>NC_136263.1:209242825-209512825 GCF_964187855.1 Myxine glutinosa
AAGTGGTTTTTCAACACTAACACAAGTGCAAAAAGTGTTTTTTCCACACTAATACAAGTGCAAAAGTGGTTTCCTGCACCAACACAAGTGCGAAAAGTGGTTTTTCAACACTAACACAAGTGCGGAAAGTGGTTTTTCAACACTAACACAAGTGCGAAAAGTGGTTTTTCCACACTAATACAAGTGCAAAAGTGGTTTCCTGCACCAATACAAGTGCGAAAAGTGGTTTTCAACACTAACACAAGTGCAAAAATGTTTTTTCCACACTAATACAAGTGCAAAAGTGGTTTCCTGCACCAACACAAGTGCGAAAAGTGGTTTTTCAACACTAACACAAGTGCGAAAAGTGGTTTTTCAACACTAACACAAGTGCGAAAAGTGGTTTTTCAACACTATCACAAGTGCAAAAAGTGTTTTTTCCACACTAATACAAGTGCAAAAGTGGTTTCCTGCACCAACACAAGTGCGAAAAGTGGTTTTTCAACACTATCACAAGTGCAAAAAGTGTTTTTTCCACACTAACACAAGTGCGAAAAGTGGTTTTTCAACACTAACACAAGTGCGAAAAGTGGTTTTTCAACACTAACACAAGTGCAAAAAGTGTTTTTTCCACACTAATACAAGTGCAAAAGTGGTTTCCTGCACCAACACAAGTGCGAAAAGTGGTTTTTCAACACTAACACAAGTGCGAAAAGTGGTATTTCAACACTAACACAAGTGCGAAAAGTGGTTTTTCAACACTAACACAAGTGCGAAAAGTGGTTTTTCAACACTAACACAAGTTCAAAAAGTGTTTTTTCCACACTAATACAAGTGCAAAAGTGGTTTCCTGCACCAACACAAGTGCGAAAAGTGGTTTTTCAACACTAACACAAGTGCGAAAAGTGGTTTTTCAACACTAACACAAGTGCGAAAAATGGTTTTTCAACACTAACACAAGTGCGAAAAGTGGTTTTTCCACACTAATACAAGTGCAAAAGTGGTTTCCTGCACCAACACAAGTGCGAAAAGTGGTTTTTCAACACTAACACAAGTGCGAAAAGTGGTTTTTCAACACTATCACAAGTGCAAAAAGTGTTTTTTCCACACTAATACAAGTGCAAAAGTGGTTTCCTGCACCAACACAAGTGCGAAAAGTGGTTTTTCAACACTAACACAAGTGCAAAAAGTGTTTTTTCCACACTAATACAAGTGCAAAAGTGGTTTCCTGCACCAACACAAGTGCGAAAAGTGGTTTTTCAACACTAACACAAGTGCGGAAAGTGGTTTTTCAACACTAACACAAGTGCGAAAAGTGGTTTTTCCACACTAATACAAGTGCAAAAGTGGTTTCCTGCACCAATACAAGTGCGAAAAGTGGTTTTCAACACTAACACAAGTGCAAAAATGTTTTTTCCACACTAATACAAGTGCAAAAGTGGTTTCCTGCACCAACACAAGTGCGAAAAGTGGTTTTTCAACACTAACACAAGTGCGAAAAGTGGTTTTTCAACACTAACACAAGTGCGAAAAGTGGTTTTTCAACACTATCACAAGTGCAAAAAGTGTTTTTTCCACACTAATACAAGTGCAAAAGTGGTTTCCTGCACCAACACAAGTGCGAAAAGTGGTTTTTCAACACTATCACAAGTGCAAAAAGTGTTTTTTCCACACTAACACAAGTGCGAAAAGTGGTTTTTCAACACTAACACAAGTGCGAAAAGTGGTTTTTCCACACTAATACAAGTGCAAAAGTGGTTTTTCAACACTATCACAAGTGCAAAAAGTGGTTTTTCAACACTAACACAAGTGCGAAAAGTGGTTTTTCCACACTAATACAAGTGCAAAAGTGGTTTTTCAACACTATCACAAGTGCAAAAAGTGGTTTTTCAACACTAACACAAGTGCGAAAAGTGGGTTTTCAACACTATCACAAGTGCAAAAAGTGGTTTTTCAACACTAACACAAGTGCGAAAAGTGGTTTTTCCACACTAACACAAGTGCAAAAGTGGTTTTTCAACACTAACACAAGTGCGAAAAGTGGTTTTTCAACACTAACACAAGTGCGAAAAGTGGTTTTTTCCACACTAATACAAGTGCAAAAGTGGTTTCCTGCACCAACACAAGTGCGAAAAGTGGTTTTTCAACACTAACACAAGTGCGAAAAGTGGTTTTTCAACACTAACACAAGTGCGAAAAGTGGTTTTTCAACACTATCACAAGTGCAAAAAGTGTTTTTTCCACACTAATACAAGTGCAAAAGTGGTTTCCTGCACCAACACAAGTGCGAAAAGTGGTTTTTCAACACTATCACAAGTGCAAAAAGTGTTTTTTCCACACTAACACAAGTGCGAAAAGTGGTTTTTCAACACTAACACAAGTGCGAAAAGTGGTTTTTCCACACTAATACAAGTGCAAAAGTGGTTTTTCAACACTATCACAAGTGCAAAAAGTGGTTTTTCAACACTAACACAAGTGCGAAAAGTGGTTTTTCCACACTAATACAAGTGCAAAAGTGGTTTTTCAACACTATCACAAGTGCAAAAAGTGGTTTTTCAACACTAACACAAGTGCGAAAAGTGGTTTTTCAACACTATCACAAGTGCAAAAAGTGTTTTTTCCACACTAATACAAGTGCAAAAGTGGTTTCCTGCACCAACACAAGTGCGAAAAGTGGTTTTTCAACACTACCACAAGTGCGAAAAGTGGTTTTTCAACACTAACACAAGTGCGAAAAGTGGTTTTTAAACACTATCACAAGTGCAAAAAGTGGTTTTTCAACACTATCACAAGTGCAAAAAGTGTTTTTTCCACACTAATACAAGTGCAAAAGTGGTTTCCTGCACCAACACAAGTGCGAAAAGTGGTTTTTCAACACTAACACAAGTGCGAAAAGTGGTTTTTCAACACTAACACAAGTGCAAAAAGTGTTTTTTCCACACTAATACAAGTGCAAAAAGTGTTTTTTCCACACTAATACAATTGCAAAGTGGTTTCCTGCACCAACACAAGTGTGAAAAGTGGTTTTTCAACACTAACACAAGTGCGAAAAGTGGTTTTTCAACACTATCACAAGTGCAAAAAGTGTTTTTTCCACACTAATACAAGTGCAAAAGTGGTTTCCTGCACCAACACAAGTGCGAAAAGTGGTTTTTCAACACTAACACAAGTGCAAAAAGTGTTTTTTCCACACTAATACAAGTGCAAAAGTGGTTTCCTGCACCAACACAAGTGCGAAAAGTGGTTTTTCAACACTAACACAAGTGCGGAAAGTGGTTTTTCAACACTAACACAAGTGCGAAAAGTGGTTTTTCCACACTATCACAAGTGCAAAAAGTGTTTTTTCCACACTAATACAAGTGCAAAAGTGGTTTCCTGCACCAATACAAGTGCGAAAAGTGGTTTTCAACACTAACACAAGTGCAAAAAGTGTTTTTCCCACACTAATACAAGTGCAAAAGTGGTTTCCTGCACCAACACAAGTGCGAAAAGTGGTTTTTCAACACTAACACAAGTGCGAAAAGTGGTTTTTCAACACTAACACAAGTGCGAAAAGTGGTATTTCAACACTAACACAAGTGCGAAAAGTGGTTTTTCAACACTAACACAAGTGCGAAAAGTGGTTTTTCCACACTAATACAATTGCAAAAGTGGTTTCCTGCACCAACACAAGTGCGAAAAGTGGTTTTTCAACACTAACACAAGTGCGAAAAGTGGTTTTTCAACACTATCACAAGTGCAAAAAGTGTTTTTTCCACACTAATACAAGTGCAAAAGTGGTTTCCTGCACCAACACAAGTTCGAAAAGTGGTTTTTCAACACTAACACAAGTGCGAAAAGTGGTTTTTCAACACTAACACAAGTGCGAAAAGTGGTTTTTCAACACTATCACAAGTGCAAAAAGTGTTTTTTCCACACAAATACAAGTGCAAAAGTGGTTTCCTGCACCAACACAAGTGCGAAAAGTGGTTTTTCAACACTAACACAAGTGCGAAAAGTGGTTTTTCAACACTAACACAAGTGCGAAAAGTGGTTTTTCCACACTAATACAAGTGCAAAAGTGGTTTTTCAACACTATCACAAGTGCAAAAAGTGGTTTTTCAACACTAAAACAAGTGCGAAAAGTGGTTTTTCAACACTATCACAAGTGCAAAAAGTGTTTTTTCCACACTAATACAAGTGCAAAAGTGGTTTCCTGCACCAACACAAGTGCGAAAAGTGGTTTTTCAACACTACCACAAGTGCGAAAAGTGGTTTTTCAACACTAACACAAGTGCGAAAAGTGGTTTTTAAACACTATCACAAGTGCAAAAAGTGGTTTTTCAACACTATCACAAGTGCAAAAAGTGTTTTTTCCACACTAATACAAGTGCAAAAGTGGTTTCCTGCACCAACACAAGTGCGAAAAGTGGTTTTTCAACACTAACACAAGTGCGAAAAGTGGTTTTTCAACACTAACACAAGTGCAAAAAGTGTTTTTTCCACACTAATACAAGTGCAAAAAGTGTTTTTTCCACACTAATACAATTGCAAAGTGGTTTCCTGCACCAACACAAGTGTGAAAAGTGGTTTTTCAACACTAACACAAGTGCGAAAAGTGGTTTTTCAACACTATCACAAGTGCAAAAAGTGTTTTTTCCACACTAATACAAGTGCAAAAGTGGTTTCCTGCACCAACACAAGTGCGAAAAGTGGTTTTTCAACACTAACACAAGTGCAAAAAGTGTTTTTTCCACACTAATACAAGTGCAAAAGTGGTTTCCTGCACCAACACAAGTGCGAAAAGTGGTTTTTCAACACTAACACAAGTGCGGAAAGTGGTTTTTCAACACTAACACAAGTGCGAAAAGTGGTTTTTCCACACTATCACAAGTGCAAAAAGTGTTTTTTCCACACTAATACAAGTGCAAAAGTGGTTTCCTGCACCAATACAAGTGCGAAAAGTGGTTTTCAACACTAACACAAGTGCAAAAAGTGTTTTTCCCACACTAATACAAGTGCAAAAGTGGTTTCCTGCACCAACACAAGTGCGAAAAGTGGTTTTTCAACACTAACACAAGTGCGAAAAGTGGTTTTTCAACACTAACACAAGTGCGAAAAGTGGTATTTCAACACTAACACAAGTGCGAAAAGTGGTTTTTCAACACTAACACAAGTGCGAAAAGTGGTTTTCCACACTAATACAATTGCAAAAGTGGTTTCCTGCACCAACACAAGTGCGAAAAGTGGTTTTTCAACACTAACACAAGTGCGAAAAGTGGTTTTTCAACACTATCACAAGTGCAAAAAGTGTTTTTTCCACACTAATACAAGTGCAAAAGTGGTTTCCTGCACCAACACAAGTTCGAAAAGTGGTTTTTCAACACTAACACAAGTGCGAAAAGTGGTTTTTCAACACTAACACAAGTGCGAAAAGTGGTTTTTCAACACTATCACAAGTGCAAAAAGTGTTTTTTCCACACAAATACAAGTGCAAAAGTGGTTTCCTGCACCAACACAAGTGCGAAAAGTGGTTTTTCAACACTAACACAAGTGCGAAAAGTGGTTTTTCAACACTAACACAAGTGCGAAAAGTGGTTTTTCCACACTAATACAAGTGCAAAAGTGGTTTTTCAACACTATCACAAGTGCAAAAAGTGGTTTTTCAACACTAAAACAAGTGCGAAAAGTGGTTTTTCAACACTATCACAAGTGCAAAAAGTGTTTTTTCCACACTAATACAAGTGCAAAAGTGGTTTCCTGCACCAACACAAATGCGAAAAGTGGTTTTTCAACACTAACACAAGTGCGAAAAGTGGTTTTTCAACACTATCACAAGTGCAAAAATGTTTTTGCCACACTAATACAAGTGCAAAAGTGGTTTCCTGCACCAACACAAGTGCGAAAAGTGGTTTTTCAACACTAACACAAGTGCGAAAAGTGGTTTTTCAACACTAACACAAGTGCGAAAAGTGGTTTTTCAACACTATCACAAGTGCAAAAAGTGTTTTTTCCACACTAATACAAGTGCAAAAGTGGTTTCCTGCACCAACACAAGTGCGAAAAGTGGTTTTTCAACACTATCACAAGTGCAAAAAGTGTTTTTTCCACACTAACACAAGTGCGAAAAGTGGTTTTTCAACACTAACACAAGTGCGAAAAGTGGTTTTTCCACACTAATACAAGTGCAAAAGTGGTTTTTCAACACTATCACAAGTGCAAAAAGTGGTTTTTCAACACTAACACAAGTGCGAAAAGTGGTTTTTCAACACTATCACAAGTGCAAAAAGTGTTTTTTCCACACTAATACAAGTGCAAAAGTGGTTTCCTGCACCAACACAAATTCGAAAAGTGGTTTTTCAACACTAACACAAGTGCGAAAAGTGGTTTTTCAACACTATCACAAGTGCAAAAATGTTTTTTCCACACTAATACAAGTGCAAAAGTGGTTTCCTGCACCAACACAAGTGCGAAAAGTGGTTTTTCAACACTAACACAAGTGCGAAAAGTGGTTTTTCAACACTAACACAAGTGCGAAAAGTGGTTTTTCAACACTATCACAAGTGCAAAAAGTGTTTTTTCCACACTAATACAAGTGCAAAAGTGGTTTTCTGCACCAACACAAGTGCGAAAAGTGGTTTTTCAACACTATCACAAGTGCAAAAAGTGTTTTTTCCACACTAACACAAGTGCGAAAAGTGGTTTTTCAACACTAACACAAGTGCGAAAAGTGGTTTTTCCACACTAATACAAGTGCAAAAGTGGTTTTTCAACACTATCACAAGTGCAAAAAGTGGTTTTTCAACACTAACACAAGTGCGAAAAGTGGTTTTTCCACACTAATACAAGTGCAAAAGTGGTTTTTCAACACTATCACAAGTGCAAAAAGTGGTTTTTCAACACTATCACAAGTGCAAAAAGTGTTTTTTCCACACTAATACAAGTGCAAAAGTGGTTTCCTGCACCAACACAAGTGCGAAAAGTGGTTTTTCAACACTACCACAAGTGCGAAAAGTGGTTTTTCAACACTAACACAAGTGCGAAAAGTGGTTTTTAAACACTATCACAAGTGCAAAAAGTGGTTTTTCAACACTATCACAAGTGCAAAAAGTGTTTTTTCCACACTAATACAAGTGAAAAAGTGGTTTCCTGCACCAACACAAGTGCGAAAAGTGGTTTTTCAATACTAACACAAGTGCGAAAAGTGGTTTTTCAACACTATCACAAGTGCAAAAAGTGGTTTTTCAACACTAACACAAGTGCGAAAAGTGGTTTTTCCACACTATCACAAGTGCAAAAAGTGGTTTTTCAACACTAACACAAGTGCGAAAAGTGGTTTTTCCACACTAACACAAGTGCAAAAGTGGTTTTTCAACACTAACACAAGTGCGAAAAGTGGTTTTTCAACACTAACACAAGTGCGAAAAGTGGTTTTTTCCACACTAATACAAGTGCAAAAGTGGTTTCCTGCACCAACACAAGTGCGAAAAGTGGTTTTTCAACACTAACACAAGTGCGAAAAGTGGTTTTTCAACACTAACACAAGTGCAAAAAGTGTTTTTTCCACACTAATACAAGTGCAAAAAGTGTTTTTTCCACACTAACACAAGTGCGAAAAGTGGTTTTTCAACACTAACACAAGTGCGAAAAGTGGTTTTCCACACTAATACAAGTGCAAAAGTGGTTTCCTGCACCAACACAAGTGCGAAAAGTGCTTTTTCAACACTAACACAAGTGCAAAAAGTGGTTTTTCAACACTAACACAAGTGCAAAAAGTGTTTTTTCCACACTAATACAAGTGCAAAAGTGGTTTCCTGCACCAACACATGTGCGAAAAGTGGTTTTTCAACACTATCACAAGTGCAAAAAGTGTTTTTTCCACACTAATACAAGTGCAAAAGTGGTTTTTCAACACTATCACAAGTGCAAAAAGTGTTTTTTCCACACTAATACAAGTGCAAAAGTGGTTTTTCAACACTATCACAAGTGCAAAAAGTGTTTTTTCCACACTAATACAAGTGCAAAAGTGGTTTCCTGCACCAACACAAGTGCGAAAAGTGGTTTTTCAACACTAACACAAGTGCGAAAAGTGGTTTTTCAACACTAACACAAGTGCGAAAAGTGGTTTTCCACACTAATACAAGTGCAAAAGTGGTTTCCTGCACCAACACAAGTGCGAAAAGTGGTTTTTAAACACTAACACAAGTGCGAAAAGTGGTTTTTCAACACTATCACAAGTGCAAAAAGTGTTTTTTCCACACTAATACAAGTGCAAAAGTGGTTTACTGCACCAACACAAGTGCGAAAAGTGGTTTTTCAACACTAACACAAGTGCGAAAAGTGGTTTTTCAACACAAACACAAGTGCAAAAGTGGTTTCCTGCACCAATACAAGTGCGAAATGTGGTTTTTCAACACTAACACAAGTGCGTAAAGAGGTTTTTCAACACGAACACAAGTGCGAAAGTGGTTTTTCAACACTATCACAAGTGAAAAAAGTGTTTTTTCCACACTAATACAAGTGCAAAAGTGGTTTCCTGCACTAACACAAGTGCGAAAAGTGGTTTTTCAACACTAACACAAGTGCGAAAAGTGGTTTTTCAACACTAACACAAGTGCAAAAAGTGTTTTTTCCACACTAATACAAGTGCAAAAGTGGTTTACTGCACCAACACAAGTGTGAAAAGTGGTTTTTCAACACTAACACAAGTGCGAAAAGTGGTTTTTCAACACTAACACAAGTGCGAAAAGTGGTTTTTCAACACTAACACAAGTGCGAAAAGTGGTTTTTCCAAACTAATACAAGTGCAAAAGTGGTTTCCTGCACCAACACAAGTGCGAAAAGTAGTTTTTCAACACTAACATAAGTGCGAAAAGTGGTTTTTCAACACTAACACAAGTGCGAAAAGTGGTTTTTCCACACTAATACAAGTGCAAAAGTGGTTTCCTGCACCAACACAAGTGCGAAAAGTGGTTTTTCAACACTAACACAAGTGCGAAAAGTGGTTTTTCAACACTAACACAAGTGCAAAAAGTGTTTTTTCCACACTAATACAAGTGCAAAAGTGGTTTCCTGCACCAACACAAGTGCGAAAAGTGGTTTTTCAACACTAACACAAGTGCGAAAAGTGGTATTTCAACACTAACACAAGTGCGAAAAGTGGTTTTTCAACACTAACACAAGTGCGAAAAGTGGTTTTTCAACACTAACACAAGTTCAAAAAGTGTTTTTTCCACACTAATACAAGTGCAAAAGTGGTTTCCTGCACCAACACAAGTGCGAAAAGTGGTTTTTCAACACTAACACAAGTGCGAAAAGTGGTTTTTCAACACTAACACAAGTGCGAAAAATGGTTTTTCAACACTAACACAAGTGCGAAAAGTGGTTTTTCCACACTAATACAAGTGCAAAAGTGGTTTCCTGCACCAACACAAGTGCGAAAAGTGGTTTTTCAACACTAACACAAGTGCGAAAAGTGGTTTTTCAACACTATCACAAGTGCAAAAAGTGTTTTTTCCACACTAATACAAGTGCAAAAGTGGTTTCCTGCACCAACACAAGTGCGAAAAGTGGTTTTTCAACACTAACACAAGTGCAAAAAGTGTTTTTTCCACACTAATACAAGTGCAAAAGTGGTTTCCTGCACCAACACAAGTGCGAAAAGTGGTTTTTCAACACTAACACAAGTGCGGAAAGTGGTTTTTCAACACTAACACAAGTGCGAAAAGTGGTTTTTCCACACTAATACAAGTGCAAAAGTGGTTTCCTGCACCAATACAAGTGCGAAAAGTGGTTTTCAACACTAACACAAGTGCGAAAAGTGTTTTTTCCACACTAATACAAGTGCAAAAGTGGTTTCCTGCACCAACACAAGTGCGAAAAGTGGTTTTTCAACACTAACACAAGCACGAAAAGTGGTTTTTCAACACTAACACAAGTGCAAAAAGTGTTTTTTCCACACTAATACAAGTGCAAAAGTGGTTTCCTGCACCAACACAAGTGCGAAAAGTGGTTTTTCAACACTAACACAAGTGCGAAAAGTGGTTTTTCAACACTAATACAAGTGCAAAAGTGGTTTCCTGCACCAACACAAGTGCAAAAAGTGGTTTTTCAACACTAACACAAGTGCGAAAAGTGGTTTTTCAACACTAACACAAGTGCGAAAAGTGGTTTTTCCACACTAATACAAGTGCAAAAGTGGTTTCCTGCACCAACACAAGTGCGAAAAGTGGTTTTTCAACACTAACACAAGTGCGAAAAGTGGTTTTTCAACACTAATACAAGTGCAAAAGTGGTTTCCTGCACCAACACAAGTGCAAAAAGTGGTTTTTCAACACTAACACAAGTGCGAAAAGTGGTTTTTCAACACTAACACAAGTGCGAAAAGTGGTTTTTCCACACTAATACAAGTGCAAAAGTGGTTTCCTGCACCAACACAAGTGCGAAAAGTGGTTTTTCAACACTAACACAAGTGCGAAAAGTGGTTTTTCAACACTAATACAAGTGCAAAAGTGGTTTCCTGCACCAACACAAGTGCAAAAAGTGGTTTTTCAACACTAACACAAGTGCGAAAAGTGGTTTTTCAACACTAACACAAGTGCGAAAAGTGGTTTTTCCACACTAATACAAGTGCAAAAGTGGTTTCCTGCACCAACACAAGTGCGAAAAGTGGTTTTTCAACACTAACACAAGTGCGAAAGTGGTTTCCTGCACCAACACAAGTGCAAAAAGTGGTTTTTCAACACTAACACAAGTGCGAAAAGTGGTTTTTCAACACTAACACAAGTGCGAAAAGTGGTTTTTCCACACTAATACAAGTGCAAAAGTGGTTTCCTGCACCAACACAAGTGCGAAAAGTGGTTTTTCAACACTAACACAAGTGCAAAAAGTGGTTTTTCAACACTAACACAAGTGCGAAAAGTGGTTTTTCAACATTATCACAAGTGCAAAAAGTGTTTTTTCAACACTAATACAAGAGCAAAAGTGGTTTCCTGCACCAACACAAGTGCGAAAAGTGGTTTTTCAACACTAACACAAGTGCGAAAAGTGGTTTTCCGAAACTACCACAAATGCGAAAAGTGGTTTTTCAACACTAACACAAGTGCGAAAAGTGGTTTTTCCACACTAATACAAGTGCAAAAGTGGTTTCCTGCACCAACACAAGTGCGAAAAGTGGTTTTTCAACACTAACACAAGTGCGAAAAGTGGTTTTTCAACACTATCACAAGTGCAAAAAGTGTTTTTTCCCCACTAATACAAGTGCAAAAGTGGTTTCCTGCACCAACACAAGTGCGAAAAGTGGTTTTGCAACACTACACAAGTGCGAAAAGTGGTTTTTCAACACTAACACAAGTGCGAAAAGTGGTTTTTCCACACTAATACAAGTGCAAAAGTGGTTTCCTGCACCAACACAAGTGCGAAAAGTGGTTTTTCAACACTAACACAAGTGCGAAAAGTGGTTTTTCAACACTATCACAAGTGCAAAAAGTGTTTTTTCCCCACTAATACAAGTGCAAAAGTGGTTTCCTGCACCAACACAAGTGCGAAAAGTGGTTTTGCAACACTACACAAGTGCGAAAAGTGGTTTTTCCACACTAATACAAGTGCAAAAGTGGTTTCCTGCACCAACACAAGTGCGAAAAGTGGTTTTTCAACACTAACACAAGTGCGAAAGTGGTTTCCTGCACCAACACAAGTGCGAAAAGTGGTTTTTCCACACTAATACAAGTGCAAAAGTGGTTTCCTGCACCAACACAAGTGCGAAAAGTGGTTTTTCAACACTAACACAAGTGCAAAAAGTGGTTTTTCAACACTAACACAAGTGCGAAAAGTGGTTTTTCAACATTATCACAAGTGCAAAAAGTGTTTTTTCCACACTAATACAAGTGCAAAAGTGGTTTCCTGCACCAACACAAGTGCGAAAAGTGGTTTTTCAACACTAACACAAGTGCGAAAAGTGGTTTTCCGAAACTACCACAAATGCGAAAAGTGGTTTTTCAACACTAACACAAGTGCGAAAAGTGGTTTTTCCACACTAATACAAGTGCAAAAGTGGTTTCCTGCACCAACACAAGTGCGAAAAGTGGTTTTTCAACACTAACACAAGTGCGAAAAGTGGTTTTTCAACACTATCACAAGTGCAAAAAGTGTTTTTTCCCCACTAATACAAGTGCAAAAGTGGTTTCCTGCACCAACACAAGTGCGAAAAGTGGTTTTGCAACACTACACAAGTGCGAAAAGTGGTTTTTCAACACTAACAAAAGTGCAAAAAGTGTTTTTTCCACACTAATACAAGTGCAAAAGTGGTTTCCTGCACCAACACAAGTGCGAAAAGTGGTTTTTCAACACTAACACAAGTGCGAAAAGTGGTATTTCAACACTAACACAAGTGCGAAAAGTGGTTTTTCCACACTAATACAATTGCAAAAGTGGTTTCCTGCACCAACACAAGTGCGAAAAGTGGTTTTTCAACACTAACACAAGTGCGAAAAGTGGTTTTTCAACACTAACACAAGTGCGAAAAGTGGTTTTTCCACACTAATACAAGTGCAAAAGTGGTTTTTAAACACTATCACAAGTGCAAAAAGTGGTTTTTCAACACTAACACAAGTGCGAAAAGTGGTTTTTCAACACTATCACAAGTGCAAAAAGTGTTTTTTCCCCACTAATACAAGTGCAAAAGTGGTTTCCTGCACCAACACAAGTGCGAAAAGTGGTTTTGCAACACTACACAAGTGCGAAAAGTGGTTTTTCCACACTAATACAAGTGCAAAAGTGGTTTCCTGCACCAACACAAGTGCGAAAAGTGGTTTTTCAACACTAACACAAGTGCGAAAGTGGTTTCCTGCACCAACACAAGTGCGAAAAGTGGTTTTTCCACACTAATACAAGTGCAAAAGTGGTTTCCTGCACCAACACAAGTGCGAAAAGTGGTTTTTCAACACTAACACAAGTGCAAAAAGTGGTTTTTCAACACTAACACAAGTGCGAAAAGTGGTTTTTCAACATTATCACAAGTGCAAAAAGTGTTTTTTCCACACTAATACAAGTGCAAAAGTGGTTTCCTGCACCAACACAAGTGCGAAAAGTGGTTTTTCAACACTAACACAAGTGCGAAAAGTGGTTTTCCGAAACTACCACAAATGCGAAAAGTGGTTTTTCAACACTAACACAAGTGCGAAAAGTGGTTTTTCCACACTAATACAAGTGCAAAAGTGGTTTCCTGCACCAACACAAGTGCGAAAAGTGGTTTTTCAACACTAACACAAGTGCGAAAAGTGGTTTTTCAACACTATCACAAGTGCAAAAAGTGTTTTTTCCCCACTAATACAAGTGCAAAAGTGGTTTCCTGCACCAACACAAGTGCGAAAAGTGGTTTTGCAACACTACACAAGTGCGAAAAGTGGTTTTTCAACACTAACAAAAGTGCAAAAAGTGTTTTTTTCCACACTAATACAAGTGCAAAAGTGGTTTCCTGCACCAACACAAGTGCGAAAAGTGGTTTTTCAACACTAACACAAGTGCGAAAAGTGGTATTTCAACACTAACACAAGTGCGAAAAGTGGTTTTTCCACACTAATACAATTGCAAAAGTGGTTTCCTGCACCAACACAAGTGCGAAAAGTGGTTTTTCAACACTAACACAAGTGCGAAAAGTGGTTTTTCAACACTATCACAAGTGCAAAAAGTGTTTTTTCCCCACTAATACAAGTGCAAAAGTGGTTTCCTGCACCAACACAAGTGCGAAAAGTGGTTTTGCAACACTACACAAGTGCGAAAAGTGGTTTTTCAACACTAACAAAAGTGCAAAAAGTGTTTTTTCCACACTAATACAAGTGCAAAAGTGGTTTCCTGCACCAACACAAGTGCGAAAAGTGGTTTTTCAACACTACCACAAGTGCGAAAAGTGGTTTTTCAACACTAACACAAGTGCGAAAAGTGGTTTTTAAACACTATCACAAGTGCAAAAAGTGGTTTTTCAACACTATCACAAGTGCAAAAAGTGTTTTTTCCACACTAATACAAGTGCAAAAGTGGTTTCCTGCACCAACACAAGTGCGAAAAGTGGTTTTTCAACACTAACACAAGTGCGAAAAGTGGTTTTTCAACACTAACACAAGTGCAAAAAGTGTTTTTTCCACACTAATACAAGTGCAAAAAGTGTTTTTTCCACACTAATACAATTGCAAAGTGGTTTCCTGCACCAACACAAGTGTGAAAAGTGGTTTTTCAACACTAACACAAGTGCGAAAAGTGGTTTTTCAACACTATCACAAGTGCAAAAAGTGTTTTTTCCACACTAATACAAGTGCAAAAGTGGTTTCCTGCACCAACACAAGTGCGAAAAGTGGTTTTTCAACACTAACACAAGTGCAAAAAGTGTTTTTTCCACACTAATACAAGTGCAAAAGTGGTTTCCTGCACCAACACAAGTGCGAAAAGTGGTTTTTCAACACTAACACAAGTGCGGAAAGTGGTTTTTCAACACTAACACAAGTGCGAAAAGTGGTTTTTCCACACTATCACAAGTGCAAAAAGTGTTTTTTCCACACTAATACAAGTGCAAAAGTGGTTTCCTGCACCAATACAAGTGCGAAAAGTGGTTTTCAACACTAACACAAGTGCAAAAAGTGTTTTTCCCACACTAATACAAGTGCAAAAGTGGTTTCCTGCACCAACACAAGTGCGAAAAGTGGTTTTTCAACACTAACACAAGTGCGAAAAGTGGTTTTTCAACACTAACACAAGTGCGAAAAGTGGTATTTCAACACTAACACAAGTGCGAAAAGTGGTTTTTCAACACTAACACAAGTGCGAAAAGTGGTTTTTCCACACTAATACAATTGCAAAAGTGGTTTCCTGCACCAACACAAGTGCGAAAAGTGGTTTTTCAACACTAACACAAGTGCGAAAAGTGGTTTTTCAACACTATCACAAGTGCAAAAAGTGTTTTTTCCACACTAATACAAGTGCAAAAGTGGTTTCCTGCACCAACACAAGTTCGAAAAGTGGTTTTTCAACACTAACACAAGTGCGAAAAGTGGTTTTTCAACACTAACACAAGTGCGAAAAGTGGTTTTTCAACACTATCACAAGTGCAAAAAGTGTTTTTTCCACACAAATACAAGTGCAAAAGTGGTTTCCTGCACCAACACAAGTGCGAAAAGTGGTTTTTCAACACTAACACAAGTGCGAAAAGTGGTTTTTCAACACTAACACAAGTGCGAAAAGTGGTTTTTCCACACTAATACAAGTGCAAAAGTGGTTTTTCAACACTATCACAAGTGCAAAAAGTGGTTTTTCAACACTAAAACAAGTGCGAAAAGTGGTTTTTCAACACTATCACAAGTGCAAAAAGTGTTTTTTCCACACTAATACAAGTGCAAAAGTGGTTTCCTGCACCAACACAAGTGCGAAAAGTGGTTTTTCAACACTACCACAAGTGCGAAAAGTGGTTTTTCAACACTAACACAAGTGCGAAAAGTGGTTTTTAAACACTATCACAAGTGCAAAAAGTGGTTTTTCAACACTATCACAAGTGCAAAAAGTGTTTTTTCCACACTAATACAAGTGCAAAAGTGGTTTCCTGCACCAACACAAGTGCGAAAAGTGGTTTTTCAACACTAACACAAGTGCGAAAAGTGGTTTTTCAACACTAACACAAGTGCAAAAAGTGTTTTTTCCACACTAATACAAGTGCAAAAAGTGTTTTTTCCACACTAATACAATTGCAAAGTGGTTTCCTGCACCAACACAAGTGTGAAAAGTGGTTTTTCAACACTAACACAAGTGCGAAAAGTGGTTTTTCAACACTATCACAAGTGCAAAAAGTGTTTTTTCCACACTAATACAAGTGCAAAAGTGGTTTCCTGCACCAACACAAGTGCGAAAAGTGGTTTTTCAACACTAACACAAGTGCAAAAAGTGTTTTTTCCACACTAATACAAGTGCAAAAGTGGTTTCCTGCACCAACACAAGTGCGAAAAGTGGTTTTTCAACACTAACACAAGTGCGGAAAGTGGTTTTTCAACACTAACACAAGTGCGAAAAGTGGTTTTTCCACACTATCACAAGTGCAAAAAGTGTTTTTTCCACACTAATACAAGTGCAAAAGTGGTTTCCTGCACCAATACAAGTGCGAAAAGTGGTTTTCAACACTAACACAAGTGCAAAAAGTGTTTTTCCCACACTAATACAAGTGCAAAAGTGGTTTCCTGCACCAACACAAGTGCGAAAAGTGGTTTTTCAACACTAACACAAGTGCGAAAAGTGGTTTTTCAACACTAACACAAGTGCGAAAAGTGGTATTTCAACACTAACACAAGTGCGAAAAGTGGTTTTTCAACACTAACACAAGTGCGAAAAGTGGTTTTCCACACTAATACAATTGCAAAAGTGGTTTCCTGCACCAACACAAGTGCGAAAAGTGGTTTTTCAACACTAACACAAGTGCGAAAAGTGGTTTTTCAACACTATCACAAGTGCAAAAAGTGTTTTTTCCACACTAATACAAGTGCAAAAGTGGTTTCCTGCACCAACACAAGTTCGAAAAGTGGTTTTTCAACACTAACACAAGTGCGAAAAGTGGTTTTTCAACACTAACACAAGTGCGAAAAGTGGTTTTTCAACACTATCACAAGTGCAAAAAGTGTTTTTTCCACACAAATACAAGTGCAAAAGTGGTTTCCTGCACCAACACAAGTGCGAAAAGTGGTTTTTCAACACTAACACAAGTGCGAAAAGTGGTTTTTCAACACTAACACAAGTGCGAAAAGTGGTTTTTCCACACTAATACAAGTGCAAAAGTGGTTTTTCAACACTATCACAAGTGCAAAAAGTGGTTTTTCAACACTAAAACAAGTGCGAAAAGTGGTTTTTCAACACTATCACAAGTGCAAAAAGTGTTTTTTCCACACTAATACAAGTGCAAAAGTGGTTTCCTGCACCAACACAAATGCGAAAAGTGGTTTTTCAACACTAACACAAGTGCGAAAAGTGGTTTTTCAACACTATCACAAGTGCAAAAATGTTTTTGCCACACTAATACAAGTGCAAAAGTGGTTTCCTGCACCAACACAAGTGCGAAAAGTGGTTTTTCAACACTAACACAAGTGCGAAAAGTGGTTTTTCAACACTAACACAAGTGCGAAAAGTGGTTTTTCAACACTATCACAAGTGCAAAAAGTGTTTTTTCCACACTAATACAAGTGCAAAAGTGGTTTCCTGCACCAACACAAGTGCGAAAAGTGGTTTTTCAACACTATCACAAGTGCAAAAAGTGTTTTTTCCACACTAACACAAGTGCGAAAAGTGGTTTTTCAACACTAACACAAGTGCGAAAAGTGGTTTTTCCACACTAATACAAGTGCAAAAGTGGTTTTTCAACACTATCACAAGTGCAAAAAGTGGTTTTTCAACACTAACACAAGTGCGAAAAGTGGTTTTTCAACACTATCACAAGTGCAAAAAGTGTTTTTTCCACACTAATACAAGTGCAAAAGTGGTTTCCTGCACCAACACAAATTCGAAAAGTGGTTTTTCAACACTAACACAAGTGCGAAAAGTGGTTTTTCAACACTATCACAAGTGCAAAAATGTTTTTTCCACACTAATACAAGTGCAAAAGTGGTTTCCTGCACCAACACAAGTGCGAAAAGTGGTTTTTCAACACTAACACAAGTGCGAAAAGTGGTTTTTCAACACTAACACAAGTGCGAAAAGTGGTTTTTCAACACTATCACAAGTGCAAAAAGTGTTTTTTCCACACTAATACAAGTGCAAAAGTGGTTTTCTGCACCAACACAAGTGCGAAAAGTGGTTTTTCAACACTATCACAAGTGCAAAAAGTGTTTTTTCCACACTAACACAAGTGCGAAAAGTGGTTTTTCAACACTAACACAAGTGCGAAAAGTGGTTTTTCCACACTAATACAAGTGCAAAAGTGGTTTTTCAACACTATCACAAGTGCAAAAAGTGGTTTTTCAACACTAACACAAGTGCGAAAAGTGGTTTTTCCACACTAATACAAGTGCAAAAGTGGTTTTTCAACACTATCACAAGTGCAAAAAGTGGTTTTTCAACACTATCACAAGTGCAAAAAGTGTTTTTTCCACACTAATACAAGTGCAAAAGTGGTTTCCTGCACCAACACAAGTGCGAAAAGTGGTTTTTCAACACTACCACAAGTGCGAAAAGTGGTTTTTCAACACTAACACAAGTGCGAAAAGTGGTTTTTAAACACTATCACAAGTGCAAAAAGTGGTTTTTCAACACTATCACAAGTGCAAAAAGTGTTTTTTCCACACTAATACAAGTGAAAAAGTGGTTTCCTGCACCAACACAAGTGCGAAAAGTGGTTTTTCAATACTAACACAAGTGCGAAAAGTGGTTTTTCAACACTATCACAAGTGCAAAAAGTGGTTTTTCAACACTAACACAAGTGCGAAAAGTGGTTTTTCCACACTATCACAAGTGCAAAAAGTGGTTTTTCAACACTAACACAAGTGCGAAAAGTGGTTTTTCCACACTAACACAAGTGCAAAAGTGGTTTTTCAACACTAACACAAGTGCGAAAAGTGGTTTTTCAACACTAACACAAGTGCGAAAAGTGGTTTTTTCCACACTAATACAAGTGCAAAAGTGGTTTCCTGCACCAACACAAGTGCGAAAAGTGGTTTTTCAACACTAACACAAGTGCGAAAAGTGGTTTTTCAACACTAACACAAGTGCAAAAAGTGTTTTTTCCACACTAATACAAGTGCAAAAAGTGTTTTTTCCACACTAACACAAGTGCGAAAAGTGGTTTTTCAACACTAACACAAGTGCGAAAAGTGGTTTTCCACACTAATACAAGTGCAAAAGTGGTTTCCTGCACCAACACAAGTGCGAAAAGTGCTTTTTCAACACTAACACAAGTGCAAAAAGTGGTTTTTCAACACTAACACAAGTGCAAAAAGTGTTTTTTCCACACTAATACAAGTGCAAAAGTGGTTTCCTGCACCAACACATGTGCGAAAAGTGGTTTTTCAACACTATCACAAGTGCAAAAAGTGTTTTTTCCACACTAATACAAGTGCAAAAGTGGTTTTTCAACACTATCACAAGTGCAAAAAGTGTTTTTTCCACACTAATACAAGTGCAAAAGTGGTTTTTCAACACTATCACAAGTGCAAAAAGTGTTTTTTCCACACTAATACAAGTGCAAAAGTGGTTTCCTGCACCAACACAAGTGCGAAAAGTGGTTTTTCAACACTAACACAAGTGCGAAAAGTGGTTTTTCAACACTAACACAAGTGCGAAAAGTGGTTTTCCACACTAATACAAGTGCAAAAGTGGTTTCCTGCACCAACACAAGTGCGAAAAGTGGTTTTTAAACACTAACACAAGTGCGAAAAGTGGTTTTTCAACACTATCACAAGTGCAAAAAGTGTTTTTTCCACACTAATACAAGTGCAAAAGTGGTTTACTGCACCAACACAAGTGCGAAAAGTGGTTTTTCAACACTAACACAAGTGCGAAAAGTGGTTTTTCAACACAAACACAAGTGCAAAAGTGGTTTCCTGCACCAATACAAGTGCGAAATGTGGTTTTTCAACACTAACACAAGTGCGTAAAGAGGTTTTTCAACACGAACACAAGTGCGAAAGTGGTTTTTCAACACTATCACAAGTGAAAAAAGTGTTTTTTCCACACTAATACAAGTGCAAAAGTGGTTTCCTGCACTAACACAAGTGCGAAAAGTGGTTTTTCAACACTAACACAAGTGCGAAAAGTGGTTTTTCAACACTAACACAAGTGCAAAAAGTGTTTTTTCCACACTAATACAAGTGCAAAAGTGGTTTACTGCACCAACACAAGTGTGAAAAGTGGTTTTTCAACACTAACACAAGTGCGAAAAGTGGTTTTTCAACACTAACACAAGTGCGAAAAGTGGTTTTTCAACACTAACACAAGTGCGAAAAGTGGTTTTTCCAAACTAATACAAGTGCAAAAGTGGTTTCCTGCACCAACACAAGTGCGAAAAGTAGTTTTTCAACACTAACATAAGTGCGAAAAGTGGTTTTTCAACACTAACACAAGTGCGAAAAGTGGTTTTTCCACACTAATACAAGTGCAAAAGTGGTTTCCTGCACCAACACAAGTGCGAAAAGTGGTTTTTCAACACTAACACAAGTGCGAAAAGTGGTTTTTCAACACTAACACAAGTGCAAAAAGTGTTTTTTCCACACTAATACAAGTGCAAAAGTGGTTTCCTGCACCAACACAAGTGCGAAAAGTGGTTTTTCAACACTAACACAAGTGCGAAAAGTGGTATTTCAACACTAACACAAGTGCGAAAAGTGGTTTTTCAACACTAACACAAGTGCGAAAAGTGGTTTTTCAACACTAACACAAGTTCAAAAAGTGTTTTTTCCACACTAATACAAGTGCAAAAGTGGTTTCCTGCACCAACACAAGTGCGAAAAGTGGTTTTTCAACACTAACACAAGTGCGAAAAGTGGTTTTTCAACACTAACACAAGTGCGAAAAATGGTTTTTCAACACTAACACAAGTGCGAAAAGTGGTTTTTCCACACTAATACAAGTGCAAAAGTGGTTTCCTGCACCAACACAAGTGCGAAAAGTGGTTTTTCAACACTAACACAAGTGCGAAAAGTGGTTTTTCAACACTATCACAAGTGCAAAAAGTGTTTTTTCCACACTAATACAAGTGCAAAAGTGGTTTCCTGCACCAACACAAGTGCGAAAAGTGGTTTTTCAACACTAACACAAGTGCAAAAAGTGTTTTTTCCACACTAATACAAGTGCAAAAGTGGTTTCCTGCACCAACACAAGTGCGAAAAGTGGTTTTTCAACACTAACACAAGTGCGGAAAGTGGTTTTTCAACACTAACACAAGTGCGAAAAGTGGTTTTTCCACACTAATACAAGTGCAAAAGTGGTTTCCTGCACCAATACAAGTGCGAAAAGTGGTTTTCAACACTAACACAAGTGCGAAAAGTGTTTTTTCCACACTAATACAAGTGCAAAAGTGGTTTCCTGCACCAACACAAGTGCGAAAAGTGGTTTTTCAACACTAACACAAGCACGAAAAGTGGTTTTTCAACACTAACACAAGTGCAAAAAGTGTTTTTTCCACACTAATACAAGTGCAAAAGTGGTTTCCTGCACCAACACAAGTGCGAAAAGTGGTTTTTCAACACTAACACAAGTGCGAAAAGTGGTTTTTCAACACTAATACAAGTGCAAAAGTGGTTTCCTGCACCAACACAAGTGCAAAAAGTGGTTTTTCAACACTAACACAAGTGCGAAAAGTGGTTTTTCAACACTAACACAAGTGCGAAAAGTGGTTTTTCCACACTAATACAAGTGCAAAAGTGGTTTCCTGCACCAACACAAGTGCGAAAAGTGGTTTTTCAACACTAACACAAGTGCGAAAAGTGGTTTTTCAACACTAATACAAGTGCAAAAGTGGTTTCCTGCACCAACACAAGTGCAAAAAGTGGTTTTTCAACACTAACACAAGTGCGAAAAGTGGTTTTTCAACACTAACACAAGTGCGAAAAGTGGTTTTTCCACACTAATACAAGTGCAAAAGTGGTTTCCTGCACCAACACAAGTGCGAAAAGTGGTTTTTCAACACTAACACAAGTGCGAAAAGTGGTTTTTCAACACTAATACAAGTGCAAAAGTGGTTTCCTGCACCAACACAAGTGCAAAAAGTGGTTTTTCAACACTAACACAAGTGCGAAAAGTGGTTTTTCAACACTAACACAAGTGCGAAAAGTGGTTTTTCCACACTAATACAAGTGCAAAAGTGGTTTCCTGCACCAACACAAGTGCGAAAAGTGGTTTTTCAACACTAACACAAGTGCGAAAGTGGTTTCCTGCACCAACACAAGTGCAAAAAGTGGTTTTTCAACACTAACACAAGTGCGAAAAGTGGTTTTTCAACACTAACACAAGTGCGAAAAGTGGTTTTTCCACACTAATACAAGTGCAAAAGTGGTTTCCTGCACCAACACAAGTGCGAAAAGTGGTTTTTCAACACTAACACAAGTGCAAAAAGTGGTTTTTCAACACTAACACAAGTGCGAAAAGTGGTTTTTCAACATTATCACAAGTGCAAAAAGTGTTTTTTCAACACTAATACAAGAGCAAAAGTGGTTTCCTGCACCAACACAAGTGCGAAAAGTGGTTTTTCAACACTAACACAAGTGCGAAAAGTGGTTTTCCGAAACTACCACAAATGCGAAAAGTGGTTTTTCAACACTAACACAAGTGCGAAAAGTGGTTTTTCCACACTAATACAAGTGCAAAAGTGGTTTCCTGCACCAACACAAGTGCGAAAAGTGGTTTTTCAACACTAACACAAGTGCGAAAAGTGGTTTTTCAACACTATCACAAGTGCAAAAAGTGTTTTTTCCCCACTAATACAAGTGCAAAAGTGGTTTCCTGCACCAACACAAGTGCGAAAAGTGGTTTTGCAACACTACACAAGTGCGAAAAGTGGTTTTTCAACACTAACACAAGTGCGAAAAGTGGTTTTTCCACACTAATACAAGTGCAAAAGTGGTTTCCTGCACCAACACAAGTGCGAAAAGTGGTTTTTCAACACTAACACAAGTGCGAAAAGTGGTTTTTCAACACTATCACAAGTGCAAAAAGTGTTTTTTCCCCACTAATACAAGTGCAAAAGTGGTTTCCTGCACCAACACAAGTGCGAAAAGTGGTTTTGCAACACTACACAAGTGCGAAAAGTGGTTTTTCCACACTAATACAAGTGCAAAAGTGGTTTCCTGCACCAACACAAGTGCGAAAAGTGGTTTTTCAACACTAACACAAGTGCGAAAGTGGTTTCCTGCACCAACACAAGTGCGAAAAGTGGTTTTTCCACACTAATACAAGTGCAAAAGTGGTTTCCTGCACCAACACAAGTGCGAAAAGTGGTTTTTCAACACTAACACAAGTGCAAAAAGTGGTTTTTCAACACTAACACAAGTGCGAAAAGTGGTTTTTCAACATTATCACAAGTGCAAAAAGTGTTTTTTCCACACTAATACAAGTGCAAAAGTGGTTTCCTGCACCAACACAAGTGCGAAAAGTGGTTTTTCAACACTAACACAAGTGCGAAAAGTGGTTTTCCGAAACTACCACAAATGCGAAAAGTGGTTTTTCAACACTAACACAAGTGCGAAAAGTGGTTTTTCCACACTAATACAAGTGCAAAAGTGGTTTCCTGCACCAACACAAGTGCGAAAAGTGGTTTTTCAACACTAACACAAGTGCGAAAAGTGGTTTTTCAACACTATCACAAGTGCAAAAAGTGTTTTTTCCCCACTAATACAAGTGCAAAAGTGGTTTCCTGCACCAACACAAGTGCGAAAAGTGGTTTTGCAACACTACACAAGTGCGAAAAGTGGTTTTTCAACACTAACAAAAGTGCAAAAAGTGTTTTTTCCACACTAATACAAGTGCAAAAGTGGTTTCCTGCACCAACACAAGTGCGAAAAGTGGTTTTTCAACACTAACACAAGTGCGAAAAGTGGTATTTCAACACTAACACAAGTGCGAAAAGTGGTTTTTCCACACTAATACAATTGCAAAAGTGGTTTCCTGCACCAACACAAGTGCGAAAAGTGGTTTTTCAACACTAACACAAGTGCGAAAAGTGGTTTTTCAACACTAACACAAGTGCGAAAAGTGGTTTTTCCACACTAATACAAGTGCAAAAGTGGTTTTTAAACACTATCACAAGTGCAAAAAGTGGTTTTTCAACACTAACACAAGTGCAAAAAGTGGTTTTTCCACACTAATACAAGTGCAAAAGTGGTTTTTCAACACTATCACAAGTGCAAAAAGTGGTTTTTCAACACTAACACAAGTGCAAAAAGTGGTTTTTCAACACTATCACAAGTGCGAAAAGTGTTTTTTCCACACTAATACAAGTGCAAAAGTGGTTTCCTGCACCAACACAAGTGCGAAAAGTGGTTTTTCAACACTAACACAAGTGCAAAAAGTGTTTTTTCCACACTAATACAAATGCAAAAGTGGTTTCCTGCACCAACACAAGTGCGAAAAGTGGTTTTTCAACACTAACACATGTGCGAAAAGTGGTTTTTCAACACTAACACAAGTGCGAAAAGTGGTTTTTCAACACTAACACAAGTGCGAAAAGTGGCAAGAAACACCTCCGGGCCGACCGGGCGACCAAAATGAATCCCGGCGTCCCGATCCGAACCTTCAGAGCGGGCCGGCTGGGGAGTGCCAAGCACCCCGTACCTGCACTTTCTGTCCCTGCGGTCCCAAATACAGGAACCACCCGAATACCACTTTATTCGACAAAATGAGGTGCGGCCTACAGCCTAAAGAAAACCAACTCTATATAAGTCAATACCTCCAACGACATAGGCGCGCATTCGTGCCGCGTGACGTGGTGACGTCATCGCGCTTTCACCTTAAAATATTTATTTGATATAAATTGATATTTTGATATAAGCCTTAGAAAACCAACCCTATAGAAGTCAAATGGTCCAATAAAGGGTGATGGGAAGGTGATGGGAGGGTGATGGGAGGGTGATGGGAGGGTGGTGGGAGGGCGATGGCAGGGTGGTGGGGGGGTGATGGCAGGGTGATGGGAGGGTGATGGCAGGGTGATGGGAGGGTGATGGCAGGGTGATGGGAGGGTGATGGCAGGGTGATGGGAGGGTGATGGCAGGGTGATGGGAGGGTGATGGCAGGGTGATGGGGGAGGGTGATGGGGGAGGGTGATGGGGCCTCCCTATAGAAGTCAGTACCTCCAACGACACAGGCGCGCATTCGTGCCGCGTGACGTGGTGACGTCATCGCGCTTTCACCTTAAAAGATTTATTTGATATAAATTGATATTTTGATATAAGCCTTAGAAAACCAACCCTATAGAAGTCAAATGGTCCAATAAAGGGTGATGGGAGGGCGATGGGAGGGTGATGGCAGGGTGATGGGAGGGTGATGGCAGGGTGATGGGAGGGTGATGGCAGGGTGATGGGGGAGGGTGATGGGGGAGGGTGATGGGGCCTCCCTGTAGAAGTCAGTACCTCCAACGACACAGGCGCGCATTCGTGCCGCGTGACATGGTGACGTCATCGCGCTTTCACCTTAAAAGATTTATTTGATATAAATTGATATTTTGATATAAGCCTCAGAAAACCAACCCTATAGAAGTCAAATGGTCCAATAAAGGGTGATGGGAGGGTGATGGGAGGGTGATGGCAGGGTGATGGGAGGGTGATGGCAGGGTGATGGGAGGGTGATGGCAGGGTGATGGGAGGGTGATGGCAGGGTGATGGGGGAGGGTGATGGGGGAGGGTGATGGGGCCTCCCTATAGAAGTCAGTACCTCCAACGACACAGGCGCGCATTCGTGCCGCGTGACGTGGTGACGTCATCACACTTTCACCTCAAAAGACCCATTTGATATAAGTTAATATTCTGATATAAGCTTTAGAAAACCAACCCTATATAAGTCAATACCTCCAACGATACAGGTGCGCAAAATACAAAATCACAAAAGATTTATTTGATATAAGTTAATATTTTGAATAACTCGGTCAATATCAGTCCAAATTTCGCCAAATAAAGGTCCCGTTATCCACAGATGCCCCTGTATCCTCCTAGAGGCGAAGTCAGGATGAATTTCGCAAAAAATAAAGTCCTTCGGCAACGAAAATTTAACATGGGGCTTTCCTATGTAACTTTACCCCGAGGTAATTCCACCAAAAATCCCCGAAATTTCGCGGGTCCCGTTCTATTGAGTGTTAAGCTAATCTAGCGACTGCAAAATCTGAAAACAGAATTAAGATCCGAGTCCCCGTTCACTCTCGAGGGCCTCCAAGAGCAAATCGCATATATTCCTAATGAAAAAACCCCGGAGTTCCTAAATCCCAAATCCCATGCCATCCGATGTCAATCCATATATCTATACCTCACTACGAACGTTATGCATCTAATGATAAGCATTAAAACCATCAAAAAATATTTTGTGACCACTTTATTTAACAAAATGAGGTGCGGCCTAGCATCTAGTCGAGACCAAGTCACCCAGGCCGACCACCCATTCCGACCCCAAATTCCTCATCGACGATAACTAAACAATATATTATATGAATCGCACCGTACATACCTCCTTTTAGATCTTGTTCTTGTCTTGTTATACTCACGCAGGCTCACCCTATCACGACTGAGTCCTCTCAGCTCTTCCAAATGGCGTCCGCTCCGCCTCGTGTCCAGTCCAACTCCGAGCTCTTCTTCTTCGAAAGACCTTCGACACTCATGGTGGGGGCGTGATGACGTCACTGCGCTTCAGTCTTAGAAAACTAAGGGCGTGATGACGTCACTGCGCTTCAGTCTTAGAAAACTAATTTTTATATAAGTTAATATTTTCAATAACTCCTAGAGGCGAAGTCTTAGAGAATTTCGCAATAAGAAATAGAGTCCTTCGGCAACGGAAATTTAACACGGTGTTTTCCTATGTAACTTTACCCTGAGGTAATTTTACCAAAAATCCCCGAAATTTCACGGGTCCAGCCCTATTGAGTGCCTGCGGCCTCTCAAGTCCCTTCACAGAGTCGGGCTAGAGTCAAGCTCAAAAGGGTTTTCTTTCCCCACTGATTCCACCAAGCCCATTCCCTTGGCTGTGGTTTCGCTGGATAGTAGATAGGGACAGTGGGGATCTCGCTCATCCTGTTCATGCGCGTCACTTGTTAGATGACGAAATGAATGAGTTCATTCATTTTGGCTGCATGATTTTTAGGGTGACATAGTCACTTTTTCGGTCTTCGAGGCCGGCCGATAGGCACAGTGTGACCAGAAGGGACGAGGTTCTCCTGACCGCATGGCCCTCGACTCGGTGGTATTTGTCCGCACAACGTGGGCACATCAGGATGAACTTTAGCCGGGGAGCGTTTGGGCGCGTGGCGCATTTTGGCACTCCGGTCTGATACTGCCGCCCACGCGCATATCAACGTGTGAGTGCACGTGGGTCCCGGCGGTCCCACTGGCCTAGCGCTACCATGTTTAGACAGCGAACTCCATCCCCGGGCACCGGCACCTACTCCCAGAAGCAAGAGAGATCAGCAGTGCCGGGCACGGTAGGGCACCCGCGGAGCCCAGGCGGACCGGGGACGCGCGAGCCTACGCGTTAGCGGGCTACGGCGGAATCAACGGCTTCAGCCACGTCCGAGCCGATATTCGGCCCGGCCGCACCGGGAATGAACTGGTTCGACGCCCGCGCTAGAGAGGTCGCGGGCGACTGAGATGTGTTAACAAATTAATTAATTAATTTGAGATGTCCGATTCCTAGTGTTTGGAAATTTGGAAGAGCTTGACCCTAGCCTTTCCCTTGCGAGGGCAAGGAGGAACTTAACACTTGACACTTAAGCTTAGTTTGAAGTACACCCTGCCAGCGCTCCCGGTGGGACGGCAGGGCAACCAGAAGGGACGAGGTTCTCCTGACCACGTGGCCCTCGATCTGGGAAGCGAGAGGCGTTCCATTAGTGGACGCGCCCCTCACGCCCGACTTTTGGGCGGCCCCGGCAGGCCGTTTGTTTTGACGTTCCGTGACAGGCCCCGCACCCCCACCTCCGGGCCGACCGGGCGACCGGAATGAATCCCGGTGTCCCGATCCGAACCTTCAGAGCGGGCCGGCTGGGGAGTGCCAAGCACCCCGTACCTGCACTTTCCGTCCCTGCGGTCCCAAATACCGGAACCACCCCAATACCACTTTATTCGACAAAATGAGGTGCGGCCTACAGCCTTAGAAAACCAACCCTATATAAGTCAATACCTCCAACGACACAGGCGCGCATTCGTGCCACGTGATGTGGTGACGTCATCGCGCTTTCACCTTAAAAGATTTATTTGATATAAATTGATATTTTGATATAAGCCTTAGAAAACCAACCCTATAGAAGTCAAATGGTCCAATAAAGGGTGATGGGAGGGCGATGGGAGGGTGATGGCAGTGTGATGGGAGGGTGATGGCAGGGTGATGGGAGGGTGATGGCAGGGTGATGGGGGAGGGTGATGGGGCCTCCCTATAGAAGTCAGTACCTCCAACGACACAGGCGCGCATTCGTGCCGCGTGACGTGGTGACGTCATCGCGCTTTCACCTTAAAAGATTTATTTGATATAAATTGATATTTTGATATAAGCCTCAGAAAACCAACCCTATAGAAGTCAAATGGTCCAATAAAGGGTGATGGGAGGGTGATGGGAGGGTGATGGCAGGGTGATGGGAGGGTGATGGCAGGGTGATGGGAGGGTGATGGCAGGGTGATGGGAGGGTGATGGCAGGGTGATGGGGGAGGGTGATGGGGGAGGGTGATGGGGCCTCCCTATAGAAGTCAGTACCTCCGACACAGGCGCATTCGTGCCGCGTGACGTGGTGACGTCATCACACTTTCACCTCAAAAGACCCATTTGATATAAGTTAATATTCTGATATAAGCTTTAGAAAACCAACCCTATATAAGTCAATACCTCCAACGATACAGGTGTGCAAAATACAAAATCACAAAAGATTTATTTGATATAAGTTAATATTTTGAATAACTCGGTCAATATCAGTCCGAATTTCGCCAAATAAAGGTTCCCGTTATCCAGAGATGCCCCTGTATCCTTCTAGAGGCGAAGTCAGGATGGATTTCGCAAAAAATAAAGTCCTTCGGCAACGAAAATTTAACATGGGGCTTTCCTATGTAACTTTACCCCGAGGTAATTCCACCAAAAATCCCCGAAATTTCGCGGGTCCCGTTCTATTGAGTGTTAAGCTAATCTAGCGACTGCAAAATCTGAAAACAGAATTAAGATCCGAGTCCCCGTTCACTCTCGAGGGCCTCCAAGAGCAAATCGCATATATTCCTAATGAAAAAACCCCGGAGTTCCTAAATCCCAAATCCCATGCCATCCGATGTCAATCCATATATCTATACCTCACTACGAACGTTATGCATCTAATGATAAGCATTAAAACCATCAAAAAATATTTTGTGACCACTTTATTTAACAAAATGAGGTGCGGCCTAGCATCTAGTCGAGACCAAGTCACCCAGGCCGACCACCCATTCCGACCCCAAATTCCTCATCGAACATAACTAAACAATATATTATATGAATCGCACCGTACATACCTACTTTTAGATCTTGTTCTTGTCTTGATATACTCACTCAGGCTCACCCTATCACGACTGAGTCCTCTCAGCTCTTCCAAATGGCGTCCGCTCCGCCTCGTGTCCAGTCCAACTCCGAGCTCTTCTTCTTCGAAAGACCTTCGACACTCATGGTGGGGGCGTGATGACGTCACTGCGCTTCAGTCTTAGAAAACTAAGGGCGTGATGACGTCACTGCGCTTCAGTCTTAGAAAACTAATTTTTATATAAGTTACTATTTTCAATAACTCCTAGAGGCGAAGTCTTAGAGAATTTCGCAATAATAAATAGAGTCCTTCGGCGACGGAAATTTAACACGGTGTTTTCCTTTGTAACTTTACCCTGAGGTAATTTTACCAAAAATCCCCGAAATTTCACGGGTCCAGCCCTATTGAGTGCCTGCGGCCTCTCAAGTCCCTTCACAGAGTCGGGCTAGAGTCAAGCTCAAAAGGGTTTTCTTTCCCCACTGATTCCACCAAGCCCGTTCCCTTGGCTGTGGTTTCGCTGGATAGTAGATAGGGACAGTGGGGATCTCGCTCATCCTGTTCATGCTCGTCACTTGTTAGATGACGAAATGAATGAGTTCATTCATTTTCGCTGCATGATTTTTAGGGTGACATAGTCACTTTTTCGGTCTTCGAGGCCGGCCGATAGGCACAGTGTGACCAGAAGGGACGAGGTTCTCCTGACCGCATGGCCCTCGACTCGGTGGTGTTTGTCCGCACAACGTGGGCGCATCAGGATGAACTTTAGCCGGGGAGCGTTTGGGCGCGTGGTGCATTTGGGCGCTCCGGTCTGATACTGCCGCCCACGCGCATATCAACGTGTGAGTGCACGTGGGTCCCGGCGGTCCCACTGGCCTAGCGCTACCATGTTTAGACAGCGAACTCCGTCCCCGGGCACCGGCACCTACTCCCGGAAGCAAGAGAGATCAGCAGTGCCGGGCACGGTAGGGCACCCGCCGAGCCCAGGCGGACCGGGGACGCGCGAGCCTACGCGTTAGCGGGCTACGGCGGAATCAACGGCTTCAGCCACGTCCGGGCCGATATTCGGCCCGGCCGCACCGGGAATGAACTGGTTCGACGCCCGCGCTAGAGAGGTCGCGGGCGACTGAGATGTGTTAACAAATTAATTAATTAATTTGAGATGTCCGATTCCTAGTGTTTGGAAATTTGGAAGAGCTTGACCCTAGCCTTTCCCTTGCGAGGGCAAGGAGGAACTTAACACTTGACACTTAAGCTTAGTTTGAAGTACACCCTGCCAGCGCTCCCGGTGGGACGGCAGGGCAACCAGAAGGGATGAGGTTCTCCTGACCACGTGGCCCTCGATCTGGGAAGTGAGAGGCGTTCCATTAGTGGACGCGCCCCTCACGCCCGACTTTTGGGAGGCCCCGGCAGGCCATTTGTTTTGACGTTCCGTGACAGGCCCCGCACCCCCACCTCCGGGCCGACTGGGCGACCGGAATGAATCCCGGTGTCCCGATCCGAACCTTCAGAGCGGGCCGGCTGGGGAGTGCCAAGCACCCCGTACCTGCACTTTCCGTCCCTGCGGTCCCAAATACCGGAACCACCCGAATACCACTTTATTCGACAAAATGAGGTGCGGCCTACAGCCTTCGAAAACCAACCCTATATAAGTCAATACCTCCAACGACACAGGCGCGCATTCGTGCCACGTGACGTGGTGACGTCATCGCGCTTTCACCTTAAAAGATTTATTTGATATAAATTGATATTTTGATGTAAGCCTTAGAAAACCAACCCTATAGAAGTCAAATGGTCCAATAAAGGGTGATGGGAGGGTGATGGGAGTGTGATGGCAGGGTGATGGGAGGGTGATGGCAGGGTGATGGGAGGGTGATGGCAGGGTGATGGGAGGGTGATGGCAGGGTGATGGGGGAGGGTGATGGGGGAGGGTGATGGGGCCTCCCTATAGAAGTCAGTACCTCCAACGACACAGGCGCGCATTCGTGCCGCGTGACGTGGTGACGTCATCACACTTTCACCTCAAAAGACCCATTTGATATAAGTTAATATTCTGATATAAGCTTTAGAAAACCAACCCTATATAAGTCAATACCTCCAACGATACAGGTGTGCAAAATACAAAATCACAAAAGATTTATTTGATATAAGTTAATATTTTGAATAACTCGGTCAATATCAGTCCGAATTTCGCCAAATAAAGGTTCCCGTTATCCACAGATGCCCCTGTATCCTTCTAGAGGCGAAGTCAGGATGGATTTCGCAAAAAATAAAGTCCTTCGGCAACGAAAATTTAACATGGGGCTTTCCTATGTAACTTTACCCCGAGGTAATTCCACCAAAAATCCCCGAAATTTCGCGGGTCTCGTTCTATTGAGTGTTAAGCTAATCTAGCGACTGCAAAATCTGAAAACAGAATTAAGATCCGAGTCCCCGTTCACTCTCGAGGGCCTCCAAGAGCAAATCGCATATATTCCTAATGAAAAAACCCCGGAGTTCCTAAATCCCAAATCCCATGCCATCCGATGTCAATCCATATATCTATACCTCACTACGAACGTTATGCATCTAATGATAAGCATTAAAACCATCAAAAAATATTTTGTGACCACTTTATTTAACAAAATGAGGTGCGGCCTAGCATCTAGTCGAGACCAAGTCACCCAGGCCGACCACCCATTCCGACCCCAAATTCCTCATCGAAGATAACTAAACAATATATTATATGAATCGCACCGTACATACCTACTTTTAGATCTTGTTCTTGTCTTGATATACTCACCCAGGCTCACCCTATCACGACTGAGTCCTCTCAGCTCTTCCAAATGGCGTCCGCTCCGCCTCGTGTCCAGTCCAACTCCGAGCTCTTCTTCTTCGAAAGACCTTCGACACTCATGGTGGGGGCGTGATGACGTCACTGCGCTTCAGTCTTAGAAAACTAAGGGCGTGATGACGTCACTGCGCTTCAGTCTTAGAAAACTAATTTTTATATAAGTTACTATTTTCAATAACTCCTAGAGGCGAAGTCTTAGAGAATTTCGCAATAAGAAATAGAGTCCTTCGGCGACGGAAATTTAACACGGTGTTTTCCTTTGTAACTTTACCCTGAGGTAATTTTACCAAAAATCCCCGAAATTTCACGGGTCCAGCCCTATTGAGTGCCTGCGGCCTCTCAAGTCCCTTCACAGAGTCGGGCTAGAGTCAAGCTCAAAAGGGTTTTCTTTCCCCACTGATTCCACCAAGCCCGTTCCCTTGGCTGTGGTTTCGCTGGATAGTAGATAGGGACAGTGGGGATCTCGCTCATCCTGTTCATGCTCGTCACTTGTTAGATGACGAAATGAATGAGTTCATTCATTTTCGCTGCATGATTTTTAGGGTGACATAGTCACTTTTTCGGTCTTCGAGGCCGGCCGATAGGCACAGTGTGACCAGAAGGGACGAGGTTCTCCTGACCGCGTGGCCCTCGACTCGGTGGTGTTTGTCCGCACAACGTGGGCGCATCAGGATGAACTTTAGCCGGGGAGCGTTTGGGCGCGTGGTGCATTTGGGCGCTCCGGTCTGATACTGCCGCCCACGCGCATATCAACGTGTGAGTGCACGTGGGTCCCGGCGGTCCCACTGGCCTAGCGCTACCATGTTTAGACAGCGAACTCCGTCCCCGGGCACCGGCACCTACTCCCGGAAGCAAGAGAGATCAGCAGTGCCGGGCACGGTAGGGCACCCGCCGAGCCCAGGCGGACCGGGGACGCGCGAGCCTACGCGTTAGCGGGCTACGGCGGAATCAACGGCTTCAGCCACGTCCGGGCCGATATTCGGCCCGGCCGCACCGGGAATGAACTGGTTCGACGCCCGCGCTAGAGAGGTCGCGGGCGACTGAGATGTGTTAACAAATTAATTAATTAATTTGAGATGACCGATTCCTAGTGTTTGGAAATTTGGAAGAGCTTGACCCTAGCCTTTCCCTTGCGAGGGCAAGGAGGAACTTAACACTTGACACTTAAGCTTAGTTTGAAGTACACCCTGCCAGCGCTCCCGGTGGGACGGCAGGGCAACCAGAAGGGACGAGGTTCTCCTGACCACATGGCCCTCGATCTGGGAAGTGAGAGGCGTTCCATTAGTGGACGCGCCCCTCACGCCCGACTTTTGGGAGGCCCCGGCAGGCCATTTGTTTTGACGTTCCGTGACAGGCCCCGCACCCCCACCTCCGGGCCGACTGGGCGACCGGAATGAATCCCGGTGTCCCGATCCGAACCTTCAGAGCGGGCCGGCTGGGGAGTGCCAAGCACCCCGTACCTGCACTTTCCGTCCCTGCGGTCCCAAATACCGGAACCACCCGAATACCACTTTATTCGACAAAATGAGGTGCGGCCTACAGCCTTCGAAAACCAACCCTATATAAGTTAATACCTCCAACGACACAGGCGCGCATTCGTGCCACGTGACGTGGTGACGTCATCGCACTTTCACCTTAAAAGATTTATTTGATATAAATTGATATTTTGATATAAGCCTTAGAAAACCAACCCTATAGAAGTCAAATGGTCCAATAAAGGGTGATGGGAGGGTGATGGGAGTGTGATGGCAGGGTGATGGGAGGGTGATGGCAGGGTGATGGGAGGGTGATGGCAGGGTGATGGGAGGGTGATGGCAGGGTGATGGGGGAGGGTGATGGGGGAGGGTGATGGGGCCTCCCTATAGAAGTCAGTACCTCCAACGACACAGGCGCGCATTCGTGCCGCGTGACGTGGTGACGTCATCACACTTTCACCTCAAAAGACCCATTTGATATAAGTTAATATTCTGATATAAGCTTTAGAAAACCAACCCTATATAAGTCAATACCTCCAACGATACAGGTGTGCAAAATACAAAATCACAAAAGATTTATTTGATATAAGTTAATATTTTGAATAACTCGGTCAATATCAGTCCGAATTTCACCAAATAAAGGTTCCCGTTATCCACAGATGCCCCTGTATCCTTCTAGAGGCGAAGTCAGGATGGATTTCGCAAAAAAATGAAGTCCTTCGGCAACGAAAATTTAACATGGGGCTTTCCTATGTAACTTTACCCCGAGGTAATTCCACCAAAAATCCCCGAAATTTCGCGGGTCCCGTTCTATTGAGTGTTAAGCTAATCTAGCGACTGCAAAATCTGAAAACAGAATTAAGATCCGAGTCCCCGTTCACTCTCGAGGGCCTCCAAGAGCAAATCGCATATATTCCTAATGAAAAAACCCCGGAGTTCCTAAATCCCAAATCCCATGCCATCCGATGTCAATCCATATATCTATACCTCACTACGAACGTTATGCATCTAATGATAAGCATTAAAACCATCAAAAAATATTTTGTGACCACTTTATTTAACAAAATGAGGTGCGGCCTAGCATCTAGTCGAGACCAAGTCACCCAGGCCGACCACCCATTCCGACCCCAAATTCCTCATTGACGATAACTAAACAATATATTATATGAATCGCACCGTACATACCTCCTTTTAGATCTTGTTCTTGTCTTGATATACTCACTCAGGCTCACCCTATCACGACTGAGTCCTCTCAGCTCTTCCAAATGGTGTCCGCTCCGCCTCGTGTCCAGTCCAACTCCGAGCTCTTCTTCTTCGAAAGACCTTCGACACTCATGGTGGGGGCGTGATGACGTCACTGCGCTTCAGTCTTAGAAAACTAAGGCGTGATGACGTCACTGCGCTTCAGTCTTAGAAAACTAATTTTTATATAAGTTACTATTTTCAATAACTCCTAGAGGCGAAGTCTTAGAGAATTTCGCAATAAGAAATAGAGTCCTTCGGCGACGGAAATTTAACACGGTGTTTTCCTATGTAACTTTACCCTGAGGTAATTTTACCAAAAATCCCCGAAATTTCACGGGTCCAGCCCTATTGAGTGCCTGCGGCCTCTCAAGTCCCTTCACAGAGTCGGGCTAAAGTCAAGCTCAAAAGGGTTTTCTTTCCCCACTGATTCCACCAAGCCCGTTCCCTTGGCTGTGGTTTCGCTGGATAGTAGATAGGGACAGTGGGGATCTCGCTCATCCTGTTCATGCTCGTCACTTGTTAGATGACGAAATGAATGAGTTCATTCATTTTCGCTGCATGATTTTTAGGGTGACATAGTCACTTTTTCGGTCTTCGAGGCCAGCCGATAGGCACAGTGTGACCAGAAGGGACGAGGTTCTCCTGACCGCGTGGCCCTCGACTCGGTGGTGTTTGTCCGCACAACGTGGGCGCATCAGGATGAACTTTAGCCGGGGAGCGTTTGGGCGCGTGGCGCATTTGGGCGCTCCGGTCTGATACTGCCGCCCACGCGCATATCAACGTGTGAGTGCACGTGGGTCCCGGCGGTCCCACTGGCCTAGCGCTACCATGTTTAGACAGTGAACTCCGTCCCCGGGCACCGGCACCTACTCCCGGAAGCAAGAGAGATCAGCAGTGCCGGGCACGGTAGGGCACCTGCGGAGCCCAGGCGGACCGGGGACGCGCGAGCCTACGCGTTAGCGGGCTACGGCGGAATCAACGGCTTCAGCCACGTCCGGGCCGATATTCGGCCCGGCCGCACCGGGAATGAACTGGTTCGACGCCCGCGCTAGAGAGGTCGCGGGCGACTGAGATGTGTTAACAAATTAATTAATTAATTTGAGATGTCCGATTCCTAGTGTTTGGAAATTTGGAAGAGCTTGACCCTAGCCTTTCCCTTGCGAGGGCAAGGAGGAACTTAACACTTGACACTTAAGCTTAGTTTGAAGTACACCCTGCCAGCGCTCCCGGTGGGACGGCAGGGCAACCAGAAGGGAGGAGGTTCTCCTGACCACGTGGCCCTCGATCTGGGAAGCGAGAGGCGTTCCATTAGTGGACGCGCCCCTCATGCCCGACTTTTGGGCGGCCCCGGCAGGCCATTTGTTTTGACGTTCCGTGACAGACCCCGCACCCCCACCTCCGGGCCGACTGGGCGACCGGAATGAATCCCGGTGTCCCGATCCGAACCTTCAGAGCGGGCCGGCTGGGGAGTGCCAAGCACCCCGTACCTGCACTTTCCGTCCCTGCAGTCCCAAATACCGGAACCACCCGAATACCACTTTATTCGACAAAATGAGGTGCGGCCTACAGCGTTAGAAAACCAACCCTATATAAGTCAATACCTCCAACGACACAGGCGCGCATTCGTGCCACGTGACGTGGTGACGTCATCGCGCTTTCACCTTAAAAGATTTATTTGATATAAATTGATATTTTGATATAAGCCTTAGAAAACCAACCCTATAGAAGTCAAATGGTCCAATAAAGGGTGATGGGAGGGTGATGGCGGGGTGATGGTGGGGTGATGGGAGGGTGATGGCAGGGTGATGGGGGAGGGTGATGGGGGAGGGTGATGGGGCCTCCCTATAGAAGTCAGTACCTCCAACGACACAGGCGCGCATTCGTGCCGTGTGACGTGGTGACGTCATCGCGCTTTCACCTTAAAAGATTTATTTGATATAAATTGATATTTTGATATAAGCCTTAGAAAACCAACCCTATAGAAGTCAAATGGTCCAATAAAGGGTGATGGGAGGGTGATGGGAGGGTGATGGCAGGGTGAAGGGAGGGTGATGGCAGGGTGATGGGAGGGTGATGGCAGGGTGATGGGAGGGTGATGGCAGGGTGATGGGGGAGGGTGATGGGGGAGGGTGATGGGGCCTCCCTATAGAAGTCAGTACCTCCAACGACACAGGCGCGCATTCGTGCCGCGTGACGTGGTGACGTCATCACACTTTCACCTCAAAAGACCCATTTGATATAAGTTAATATTCTGATATAAGCTTTAGAAAACCAACCCTATATAAGTCAATACCTCCAACGATACAGGTGCGCAAAATACAAAATCACAAAAGATTTATTTGATATAAGTTAATATTTTGAATAACTCGGTCAATATCAGTCCGAATTTCGCCAAATAAAGGTTCCCGTTATCCACAGATGCCCCTGTATCCTCCTAGAGGCGAAGTCAGGATGAATTTCGCAAAAAATAAAGTCCTTCGGCAACGAAAAGTTAGCATGGGGTTTTCCTATGTAAATTTACCCTTAAGTAATTTTACCGAAAATCCTGGAAATTTCGCGGGGCCAGTTTCTGTCGAGTGTTAAGACGTACTAGCGACTGCGAAATCCGGAATCGGAATTAAAATCCGAGCCTCCGTTAGCTCTAAGGGCCCCCCAAAACAAATCGCATATATTCCTAATGAAAAAACCCCGGAGTTCCTAAATCCCAAATCCCATGCCATCCGATGTCAATCCATATATCTATACCTCACTACGAACGTTATGCATCTAATGATAAGCATTAAAACCATCAAAAAATATTTTGTGACCACTTTATTTAACAAAATGAGGTGCGGCCTAGCATCTAGTCGAGACCAAGTCACCCAGGCCGACCACCCATTCCGACCCCAAATTCCTCATCGACGATAACTAAACAATATATTATATGAATCGCACCGTACATACCTCCTTCTAGATCTTGTTCTTGTCTTGATATACTCACTCAGGCTCACCCTATCACGCACGACTGAGTCCTCTCAGCTCTTCCAAATGGCGTCCGCTCCGCCTCGTGTCCAGTCCAACTCCGAGCTCTTCTTCTTCGAAAGACCTTCGACACTCATGGCGGGGGCGTGATGACGTCACTGCGCTTCAGTCTTAGAAAACTAAGGGCGTGATGACGTCACTGCGCTTCAGTCTTAGAAAACTAATTTTTATATAACTTAATATTTTCAATAACTCCTAGAGGCGAAGTCTTAGAGAATTTCGCAATAAGAAATACAGTCCTTCGGCGACGGAAATTTAACACGGTGTTTTCCTATGTAACTTTACCCTGAGGTAATTTTACCTAAAATCCCCGAAATTTCACGGGTCCAGCCCTATTGAGTGCCTGCGGCCTCTCAAGTCCCTTCACAGAGTCGGGCTAGAGTCAAGCTCAAAAGGGTTTTCTTTCCCCACTGATTCCACCAAGCCCGTTCCCTTGGCTGTGGTTTCGCTGGATAGTAGATAGGGACAGTGGGAATCTCGCTCATCCTGTTCATGCGCGTCACTTGTTAGATGACGAAATGAATGAGTTCATTCATTTTCGCTGCATGATTTTTAGGGTGACATAGTCACTTTTTCAGTCTTCGAGGCCGGCCGATAGGCACAGTGTGACCAGAAGGGACGAGGTTCTCCTGACCGCGTGGGACTCGACTCGGTGGTGTTTGTCCGCACAACGTGGGCGCTTTCAGGATGAACTTTAGCCGGGGAGCGTTTGGGCGCCCCAGTCTGATACTGCCGCCCACGCGCAGAACAACTTGTGAGTGCACGTGTGTCCCGGCGGTCCCACTGGCCTAGCGCTACCATGTTTAGACAGCGAACTCCGTCCCCGGGCACCGGCACCTACTCCCGGAAGTTTGAGAGATCAGCAGTGCCGGGCACGGTAGGACACCCGCGGAGCCCCGGCGGACCGGGGACGCACGAGCCTACGCATTAGCGTGCTACGGCGGAATCAACGGCTTCGACCATGGCCGAGCCGATACTCGGCCCGGTCGCCCGGAAATGAACTGGTTCGACGCCCGTGCTAGAGAGGTCGCGTGCGACTGAGATGTATTAACAAATAATTAATTAATTTGAGACATCCGATTGCTAGTGTTTGGAAATTTGGAAGAGCTTGACCCTAGCCTTTCCCTTGCGAGGGCAAGGAGGAACTTAACACTTGACACTTAAGCTTAGTTTGAAGTACACCCTGCCAGCGCTCACGGCGGGATGGCAGGGCAACCAGAAGGGACGAGGTTCTCCTGACCATGTGGCCCTCGATCTGGGAAGCGAGAGGCGTTCCATTAGTGGACGCGCCCCTTACGCCCGACTTTTGGGCGGCCCCGGCAGGCCGTTTGTTTTGACGTTCCGTGACAGGCCCCGCACCCCCACCTCCGGGCCGACCGGGCGACCGGAATGAATCCCGGTGTCCCGATCCGAACCTTCAGAGCAGGCCGGCTGGGGAGTGCCAAGCACCCCGTACCTGCACTTTCCGTCCCTGCGGTCCCAAATTCCGGAACCACCCGAATACCACTTTATTCGACAAAATGAGGTGCGGCCTACAGCCTTAGAAAACTAACCCTATATAAGTCAATACCTCCAACGACACAGGCGCGCATTCGTGCCGCGTGACGTGGTGACGTCATCGTGCTTTCACCTTAAAAGATTTATTTGATATAAATTGATATTTTGATATAAGCCTTAGAAAACCAACCCTATAGAAGTCAAATGGTCCAATAAAGGGTGATGGGAGGGTGATGGGAGGGTGATGGCAGGGTGATGGGTGGGTGATGGCAGGGTGATGGGAGGGTGATGTCAGGGTGATGGGAGGGTGATGGCAGGGTGATGGCATTTTATTTTCACCACTTCAAATCGACCGAATTTCATCAAATAAGATACCACACTCGCTGCACTGATGTCATTTTTACGGCAAAAGTGAAAACAGATTTTAATTTGGAAATAAAACGAAAGCGTGCACAATGGAATCATTCGTGCCGCGTGACGCGGTGACGTCATCGCATTTCCACCTTAAAAGACTTATTTGATATAAGTTAATCTTTTGATATAAGCCTTAGAAAACCAACCCTATAGAAGTCAAATGGTCCAATAAAGGGTGATGGGAGGGTGATGGGAGGGTGATGGGAGGGTGATGGCAGGGTGATGGGAGGGTGATGGCAGGGTGATGGGGGAGGGTGATGGGGGAGGGTGATGGGGCCTCCCTATAGAAGTCAGTACCTCCAACGACACAGGCGTGCATTCGTGCCACGTGACGTGGTGACGTCATCGCGCTTTCACCTCAAAAGATTTATTTGATATAAGTTAATATTTTGAATAACTCGGTCAATATCAGTCCGAATTTCGCCAAATAAAGGTTCCCGTTATCCACAGATACCCCTGTATCCTCCTAGAGGCGAAGTCAGGATGAATTTCGCAAAAAATAAAGTCCTTCGGCAACGAAAATTTAACATGGGGCTTTCCTATGTAACTTTACCCCGAGGTAATTCCACCAAAAATCCCCGAAATTTCGCGGGTCCCGTTCTATTGAGTGTTAAGCTAATCTAGCGACTGCAAAATCTGAAAACAGAATTAAGATCCGAGTCCCCGTTCACTCTCAAGGGCCTCCAAGAGCAAATCGCATATATTCCAAATGAAAAAACCCCGGAGTTCCTAAATCCCAAATCCCATGCCATCCAATGTCAATCCATATATCTATACCTCACTACGAACGTTGTGCATCTAATGATAAGCATTAAAACCATCCAAAAATATTTTGTGACCACTCTATTTAACAAAATGAGGTGCGGCCTAGCATCTAGTCGAGACCAAGTCACCCAGGCCGACCACCCATTCCGACCCCAAATTCCTCATCGACGATAACTAAACAATATATTATATGAATCGCACCGTACATACCTCCTTCTAGATCTTGTTCTTGTCTTGATATACTCACTCAGGCTCACCCTATCATGACTGAGTCCTCTCAGCTCTTCCAAATGGCGTCCGCTCCACCTCGTGTCCAGTCCAACTCCGAGCTCTTCTTCTTCGAAAGACCTTCGACACTCATGGCGGGGGCGTGATGATGTCACTGCGCTTCAGTCTTAGAAAACTAAGGGCGTGATGACATCACTGCGCTTCAGTCTTAGAAAACTAATTTTTATATAAGTTAATATTTTCAATAACACCTAGAGGCGAAGTCGGGATGAATTTCGTAATAAAAATAAAGTCCTTCGGCGACGGAAATTTAACCCGACGTTTTCCTATGTAACTTTACCCTGAGGTAATTTTACCAAAAATCCCCGAAATTTCACGGGTCCAGCCCTATTGAGTGCCTGCGGCCACTCATGTCCCCCCACAGAGTCGGGCTAGAGTCAAGCTCAAAAGGGTTTTCTTTCCCCACTGATTCCGCCAAGCCCGTTCCCTTGGCTGTGGGTTCGCTGGATAGTAGATAGGGACAGTGAGGATCTCGTTCATCCATTCATGCGCGTCACTGTTTAGATGACGAAATGAATGAGTTCATTCATTTTCGCTGCATGATTTTTCAGGTGACACCGTCACAATTTCGGTCTTCGAGGCCGGCCGATAGGCAAAGTGTGACCGGAAGGGACGAGGTTCTCCTGACCACGTGGCCCTTGACTTGGTTTGTCCACACAATGTGGGCGCTTTCAGGATGAACTTTAGCCGGGGAGCGTTTGGGCGCCCCAGTCTGATACTGCCGCCCACGCGCAGAACAACTTGTGAGTGCACGTGGGTCCCGGCGGTCCCACTGGCCTAGCGCTACCATGTTTAGACAGTGAACTCCGTCCCCGGGCACCGGCACCTACTCCCGGAAGTTTGAGAGATCAGCAGTGCCGGGCACGGTAGGACACCCGCGGAGCCCCGGCGGACCGGGGACGCGCGAGCCTACGCATTAGCGTGCTACGGCGGAATCAATGGCTTCGGCCACGGCCGGGCCGATATTCGGCCCGGTCGCCCGGAAATGAACTGGTTCGACGCCCGCGCTAGAGAGGTCGCGGGCGACTGAGATGTATTAACAAATGATTCATTATTTTGAGACGTCCGATTTCTAGTGTTTGGAAATTTGGAAGAGCTTGACCCTAGCCTTTCCCTTGCGAGGGCAAGGAGGAACTTAACACTTGACACTTAAGCTTAGTTTGAAGTACACCCTGCCAGCGCCCACGGTGGGACGGCAGGGCAACCAGAAGGGACGAGGTTCTCCTGACCACGTGGCCCTCGATCTGGGAAGCGAGAGGCGTTCCATTAGTGGACGCTGTGGAAGTGTAACTCAGTGTAACTTATTGATTAAAGACTGGTAACGATTTCGTAAATGGATGCCAAGAATGTGCACGCACATGGTAATCTCTTGTCCACCTGGTCACAGCCCCTGGCTGGAGCACCCCCCTATCGTTTGGTAAACGGAACTCGCAGCAGGAGGGGAGCGAGCTGATGCCAGGACTTGGTGCATGCATGACCTCGGGGCATTAGCGGAGAAAGGATTAACATTCAGCGGACAGGGGATTAACTCCAGTTTGTCCATATAAACCAGAGCAAACGTTGAGTCAAGGAGACTTGTCACCAGAAGCTCTGACCGACGGAACGGACGAGCACTCATCATCAGACCCTCTGCCCGACGGGAGTGGCGGAGGAACATCGGCCGAACGAGAAGGACCATGCGAAAAGAGTTAACCTGGTCCATTGAATTAAGTGGTATTATTTGGTAATGGAATGAAGTAAATAACCAGTTAATAAACCAGACCTTTTGTAAAACCTGTGTCCGGTCATTGGAGTCTTGAGTCTCCCCCACTACTTCCCCTACAATTTGGAGGCACCGCTGACATCAACTGGACACAAACAAGTCTTTAAAAGGTAAGTGTGTCTTGTTTTTGTCCAGTATGATTTACGAACTTGGGAAATAATTTTGTACATACATGGTGGAGGAGGTGGTCTGGGGCTTCCTTGCGCACCGATGCCGCGATATAGGTGGCGTGATGAAGTCACGAATGGTACTTCGATAAACGATTGTAGCTATTATTCGTGTTTTTCTAAATGATTTCTGTAAATACGTATTTTTTGCGCTGTCTAAATAAAATGCACCGGGTCGGCGCTGGTCATTAAGGGGTTACTGTGACCTGGGAGCAAACGGAGCATGAGTGCACCATGCGACCATTTGCTTCCAAGTCGTGTAAGGCCGGTACACTCGTTTACACACCCGTACACGTGTAAAGTAGTTTTTTTTTGCACTTGCTCAAAGCACGCGACTTGCTCGGCGTGCGACAGGGAGCCGGGAAATGGAATTATATTTATATATATATATTTTTACCTCATTCCAATTGATGGTATTGCGACAAAACGGCTTATATCTTTGGAACGACTGGTCGGATTTAGACAAATTAAACGGAATTGTGTAGGATGAAAGCCGTGGGTCCAAAGTAAAAAAAAAAAAAAAAAAAAAAAAAAAAGGGGTGGAGGAGAGAAAAATTTTTTTTTTCAGTTTTCCCGCCATGTCTAAAACTCGTTCGATCAACAAATAAATTCATGACAGACAACCCCACCTCATGCCGGTCCAGAATTATTGTGAAAGATGGCGATTGGATGAAAATTGCATCCCAACACTCCCTCACTGTCCCTCATTGTCCCTCATGTCCATTCCGGCACCCTGTCTCTTGCTCCCGCTCCTTCTCCCTCCCCTCCCTCTAGTTCCCATTGGCGGACATTTTGCGAGAAGCAAAGCGTTTTGCAGGAAGCTTCCAGGAAGCTTCCAGGAAGCAAAGCCAGGGCTGTTGCTTTTTGTGTATTTTCTCTGCGCCCCATGCTCGCAGATTTGGTTGGTACAAATATTTTATTGAAAGGTGAAAGATGCTTGTGTGGAAAAGCAATGGCAGACCACCCATTGTCACCACTTTCATGAGCTCAGAGAAATAAAAAATTCCAAATTCCACTCTGATGGCTCAATGGAAATAGGCAGCAGAATGAGAATCGGCAGACAATGGAACAGCTAGCGATGAGTGTTTGTGAGTAACAACCACCCTCTGGTCGAGGCTCATAGGAGGGGTGATGCTTACTGATTCAGCACGCTTACAATAGATATTAATGGCGAAGGTTGTGGTTGGTTCGATTTTGCGAAATGGACGTTCTTTGAACGGGTTAAATGAGAATTTTCATATTGGATGTTAAAGCAACGAAGAGTTTTGTGGGATTATGGGGTCATATCGCGACATCATGGGAAAGCTGGTGTTAATGGTTGGATGTCAGAGGTAATGGTGTGGTTTAATGTTCACACTGTTTTGGAAAATAATGCTCGATGCAACATGATCCTAAAAAGAACCCATCCCTACATCTAAGGATCAGGAAGGGAAGGAATGTAAAATTTGAAGTATTAAAGTTACGGAACTCAAAATGTCTGGGTTTGGATGTAGTCATTAAAGGATTGAGTCATTCATTGGTTTGATGATGGTCCTAATATTTTGATAAATGTTTGATAATGGTCCTGGTAATTTTAGTCCTAGGAATAATATTGCTAGTGGTTTGTCTGAAGATTTTAATGGGATTTTAATGAGATTTTAATGGGATAAATTGGGAACATTCAAATGTTGGGTTGTGCTAACGTTTCCACAACGTCGCCACAACGTTTCACTTTCGTTGTTGCAACGTTTTGCTCCAACGTTTTGGGAACATTCAAATGTTGAGTTTTGCTAACGTTTCCACAACGTCGCTACAACGTTTCACTTTCGTTGTTGCAATGTTTTGCTCCAACGTTTTGGGAACATTCAAATGTTGAGTTTTGCTAACGTTTCCACAACGTCGCTACAACGTTTCACTTTCGTTGTTGCAACGTTTTGCTCCAACGTTTTGGGAACATTCAAATGTTGGGTTGTGCTAACGTTTCCACAACGTCGCCACAACGTTTCACTTTCGTTGTTGCAACGTTTTGCTCCAACGTTTTGGGAACATTCAAATGTTGAGTTTTGCTAACGTTTCCACAACGTCGCTACAACGTTTCACTTTCGTTGTTGCAACGTTTTGCTCCAACGTTTTGGGAACATTCAAATGTTGAGTTTTGCTAACGTTTCCACAACGTCGCTACAACGTTTCACTTTCGTTGTTGCAACGTTTTGCTCCAACGTTTTGGGAACATTCAAATGTTGTGTTTTGCTGACGTTTCCACAACGTCGCTACAACGTTTCACTTTCGTTGTTGCAACGTTTTGCTCCAACGTTTTGGGGACACTCAAATGTTAAGTAAATCGGATAAGAATTCACGAGTTATTTAATTATTAGCGATTAATGAAGTACTTATTTAATTAATTACATTTCTTATTAAATTACAGTAATTACATTACAGTAATTACCTGAGGTAATTACAGTAATTACAGTTCCGGCAATTACAGTAATTACAGTAATCATTACAGTAATTGCAGTAATCTTATTACAGTAATTACATTACATTAACTCAGGCACCTTTTGAGTAAGGAAGCTGATATTTGGACATGACACTGACCGAGTGATGTGGCTGTCAAGGAAAATTTTGATTTATTGATTAATCATTTAATAAATTAACTCTTTGATTTATAAATGACTTATTTAATTAAAAGTCCTCAGAGATACATCTTCGGATGAAATACTTGCAGATTGGTTATGCTATGAGCCAATTGATTAAGGAAAATATTTTGTGATGGCCATATTGGCAATTTTGTGGCCATATTCGTGGCAACTCAGTTAGTGCCACTGCACCTTTAAAATGCATCCCTGCATTCATTTTTCGATCGATTGAGTTGAAATTTTGAACAATCGGATCTGGACTGTCGTTGTTAACGACTCTAGCACGCACTCGTCCAATCAGGATGGAGCGGTATGGTCCCCGGATCATCACTGCCCGCAGTTTTTAATTAATTTTACTTTTTCTCTTGGTCATATAATTTTGAAGACATGCATGTCATGATATAGGAAATGTTTGTTCTGTTGAACGGAATAAATGTTGTTTATTTTTGTGGGTGTGTATTTTTGGGTATTTTGAATATATTTTCATGACTAATTCCAGTTAACATCCTGCAAAATTTGCTCGTTTTCTGGCCGAGTCGAAATTGCGTTGAGTTCCTATGGCATGCGCCATTAAAAGCGCTGTGTAATGGTTGAGCTCCCTTTATTTCGTTTTGGTCATGCGGATGAGCAGACAAAGTGACGAATGCTGCGGCTGGAGCAGTAGAAGCGATGTTTTAATTGAAATGATGTAATTTAATTCAACGTGGTAGGTGGGCAACACCACAAAGCATACCTGTTTTTAAGGTGTGTATAAACCCATGAACATTTCAGCAATCAATATGATGCTGAAATGGTGTAATTTAATTAAACGTGGTAGGTGGGCAACACCACAAAGCATACCTCTTTTAAGGTGTGTATAAACCCATGAACAGTTCAGCAATCAATTAATTCAATTAAACGTGGTAGGTGGGCAACACCACAAAGCATACCTCTTTTAAGGTGTGTATAAACCCATGAACAGTTCAGCAATCAATACGATGCTGAAATGAGTAATTTAATGAGTAATTTAATGAGTAATTTAATGAGTAATTGAATGTGTAATTTAATTGTGTAATATGGTCGACCTTGGGTTTGTTTGGGTTTGTTGTTTATTTTTGTGGGTGTGTATTTTTTGTGTATTTTGGATATATTTTCACGGCTAATTCCAGTTAACATCCTGCAAAATTTGCTCGTTTTCTGGCCGAGTCGAAATTGCGTTGAGTTCCTATGGCATGCGCCATTAAAAGCGCTGTGTAATGGTTGAGCTCCCTTTATTTCGTTTTGGTCACGCGGATGAGCAGACAAAATGACGAATGCTGCAGCTGGAGCAGTGGAAGCGATTTTTGAATTGTTCAATGATTATTCGATATTGTTATGACTTATTGTCAATAGGTATACTAAGTGGCCATGAGGTAGCCTGTTGCTATGTACAGTTTTATTCTATTGTTGATTATACCACATAGCTGTGGTGATAAAGGAAATGTTCGTTTTAAATAGATGATTATGATATGACCATGACTATAAAATCATGATGATTATTATGAATGATATCATAGGGTTCAAATGCAGAATGATTGCATGAACTTGGGAAAGAACTTTCAAGCCCTATGGGATAAATTGGGTGTTACAAGCGATGGAGTTTCAAAATTTAGCATGATTGAAGGAATTTTACAGTCTTATTTCAGGAGTTTTACGAAATTTAAATTGCCAAGAGATTTTGGGTACTATTAAAGGAAAAAATGATGAGATATTTTTCCCAATGAACTTTAATATCTGCCATCCATTTTGGCTGTCTCACGAATGAAGGATGAGTTGCCTTTAGTGGTTGCAAAGAAAATTTGTGGAGACCAGGCAAAATGGGGAAATATGTCAGATATGACCCTAGGACAGGATGGTGATTCATCAATTGACATGAGGTACGAACCAGAGGTGACGACCGATGAGATTCGATCTCAGTCAATGGATGGACCTGTCCTGACATCATTGGGGAAAGGGCTTATGCAAGGAGTCATCCAAAATGATTAATTTGATTTATTGATGAATATTGATGAATTAATTGAAATTGAATAATTGATTGAATTGTTGATTGATTGAATTTAATTGAATAAATTTAACTGAATAAATTGAACTGAATAAATTGAATTGAATATATTGATTGTTTGATTGATGAAAATGCGGTCTCAAGAAAGAAGCTTTGATATCTTTGTGAGATATTATCAATGTAAAGACAACCTTGGAAAATTGAGCAAGGTGGTGAGTTTATATACAGATATATATGTGCGGTTACCATTGTGTGATTTCCCCGCCAACAGAGCGGACACCTGAGGATTCACCCATTTCATACTGACCCTTTGGCTCATCTGCAAATACTGATCTGTGAGATTGGATTGTGCAAAAGCCACAGGTGAGAGAGATTCTCTGGAAATCACCGTGTGAACAGGTGGAGAGATCCTTCCTGGAAGTACGAGTGAAGCTTTGGAGGAACCTGGAGCAAGCTACAACGCATCCAACGCTACTTTGATAAAAGGTGGAACAAACTCCAGTAGATTTTATTTATAGGACATATAGTACAGGTGTGTACAGGTGCATTCCAAAGCGCAGATCCTAGTAATCTACCTGGTACATTGAGTGAATATTGAGTGTTATTCACATATAGGCAAAATGGGAAATGGAGTCTGCAAGGGTAATCAAGGTCAGCTGGACTTGTCCCAAAGAGGTGCTTGCGTCAACCACATGTATCAGCAATATGGTCCACATTCACTTAAAGATTTGGAATCTTGGCATGAATGGACAAAAGGGAGAAAGAAGGAATTCCCCAAGGATGGCACGTTTGACAGGAACACATTGGAAACACTCAGAGAAGAATTAGAAGCAAGAGACAGACAGAAGTTGAAGGTGGATTGGAAACCATTTTATTACTGGGACATCGAGTCTAGAGACAGGGAGACCAAAACGAAAATGGGGGGTGTGAAGAAAGAAATGAAGCAGATACAACATAGGTTGGAAAAGGTATCCACTCAAATGCCTCTTGAAGTTAGCAATGGAAAGCGATCCCAGTCCAGATTGTACCCAGACGCAAGGTCATATGAGATAAATGAACTAGAAGAGGAAACTCCTCCACCCTATCGGCGAAATATTGTATATCAGCCACAGGAAGTACAGGTACCCGTACCTCTACCTGCCGATGGGCCAGTACAGAGTGAAACGATTGGCTCTAGCCGACAGAAGACAGGTGAAAGCAGTGCCCCAGTTGAGGTAACTACCCCAGAGGGTGCAACTGGAGGACAGGAACCGACTCAAAGTGGGCAAGCAATACAACCAGCTGCAACAACTTCAACATACGTCCCATACCACCATACAAGGAGTAAGGGTTCTGTGATGAATGCCAATCTATCCAACGATCAATATGATCTGCCAATGAACATTCAAAACTTGACTCTCCCACAGGGAGGTTTTGAACAATGTGGCGTTATGAATTTCCCGCAACGGCAATTTCCAGGGGCAAATGAGGAACGCCCAGATTTGATGTATAAACCTTGACAAATACACCAATTGAAGGCATTACAGAGCGGTATGCCATCAATCCTGTCACAGAGCGGTAACCTGTCACAATGTCCCATCAATCAAAACAGATCCACTTCAATTCGCAGAAGAGCTACGATTGATTGTGGAGACGCAATTGCCGACTGTAAGAGACATGGAAATACTCTTAAAGTGGGTAATTCCTAATACCACCACTTTGAAGACATTAATGAGTGAGGCAAACTGGGTACCTGCAGTAAATGGAGAATTAGACATACCCACGGAGGCTAAAATGGCACAGATAAATAAATTAATAGAGGCCATACAAAAATTGCCGCCCGTGACTGATTGGAATAAAGTGGTTACGTGCAAACAGAGAACAGGAGAGGATGCTAGTGATTATTTAGACAGATTGCGAGATGTTTTTCGACTATATTCGGGAATAGACCGGGCACAAATCGACAATGCCCTAAAACCCCTTTTTATTAATGGTCTGTTGCCGAAATTGAAGAGTGAAGTGGAAAGACAGTGTATTGCTTGGGAAGGCAAGCCGATGCAAGAAATATTGAATTATGCTTTGCATCATCAGCGAATTCAGGCCAGGAACAGTGTTATAAATGCCGAAAAATTGATGCAACTACAGACACAAGCCCTGATGACTACGAACCAATGCAATAGGTTTTCTATGCAACAACGTAACAATGCAACAGACAACAACTATGAATCAGGAGAAAACCAGGGGTCAGAATGGCAACCCAGAGACCCAGACATGCAACCCAGCAAGACAAGTCAACAAGTGGACATACCAGGTAACGACAGAAACCGGTGTTTCAATTGTAGGAAGATGGGACATTGGAAAAGGGCATGCCCATACCTCAACAGAAGACAATTTCGACAGGGAAACCAAGGACAGGGATACTACCAACTACCACCACCTCAGCCAACATATAGGGCCCCATTGAGGAACGCCCCAATTAAGGGAGGACCTCAGCAGAATAAATGGTCTGCAACACCCTTCTGACTAGATCAGAATGACCAAGTGGCAGCACTTCCTTTAATTTCAAGGTCGGCTGCACAGGAACCAAATGTTAATCTGACAGTAGGCGGATGCAAGGCTCCTTTCTTAGTCGATACGGGGGCCACGCGTTCCACGTTGCGACGAGCAGACTTTCCCAATATACCATTGTCAAAACACTATACGACGGTGGTAGGAGTATCAGGGGTTCCCATACATACGCCTGTCACAAAGGAATTACGTGTCCAACTTGGCCCGTTGACTGCACAACATGCCTTTCTTGTGGCATCTGGCGTTCCAGTAAATTTGATGGGAAGAGATTTATTGTGCAAATTGAACTGTACTGTCATATGTAAGAAAAACGGAGTGTATCTAGAAATGCCAGAACATTCCCACGACTTCGTCATTGATATGCTACAAAGCGCAATAGAACCAAGAACACATCGATGGGAAATCAATGATACACAAATGGCAGAACTTTTGTACGATAGTTTTATGACATTGAAGGTTGCAATGCCCAAAGTACAGGAGTGGGTAGACAGCTACTTGATGGACTCTCTGAAATGGCAGACTGATCTTCACTGTACGACATGTCATGACCCTATAGGGAAGGAGGTGTCCTATGCAGAGAAGGTTTCTAGATACCTGGACACAAGGTATGATGTACATATAACATCACTGTGGGTAGGAGAACAGGGAATTGGCATGTCAGTGTCTTTGACGCCAGATCAACAACTCCTGTGGAATCAACCAGAAACAACAACCCCACACGTCACCTTAGCTGTGGCACAGGGATATGAAGCAAAAGATGTTGGAACAATGATTGCAACTTTGAAAGATTGCAAAAACATGAGATACATGGGAGAAATTCAACAAGCCCCACTTTATGACTTAGATGGAGAAGGATTTTGCTGGCAGCTTGTAGAGCAGGCGCTTTCTTCAACCTTCATCATGATTGATGAACCAATTAACACTAAAAATGTTGGGCTATACCTACTCAGCTCCGACACCAACGGGGATCCGGACCCACTCGATCAAATACCAACATGCTTGTGGACAACACATCCGAATGATGTGGGACGGATCAAGAGTGTGGCACCGGTAAGGATCACAGTAGATGATTCTAAGCCACTGCCTAGAAAGCGCCAATATCCATTGAGACCAGAGGCAAAAGCTGGTATTGCACCAGTGATTCGATCATTGGCAGATCAGGGAGTTATAGTTCGCACCGTGAGCATGTGCAACACTCCTATTTTACCTGTGAAGAAGCCAGGCAAGACTACCTGGAGATTTGTACAGGATCTTCGAGCAATTAATGATTGTGTCATCCCAGCCTATCTGGTGGTCCCTAATCCCATCACTGTACTGTCAAGTATTCCAAGCAATACAAAGTTCTACTCCGTGGTGGACTTATGTTCGGCGTTCTTTAGTGTACCCATTCATTAGGATTCGCGTTATTTGTTCGCGTTCACGTACGAAGGCTCACCGTTCACTTGGACTGTTCTACCACAAGGGTACACAGAGAGCCCAACTTTGTTTTCACGTGCTCTACATGAAGACCTCAGCGACATTGAGTTTCCTGGAGGCTCGGTGATGGTACAATATGTTGACGACCTTCTCATATGCTCGACTTCAAAGGAAGCATGTAAACAGCACACTGTTGTGCTACTGACAGCATTAGCAGACAAAGGCCACAAGGCCTCGAGAGATAAGTTGCAATTCTGTAAGGAAGAGGTGAAATACTTAGGACATATTCTGAAAGGAGATACGAGACGACTTTGCCCTGAACGTGTAAAGGCGATCAGGGCACTCCCAAAACCTACAACTGTCAAGCAGATGAAATCTTTCCTGGGGACAACAGGGTTTTGCCATCAGTGGATTGCTGATTATGCATCACTGACTCGCCCTCTGCTGGACATCAGCTTACCAAACAGTCCAATTCCTTTGAAATGGACCCCGGAGGCTGAACGAGCTTTTACGACATTGAAAGATACCTTAGCATCAGCTCATGCTTTAGGACTGCCGGATTATGAAAAAAATTTCTTTCTCTACTCACATGAGAAAGGAGGATTTGCCCAATCGGTGTTGGCGCAAAAACATGGGGGAAAACTGCGCCCTATAGCGTATCACAGCACTCGATTGGATCCAGTAGCACGAGGGTTTCCACAGTGCTTGCGAGCAGTGGCAGCAGCATCGTATGCAGTAGAAGCCACAGCTACAATAGTCCTGGGGTGCCCCTTAATTCTCCTTGTTGAGCATGCCGTGGCGACGGTTTTGCTGAAGGCAGGAACACAGCACCTTTCAGCATCAAAGGCTACAACGTATGAACTAGGATTGTTGGCACCGTCAAACCTCACCATTCAGCGTTGCCCAACGCTGAACCCAGCATCTATGTTGCCAACAGAGGAAGATGGTGAGCCCCATGATTGTGCAGAGGTATTGGCACATGCACTAGTGCCTCGCATTGACTTGAAGGACATTCCCATCCCAGACGCAGATCTGGTACTGTATGTTGACGGATCATCATCAAGAGCATTGGACGGTACACTACTGATGGGATATGCAGTATGCACAGATGCTGAGACATTGGAGAGTGGGAAATTACCAAACACTTACTCGGCTCAACAGGCAGAACTGTATGCATTAACTAGAGCCTGTCATTTAGCGGAAAGCCAGAGAGTAACCATTTATACAGACTCCAGGTATGCGCATGGGGTCGTTCATGATTATGGTGCTCTCTGGAAACAGAGAGGATTTTTGACATCTTCGGGAAGCCAAATAAAAAACGGGAGGTTGATTGCTAGCCTCTTGGAAGCAATCCTTCTACCATCGGCCATTGCAGTGGGAAAATGTGAGGCCCATACACAAGGAAGAGATGAGGTCTCACAGGGAAATGCAAGGGCGGATGAAGCAGCGAAGCTTGCGGCACATTTGGAACAAGACCCGGTGATCATACAGGGACCTGTAAGGGTTCCTGAAAATACCCCGACGCTGCAAGACATCAGCGCTATGCAAGAAGTGGTGGAAGACCGGGAAAAAGAGGTGTGGGTACAGACTGGATGCACATTTGACAAAGAATCTAAATTATGGACTACTCCTGATGGACGTGTTGTCGCCCCTCGCCAATTGTTGCCATGGATTGCTCGTCTGGCTCATGGAGTGAGTCATACAGGTAAAGGAGGAATGTGTGCATCAGTGTTAAAACAATGGTATGCACCTGGGTTTACACTTGTGGCAGAGCAATGTTGTGCTACATGTCAGGTGTGTCAGACATATAATCCAGGCAAAGGTGAAAAGACTACACCAGGAGGTCATCCCGCACCGTCAGGTCCGTTTGTTAATTTACAGATGGATTTTATCCAAATGGAAAAGTGCGCTGGATTTCAGTTTGTCTTAGTGATTGTAGACATGTTTACAAAATGGGTAGAAGCTTACCCTTGTCGACATGCAGATGCCAAAACAGTGGTGAAGATTCTGTTGAAGGACTTCATATGTCGCTTTGGAGTTCCTTGCAGGATTTCTTCTGATCAGGGTACGCATTTCACAGCAGATGTTATTAAGGAATTGGGTAAGACAATGCAGATAAACCTTCATCTTCACTGTCCTTATCACCCCCAATCGGCGGGAGCAGTGGAACGACATAACGGAGTAATAAAGAACAAGCTGGCCAAAATCTGTGCGGACACTAACTTGAAATGGCCAGATGCCATTCCACTTGCACTCCTCGCAATGAGGGCTACTCCCAATAGGAGAACGGGATTATCCCCGCATGAAATCTTGATGGGGAGACCAATGCGGGTACCTCATTCACCTCCCCTGATGATCAAGGAAATGGATATTCACCAGATGGATGATTTGATGTACTCTTTCTGTATTGAATTGACCAAAATCGTGAAGATGTTTCATTCCCAGGTGAAGGAAGCTTTACCAGAACCTGCAGAGAATGAGTGTCATTCTTTTCAACCTGGAGATTATGTGTACATCAAAATTTTCAAACGAAAAACTGCGTTGACACCACGATGGTCAGGACCACATCAGGTGCTGTTGACAACGCATACTGCAGTAAAATGCCAAGGCAGACCAAGTTGGATTCATGCCTCTCATTGCAAGCGAGCACATGGTGCTAAAGTGGATGGCCCCACAGAAAATGAGGCTGCACCTAGCAGCCCAGCAGAACATTCAGTGGCGGATAAATGATACTCGTGATTTACATTCATTTGAATTACATTTTAACGCCCCTTGTAGTGATTGATTATTTCATCATGTAGTAGTCCTACTTGAGATAGTGACATTTATTTGCCTACATGACATACAATTACCTACTGATATTAGTACAGCATCAGTGATAATGTAGCACAATTACACTCATGATCAAGGGAGTTAGGTGGACCCCGGGATATAAGGGAATCAGGGAAAGGCAAATAATCAGATTTATGTTAAATAATAAGGAATTTTTAGGGATTTTCTTTCATTAACCTGTTAGGAAGTTTGTTAGTTACGATGTTGAATTTTATTGACATGTAATTATGTTATAGGTACGGACATATACAAGGGGTAGCTCACATGTTTTACAGATGGATACAGGTGGGACAAAGGGAAACACCTTATCAAGACAAGCCGACCAATCAAGGGAAACCAGAGACTTCTACTTCAGATACTCCTTGAAAATGGTGATATTTATCCTAGGAATGGGTTCTCTAGTAGTGGGGACTCTGTGTTGTATGGATTATTTTGGGGTAATGAGGGAACAAAACGCAACACCAGCAAATGATATACAGATATATGATCATGCGGAACGACAAAAGCAGAAGAGAAGTTTGATGAAGGATAAAGACACACCTTTAGAACCCGAGGGATTACACGGGATTAATACTTTTTTACATTTAGCCCATACAAGGGCTGCTATAGCAAATGAAAGTAATTGTTGGATATGCACACAAATGCCGCATTCTAGTGAGATCGGAGTACCATTGGAGGCAGTTCCTTTTGGTTGGGCAGAGTTATGTAGCCGTTTCCCAGACACCCTGATAGCAGCAGATTTTGAAGGCTCAATGTCAGGGAAAATAGGATGGCAAAGAGGAGGATATAATTGTTACCAATTTGAGGACAGTTATAGACCTACATATGATAAGAACAAAATGCCCTCTTACATGACTATTCAACAACAAACGAAAGGATTAATGTGTATCACCAGACGCCAAACGCCTAGGCATGACAAGTTTATGGGAACCTCCAAATGCCGCGGTTATGGTCGCGAAGAAGGCTGGATGAGAATGCCTGTCCCACTAGGACCAAATGGCACGAAGGGTTTAACTTTGTATTGGGAAGGCACTTGGGGAATGGATAGCACATGGACATATAATAATACATATTTTATATGTGGACACAAGGCATATCCGTATCTTCCGTCGGGATGGTTTGGAACATGTTTTCTGGGGTTTGTGCTTTCACACATGCACCTGTTAACAAAGTCACCAACGCATATCCTGCATTCTAGGCAGAAAAGAACTATTAGCATGGGGGAATGGATTGGAATGGTAATATTTCCATTTTATGGAACCTGGAAGGCAGGGCGAGAACTCAGGCACATGGCATTGGCTATGGAGAAGTTGGCAAATAAAACAGCTAGTGGATTGGAAAAACTTACAAGAGAGCCGGCAGCAACAAGAACGATGGCATTACAAAATCGTATGGCATTAGATATGCTGTTAGCAGAAAAAGGAGGTACATGTGCAGTCATTGGTGCAGATTGCTGTACGTACATACCTGATGAGTCAGAAGAAATTTATAACATAGCCGATACAATCAGACAAGAAGGAGCAAGATACCACGATTATATAAAAGGGGGTGCCTTTGCATGGTTGGGAAACACATTTGGAGGGGTGGTAGCTAAGATACTCCAATATTTGTTTGTTGGTTTAGTAGTTATATTGGCAATTGTTTTCGTGGTGGCTTGCTTGAAAGCCTTAGTGACGGTGTGTTTGAATAAGGTAACCAACAACACGATGATAACGCATGAAGTGACAAATGATGAAAGAAATGTGGAACCAGAAAAGGAAGACTTTTATGGCGACATAAATACTGAGATTAAAAGATTAAATCAAGTGATGTTGCAAATGAATACAGTAGAATTAAGATAATGGCATAACGACAATGTTATGAGTTGTGTCAATTACAATATCAGTGAACTCATATCACCACGAGTGACACACTGTTAGGAAAAAGAAAAAAAAAGAAGAAAAAAAAGTGGAGAGGAATTATGGTAATAATACATTATGCTTAATTTGTTGGTTTGGGAAAATTGTTGTTGGGAATTAGATATTCCCGTTTGTGATTGTAATCATATACAATTTATTTTCTTAGAGTAGTGCTAAAATACCTGCATGAGTTAATTTTTGAACTATATTAACCTGAAAGCAATTGTGGATGCTATTCTTAGTTTAGTAGTGAAATACATACCTGATTGAATATTATTTGTGTGACGCATATAATTGAATATAACTTTTTGAATGTGTTAAGGAAAAACAACAAATTGTTGAATGTGAAACTGTCGGAAGATATACATGATTATGCTGATTTCATGGTAAGATGTACCCTATCTGATTCAGTGTGTGCGGAAAGCAGATTCAGATGTGACTGAGCATAAGGATAAGACGAGATCACATTTTGAAGGGAGTGCTAACGGAATTGGGAAGAAGTTCGAGAAAGAAAATTTGTGGCTAAAAATGAAGTTAATCATGGCATACACCCTCTTTCTCAAAGAATGATGAAGACATTCTCCCATGTAACTTGGAGATGAATGCTTACCTTCACCAAGGAAATTTATGTGACCATTTGCCTGGATCACACTGCAACATATGAAAGAAAGGCGATCACTTACTCTTGTTCGAAGGCTTCGAACATTCATCACATCAGAAGTTGCAGGACAACGACATTTTACCTGCAACCTCTGTGAAATGCGGGGACATATGTTATTACTTCACCAACTTCCGGGGAGCCAGCATGGAGCTGCAAACCAATGGCTGTGCCTTTTCACAACAGCTGTGCGCGATTCTGCGGGCCACTCCTGGTATGGACCATGGATGACCTGAACACCATGGTCCCAACATCATTGTGGATGCATCCGGCATCCCTGTTCCACATCTTGCTGGCCAATCAACGTCACACCAATACTTGCTGCCCACTCACAATGAGGGAGGAGGCAAGTCGACTACAACTGGGTGAAGGCCTTGTTCAGGAATTACAATGGTTTACAGAAAAAAAGTGGCAAGAATGCTACAAGGAGAGCAGGGTCAGTCTATGACTCCGCAATGTTACCACAACAGCGAAATCCTACACGAAGTAGTGCAGGAGCTATGAAGACATTAGGAGAAAATGTTTCATACCTGAATTCAAACACAAGTGATCAGCCCTTCCTTTCAAACAAAGTCAACATTTGTGTGGAGGCAAACGTTTTTGCCAGATGGTGCAGATGCTTTACAAAACTTGAAAATGAAGTGAAATTGTTGTATCTTGGTGATGGTGAAGTGTTGTTTTGAAAATATATTTGTGATGCAAATGCAATAGATTGAACAATATGGAAGGAGTCAATGACCAACGAAATGTTTTGTGATTCTTGCAGGATGACGGTGTATGCCTAAGGGAATTTGATTACAAAAGTTATGATTATTTACTTATACTCGTAATGATGTTTACTTGCAGTGATTGATTATTTACTTATACTCGTAATGATGTTTACTTGCAGTGATTGATTATTTACTTATACTTGTAATGATGTTTACTTGTAGTGATTGACTGTTTACTTATATTGATGTTTAGATTAATGGTTAATATAAACAAAAACAAAAAGATGAGGGAATTGTGGAAGTGTAACTCAGTGTAACTTATTGATTAAAGACTGGTAACGATTTCGTAAATGGATGCCAAGAATGTGCACGCACATGGTAATCTCTTGTCCACCTGGTCACAGCCCCTGGCTGGAGCACCCCCCTATCGTTTGGTAAACGGAACTCGCAGCAGGAGGGGAGCGAGTTGATGCCAGGACTTGGTGCATGCATGACCTCGGGGCATTAGCGGAGAAAGGATTAACATTCAGCGGACAGGGGATTAACTCCAGTTTGTCCATATAAACCAGAGCAAACGTTGAGTCAAGGAGACTTGTCACCAGAAGCTCTGACCGACGGAACGGACAAGCACTCATCATCAGACCCTCTGCCCGACGGGAGTGGTGGAGGAACATCGGCCGAACGAGAAGGACCATGCGAAAAGAGTTAACCTGGTCCATTGAATTAAGCGGTATTATTTGGTAATGGAATGAAGTGAATATCCAGTTAATAAACCAGACCTTTTGTAAAACCTGTGTCCGGTCATTGGAGTCTTGAGTCTCCCCCACTACTTCCCCTACAACGCGCCCATCACGCCCGACTTTTGGGCGGCCCCGGCAGGCCGTTTGTTTTGACGTTCCGTGACAGGCCCCGCACCCCCACCTCCGGGCCGACCGGGCGACCGGAATGAATCCCGGTGTCCCGATCCGAACCTTCAGAGCGGGCCGGCTGCACTTTCCGTCCCTGCGGTCCCAAATACCGGAACCACCCGCATACCACTTTATTCGACAAAATGAGGTGCGGCCTACAGCCTTAGAAAACCAACCCTATATAAGTCAATACCTCCAACGACACAGGCGCGCATTCGTGCCGCGTGACGTGGTGACGTCATCGCGCTTTCACCTTAAAAGATTTATTTGATATAAATTGATATTTTGATATAAGCCTAAGAAAACCAACCCTATAGAAGTCAAATGGTCCAATAAAGGGTGATGGGAGGGTGATGGCAGGGTGAAGGGAGGGTGATGGGAGGGTGATGGGATGGGAGGGAGGAGTTTGTTTTGTTTTGACGTTCCGTGACAGGCCCCGCACCCCCACCTCCGGGCCGACCGGGCGACCGGAATGAATCCCGGTGTCCCGATTCGAACCTTCAGAGCGGGCCGGCTGGGGAGTGCCAAGCACCCCGTACCTGCACTTTCCGTCCCTGCGGTCCCAAATACCGGAACCACCCAAATACCACTTTATTCGACAAAATGAGGTGCGGCCTACAGCCTTAGAAAACTAACCCTATATAAGTCAATACCTCCAATGACACAGGCGCGCATTCATGCCGCGTGACGTGGTGATGTCATCGCGCTTTCACCTTAAAATATTTATTTGATATAAATTGATATTTTGATATAAGCCTTAGAAAACCAACCCTACAGAAATCAAATGGTCCAATAAAGGGTGGTGGGAGGGTGATGGCAGGGTGATGGGAGGGTGATGGCAGGGTGATGGCAGGGTGATGGGAGGGTGATGGCAGGGTGATGGGGGAGGGTGATGGGGCCTCCCTATAGAAGTCAGTACCTCCAACGACACAGGCGCGCATTCGTGCCGCGTGACGTGGTGACGTCATCACACTTTCCCCTCAAAAGACCCATTTGATATAAGTTAATATTCTGATATAAGCTTTAGAAAACCAACCCTATATAAGTCAATACATCCAATGATACAGGTGCGCAAAATACAAAATCCCAAAAGATTTATTTGATATAAGTTAATATTTTGAATAACTCGGTCAATATCAGTCCGAATTTCGCCAAATAAAGGTTCCCGTTATCCACAGATACCCCTGTATCCTCCTAGAGGCGAAGTCAGGATGAATTTCGCAAAAAATAAAGTCCTTCGGCAACGAAAATTTAACATGGGGCTTTCCTATGTAACTTTACCCCGAGGTAATTCCACCAAAAATCCCCGAAATTTCGCGGGTCCCGTTCTATTGAGTGTTAAGCTAATCTAGCGACTGCAAAATCTGAAAACAGAATTAAGATCCGACTCCCCGTTCACTCTCGAGGGCCTCCAAGAGCAAATCGCATATATTCCTAATGAAAAAACCCCGGAGTTCCTAAATCCCAAATCCCATGCCATCTGATGTCAATCCATATATCTATACCTCACTACGAACGTTATGCATCTAATGACAAGCATTAAAACCATCAAAAAATATTTTGTGACCACTTTATTTAACAAAATGAGGTGCGGCCTAGCATCTAGTCGAGACCAAGTCACCCAGGCCGACCACCCATTCCGACCCCAAATTCTTCATCGACGATAACTAAACAAAATATTATATGAATCGCACCGTACATACCTCCTTCTAGATCTTGTTCTTGTCTTGATATACTCACTCAGGCTCACCCTTCACGACTGAGTCCTCTCAGCTCTTCCAAATGGCGTCCGCTCCGCCTCGTGTCCAGTCCAACTCCGAGCTCTTCTTCTTCGAAAGACCTTCGACACTCATGGCGGGGGCGTGATGACGTCACTGCGCTTCAGTCTTAGAAAACTAAGGGCGTGATGACGTCACTGCGCTTCAGTCTTAGAAAAGTAATTTTTATCTAAGTTAATATTTTCAATAACTCCTAGAAGCGAAGTCTTAGAGAATTTCGCAATAAGAAATAGAGTCATTCGGCGACGGATATTTAACACGGTGTTTTCCTATGTAACTTTACCCTGAGGTAATTTTACCAAAAATCCCCGAAATTTCACGGGTCCAGCCCTATTGAGTGCCTGCGGCCTCTCAAGTCCCTTCACAGAGTCGGGCTAGAGTCAAGCTCAAAAGGGTTTTCTTTCCCCACTGATTCCACCAAGCCCGTTCCCTTGGCTGCGCTTTCGCTGGATAGTAGATAGGGACAGTGGGGATCTCGCTCATCCTGTTCATGCGCGTCACTTGTTAGATGACGAAATGAATGAGTTCATTCATTTTCGCTGCATGATTTTTAGGGTGACATAGTCACTTTTTCGGTCTTCGAGGCCGACCGATAGGCACAGTGTGACCAGAAGGGACGAGGTTCTCCTGACCGCGTGGCCCTCGACTCGGTGGGGTTTGTCCGCACAACGTGGGCGCATCAGGATGAACTTTAGCCGGGGAGCGTTTGGGCGCGTGGCGCCTTTGGGCGCCCCGGTCTGATACTGCCGCCCACGCGCAGAACAACTTGTGAGTGCACGTGGGTCCTGGCGGTCCCACTGGCCTAGCGCTACCATGTTTAGACAGCGAGATCCGTCCCCGGGCACCGGCACCTACTCCCGGAAGTCGAGAGAATAGCGGCGCCAGGCACGGTAGGACACACGCGGAGCCCCGGCGGACCGGGGATGCGCGAGCCTACGCGTTAGCGTGCTACGGCGGAATCAACGGCTTCGGCCATGGCCGGGCCGATATTCGGCCCGGTCGCACCGGAAATGAACTGGTTCGACGCCCGTGCTAGAGAGGTCGCGGGCGACTGAGATGTATTAACAAATTAGTTAATTAATTTGAGACGTCCGATTTCTAGTGTTTGGAAATTTGGAAGAGCTTTACCCTAGCCTTCCCTTGCGAGGGCAAGGAGGAACTTAACACTTGACACTTAAGCTTAGTTTGAAGTACACCCTGCCAGCGGCCACGGCGGGACGGCAGGGCAACCAGAAGGGACGAGGTTCTCCTGACCACGTGGCCCTCGATCTGGGAAGCGAGAGGCGTTCCATTAGTGGACGCGCCCCTCACGCCCGACTTTTGGGCGGCCCGGCAGGCCGTTTGTTTTGACGTTCCGTGACAGGCCCCGCACCCCCACCTCCGGGCCGACCGGGCGACCGGAATGAATCCCGGTGTCCCGATCCGAACCTTCAGAGCGGGCCAGCTGCACTTTCCGTCCCTGCGGTCCCAAATACCGGAACCACCCGAATACCACTTTATTCGACAAAATGAGGTGCGGCCTACAGCCTTAGAAAACTAACCCTATATAAGTCAATACCTCCAACGACACAGGCGCGCATTCGTGCCGCGTGACATGGTGACGTCATCGCGCTTTCGCCTTAAAAGATTTATTTGATATAAATTGATATTTTAATATAAGCCTTAGAAAACCAACCCTAAAGAAGTCAAATGGTCCAATAAAGGGTGATGGGAGGGTGATGGCAGGGTGATGGGAGGGTGGTGGGAGGGTGATGGCAGGGTGGTGGGAGGTTGATGGCAAGGTGATGGGAGGGTGATGGCAGGGTGATGGGAGGGTGATGGCAGGGTGATGGGAGGGTGATGGCAGGGTGATGGGAGGGTGATGGCAGGGTGGTGGGAGGGTGATGGGGCAGGGTGATGGGGCAGGGTGATGAGAGGGTGATTGGAGGGTGATGGGAGGGTGATGGCAGGGTGATGGCAGGGTGATGGGATGAGAGGGAGGAGTTTGTTTTGACGTTCCGTGACAGGCCCCGCACCCCCACCTCCGGGCCGACCGGGCGACCGGAATGAATCCCGGTGTCCCGATCCGAACCTTCAGAGCGGGCCGGTTGCACTTTCCGTCCCTGCGGTCCGAAATACCGGAACCACCCGAATACCACTTTATTCGACAAAATGAGGTGCGGCCTAGAGCCTTAGAAAACTAACCCTATATAAGTCAATACCTCCAACGACACAGGCGCGCATTCGTGCCGCGTGACGTGGTGACGTCATCGCGCTTTCGCCTTAAAAGATTTATTTGATATAAATTGATATTTTGATATAAGCCTTAGAAAACCAACCCTACAGAAGTCAAATGGTCCAATAAAGGGTGATGGGGGGGTGATGGCAGGGTGATGGGAGGGTGGTGGGAGGGTGATGGCAGGGAGGTGGGAGGGTGATGGCAAGGTGATGGGAGGGTGATGGCAGGGTGATGGCAGGGTGATGGGAGGGTGATGGCAGGGTGATGGGAGGGTGATTGCAGGGTGGTGGGAGGGTGATGGGGCATGGTGATGGGGCAGGGTGATGAGAGGGTGATGGGAGGGTGATGGGAGGGTGATGGCAGGGTAATGGCAGGGTGATGGGATGAGAGGGAGGAGTTTGTTTTGACGTTCTGTGACAGGCCCCGCACCCCCACCTCCGGGCCGACCGGGCGACCGGAATGAATCCCGGTGTCCCGATCCGAACCTTCAGAGCGGGCCGGCTGGGGAGTGCCAAGCACCCCGTACCTGCACGTTCCGTCCCTACGGTCCCAAATACCGGAACCACCCGAATATCACTTTATTCGACAAAATGAGGTGCGGCCTACAGCCTTAGAAAACCAACCCTATATAAGTCAATACCTCCAACGACACAGGCGCGCATTCGTGCCGCGTGACGTGGTGACGTCATCGCGCTTTCACCTTAAAAGATTTATTTGATATAAATTGATATTTTGATATAAGCCTTAGAAAACCAACCCTACAGAAGTCAAATGGTCCAATAAAGGGTGATGGGAGGGTGATGGCAGGGTGATGGGAGGGTGGTGGGAGGGTGATGGCAGGGTGGTGGGAGGGTGATGGCAAGGTGATGGGAGGGTGATGGCAGGGTGATGGGAGGGTGATGGCAGGGTGATGGGAGGGTGATGGCAGGGTGATGGGAGGGTGATGGGAGGGTGATGGGAGGGTGATGGGAGGGTGATGTGGGAGGGTGATGGGGGAGGGTTATGGGGCCTCCCTATAGAAGTCAGTACCTCCAACGACACAGGCGTGCATTCGTGCCGCGTGATGTGGTGACGTCATCACACTTTCACCTCAAAAGACCCATTTGATATAAGTTAATATTCTGATATAAGCTTTAGAAAACCAACCCTATATAAGTCAATACCTCCAACGATACAGGTGCGCATTCGTGCCGCGTGATGTGGTGACGTCATCGTGCTTTCACCTCAAAAGATTTATATGATATAAGTTAATATTTTGAATTACTCGGTCAATATCAGTCCGAATTTCGCCAAATTAAGGTTCCCGTTATCTACAGATACCCCTGTATCCTCCTAGAGGTGAAGTCAGGATGAATTTCGCAAAAAATAAAGTCCTTCGGCAACGAAAATTTAACATGGGGCTTTCCTATGTAACTTTATCCCGAGGTAATTCCACCAAAAATCCCCGAAATTTCGCGGGTCCCGTTCTATTGAGTGTTAAGCTAATCTAGCGACTGCAAAATCTGAAAACAGAATTAAGATCCGAGTCCCCGTTCACTCTCGAGGGCCTCCAAGAGCAAATCGCATTTATTCCTAATGAAAAAACCCCGGAGTTCCTAAATCCCAAATCCCATGCCATCCGATGTCAATCCATATATCTATACCTCACTACGAACGTTATGCATCTAATGATAAGCATTAAAACCATCAAAAAATATTTTGTGACCACTTTATTTAACAAAATGAGGTGCAGCCTAGCATCTAGTCGAGACCAAGTCACCCAGGCCGATCACCCATTCCGACCCCAAATTCCTCATCGACGATAACTAAACAATATATTATATGAATCGCACCGTACATACCACCTTCTAGATCTTGTTCTTGTTCTTGTCTTGATATACTCACTCAGGCTCACCCAACGCCTGAGTCCTCTCAGCTCTTCCAAATGGCGTCCGCTCCGCCTCGTGTCCAGTCCAACGCCGAGCTCTTCTTCTTCGAAAGATCTTCGACCCTCATGGTGGGGGCGTGATGACGTCACTGCGCTTCAGTCTTAGAAAACTAAGGGCGTGATGACGTCACTGCGCTTCAGTCTTAGAAAACTAATTTTTATATAAGTTAATATTTTCAATAACTCCTAGATGCGAAGTCTTAGAGAATTTCGCAATAAGAAATAGAGTCCTTCGGCGACGGAAATTTAACACGGTGTTTTCCTATGTAACTTTACCCTGAGGTAATTTTACCAAAAATCCCCGAAATTTCACGGGTCCAGCCCTATTGAGTGCCTGCGGCCTCTCAAGTCCCTTCACAGAGTCGGGCTAGAGTCAAGCTCAAAAGGGTTTTCTTTCCCCACTGATTCCACCAAGCCCGTTCCCTTGGCTGTGGTTTCGCTGGATAGTAGATAGGGACAGTGAGGATCTCGTTCATCCATTCATGCGCGTCACTGTTTAGATGACGAAATGAATGAGTTCATTCATTTTCACTGCATGATTTTTAGGGTGACATAGTCACTTTTTCGGTCTTCGAGGCCGACCGATAGGCACAGTGTGACCAGAAGGGACGAGGTTCTCCTGACCGCGTGGCCCTCGACTCGGTGGGGTTTGTCCGCACAACGTGGGCGCATCAGGATGAACTTTAGCCGGGGAGCGTTTGGGTGCGTGGCGCCTTTGGGCGCCCCGGTCTGATACTGCCGCCCACGCGCAGAACACCTTGTGAGTGCACGTGGGTCCCGGCGGTCCCACTGGCCTAGCGCTACCATGTTTAGACAGCAAAATCCGTCCCCGGGCACCGGTACCTACTCCCGGAAGTCGAGAGATCAGCGGCGCCAGGCACGGTAGGACACCCGCGGAGCCCCGGCGGACCAGGGATGCGCGAGCCTACGCGTTAGCGTGCTACGGTGGAATTAACGACTTCGGCCACGGCCGGCCGATACTCGGCCCAGTCGCACCGGAAATGAACTGGTTCGCCGCCCGCGCTAGAGAGGTCGCGGGTGACTGAGATGTTTTAACAAATTAGTTAATTAATTTGAGACGTCCGATTTCTAGTGTTTGGAAATTTGGAAGAGCTTGACCCTAGCCTTTCCCTTGCGAGGGCAAGGAGGAACTTAACACTTGACACTTAAGCTTAGTTTGAAGTACACCCTGCCAGCGCCCATGGCGGGACGGCAGGGCAACCAGAAGGGACGAGGTTCTCCTGACCACATGGCCCTCGATCTGGGAAGCGAGAGGCATTCCATTAGTGGACGCGCCCCTCACGCCCAACTTTTGGGCGGCCCCGGCAGGCCGTTTGTTTTGACGTTCCGTGACAGGCCCCGCACCCCCACCTCCGGGCCGACCGGGCGACCGGAATGAATCCCGGTGTCCCGATCCGAACCTTCAGAGTGGGCCGGCTGCACTTTCCGTCCCTGCGGTCCCAAATACCGGAACCACCCGCATACCACTTTATTCGACAAAATGAGGTGCGGCCTACAGCCTTAGAAAACTAACCCTATATAAGTCAATACCTCCAACGACACAGGCGCGCATTCGTGCCGCGTGACGTGGTGACGTCATCGCGCTTTCACCTTAAAAGATTTATTTGATATAAATTGATATTTTGATATAAGCCTTATAAAACCAACCCTACAGAAGTCAAATGGTCCAATAAAGGGTGATGGGAGGGTGATGGCAGGGTGATGGGAGGGTGGTGGGAGGGTGATGGCAGGGTGGTGGGAGGGTGATGGCAAGGTGATGGGAGGGTGATGGCAGGGTGATGGGAGGGTGATGGCAGGGTGATGGGAGGGTGATGGCAGGGTGATGGGAGGGTGATGGGAGGGTGATGAGAGGGTGATGGGGAGGGTGATGGGGGAGGGTGATGGGGCCTCCCTATAGAAGTCAGTACCTCCAACGACACAGGCGCGCATTCGTGACGCGTGACATGGTGACGTCATCACACTTTCACCTCAAAAGACCCATTTGATACAAGTTAATATTCTGATATAAGCTTTAGAAAACCAACCCTATATAAGTCAATACCTCCAATGACACAGGCGCGCATTCGTGCCGCGTGACATGGTGACGTCATCGCGCTTTCACCTTAAAATATTTATTTGATATAAATTGATATTTTGATATAAGCCTTAGAAAACCAACCCTATAGAAGTCAAATGGTCCAATAAAGGGTGATGGGAGGGTGATGGCAGGGTGATGGGAGGGTGATGGGAGGGTGATGGGATGGGAGGGAGGAGTTTGTTTTGTTTTGACGTTCCGTGACAGGCCCCGCACCCCCACCTCCGGGCCGACCGGGCGACCGGAATGAATCCCGGTGTCCCGATCCGAACCTTCAGAGTGGGCAGGCTGGGGAGTGCCAAGCACCCCGAACCTGCACTTTCCGTCCCTGTGGTCCCAAATACCGGAACCACCCAAATACCACTTTATTCGACAAAATGAGGTGCGGCCTACAGCCTTAGAAAACCAACCCTATATAAGTCAATACCTCCAACGATACAGGTGCGCAAAATACAAAATCCCAAAAGATTTATTTGATATAAGTTAATATTTTGAATAACTCGGTCAATATCAGTCCGAATTTCGCCAAATAAAGGTTCCCATTATCCACAGATACCCCTGTATCCTCCTAGAGGCGAAGTGAGGATGAATTTCGCAAAAAGTAAAGTCCTTCGGCAACGAAAATTTAACATGGGGCTTTCCTATGTAACTTTACCCCGAGGTAATTCCACCAAAAATCCCCGAAATTTCGCGGGTCCCGTTCTATTGAGTGTTAAGCTAATCTAGCGACTGCAAAATCTGAAAACAGAATTAAGATCCGAGTCCCCGTTCACTCTCGAGGGCCTCCAAGAGCAAATCGCATATATTCCTAATGAAAAAACCCCGGAGTTCCTAAATCCCAAATCCCATGCCATCCAATGTCAATCCATATATGTATACCTCACTACGAACGTTGTGCATCTAATGATAAGCATTAAAACCATCAAAAAATATTTTGTGACCACTTTATTTTACAAAATGAGGTGCGGCCTCGCATCTAGTCGAGACCAAGTCACCCAGGCCGACCACCCATTCCGACCCCAAATTCCTCATCGACGATAACTAAACAATATATTATATGAATCGAACCGTACATACCTCCTTCTAGATCTTGTTCTTGTCTTGATATACTCACTCAGGCTCACCCTTCACGACTGAGTCCTCTCAGCTCTTCCAAATGGCGTCCGCTCCACCTCGTGTCCAGTCAAACTCCGAGCTCTTCTTCTTCGAAAGACCTTCGACACTCATGGCGGGGGCGTGATGATGTCACTGCGCTTCAGTCTTAGAAAACTAAGGGCGTGATGACACCACTGCGCTTCAGTCTTAGAAAACTAATTTTTATATAAATTTATATTTTCAATAACTCCTAGAGGCGAAGTCGGGATGAATTTCGTAATAAAAATAAAGTCCTTCGGCGACGGAAATTTAACCCGGCGTTTTCCTATGTAACTTTACCCTGAGGTAATTTTACCAAAAATCCCCGAAATTTCACGGGTCCAGCCCTATTGAGTGCCTGCGGCCACTCAAGTCCCCCCACAGAGTCGGGCTAGAGTCAAGCTCAAAAGGGTTTTCTTTCCCCACTGATTCTGCCAAGCCCGTTCCCTTGGCTGTGGGTTCGCTGGATAGTAGATAGGGACAGTGAGGATCTCGTTCATCCATTCATGCGCGTCACTGTTTAGATGACGAAATGAATGAGTTCATTCATTTTCGCTGCATGATTTTTCGGGTGACACCGTCACAATTTCGGTCTTCGAGGCCGGCCGATAGGCAAAGTGTGACCGGAAGGGACGAGGTTCTCCTGACCACGTGGCCCTTGACTTGGTTTGTCCGCACAATGTGGGCACTTTCAGGATGAACTTTAGCCGGGGAGCGTTTGGGCGACCCAGTCTGATACTGCCGCCCACGCGCAGAACAACTTGTGAGTGCACGTGGGTCCCGGCGGTCCCACTGGCCTAGCGCTACCATGTTTAGACAGCGAACTCCGTCCCCGGGCACCGGCACCTACTCCCGGAAGTTTGAGAGATCAGCAGTGCCGGGCACGGTAGGACACCCGCGGAGCCCCGGCGGACCGGGGACGCGCGAGCCTACGCGTTAGCGTGCTACGGCGGAATCAACGGCTTCGGCCCGGAAATGAACTGGTTCGACGCCCGCGCTAGAGAGGTCGCGGGCGACTGAGATGTATTAACAAATGATTAATTAATTTGAGACGTCCGATTTCTAGTGTTTGGAAATTTGGAAGAGCTTGACCCTAGCCTTTCCCTTGCGAGGGCAAGGAGGAACTTAACACTTGACACTTAAGCTTAGTTTGAAGTACACCTTGCCAGCGCTCCCGGTGGGACGGCAGGGCAACCAGAAGGGACGAGGTTCTCCTGACCACGTGGCCCTCGATCTGGGAAGCGAGAGGCGTTCCATTAGTGGACGCGCCCCTCACGCCCGACTTTTGGGCGGCCCCGGCAGGCCGTTTGTTTTGACGTTCCGTGACAGGCCCCGCACCCCCACCTCCGGGCCGACCGGGCGACCGGAATGAATCCCGGTGTCCCGATCCGAACCTTCAGAGCGGGCCGGCTGGGGAGTGCCAAGCACCCCGTACCTGCACTTTCCGTCCCTACGGTCCCAAATACCGGAACCACCTGAATACCACTTTATTTGACAAAATGAGGTGCGGCCTACAGCCTTAGAAAACTAACCCTATATAAGTCAATACCTCCAATGACACAGGCGCGCATTCGTGCCGCGTGACGTGGTGACGTCATCGCGCTTTCACCTTAAAAGATTTATTTGATATAAATTGATATTTTGATATAAGCCTTAGAAAACCAACCCTATAGAAGTCAAATGGTCCAATAAAGGGTGATGGGAGGGTGATGGCAGGGTCATGGGAGGGTGATGGCAGGGTGATGGGAGGGTGATGGCAGGGTGATGGGGGAGGGTGATGGGGGAGGGTGATGGGAGGGTGATGGGAGGGTGATGGCAGGGTGATGGGAGGGTGATGGCAGGGTGATGGGAGGGTGATGGCAGGGTGATGGCATTTTATTTCCACCACTTCAAATCGACCGAATTTCACCAAATAAGATACCACACTCGCTGCACTGATGTCATTTTTACGGCAAAAGTGAAAACAGATTTTAATTTGGAAATAAAAGGAAAGCGTGCACAATGGAATCATTCGTGCCGCGTGACACGGTGACGTCATCGCGTTTCCACCTTAAAAGACTTATTTGATATAAGTTAATATCCTGATATAAGCCTTAGAAAACCAACCCTATAGAAGTCAAATGGTCCAATAAAGGGTGATGGGAGGGTGATGGGGGAGGGTGATGGGAGGGTGATGGGAGGGTGAAGGCAGGGTGATGGGAGGGTGATGGCAGGGTGATGGGAGGGTGATGGCAGGGTGATGGCATTTTATTTTCACCACTTCAAATCGACCGAATTTCACCAAATAAGATACCACACTCGCTGCACTGATGTCATTTTTACGGCAAAAGTGAAAACAGATTTTAATTTGGAAATAAAACGAAAGCGTGCACAATGGAATCATTCGTGCCGCGTGACACGGTGACGTCATCGCGTTTCCACCTTAAAAGACTTATTTGATATAAGTTAATCTTTTGATATAAGCCTTAGAAAACCAACCCTATAGAAGTCAAATGGTCCAATAAAGGGTGATGGGAGGGTGATGGGAGGGTGATGGGAGGGTGATGGCAGGGTGATGGCAGGGTGATGGGAGGGAGATGGCAGGGTGATGGGGGAGGGTGATGGGGGAGGGTGATGGGGCCTCCCTGTAGAGGTCAGTGCCTCCAACGACGCAGGCGCGCGTTCGTGCCGCGTGGCGTGGTGGCGTCGTCGCGCTTTCGCCTCGGAGGACCCATTTGATGTGAGTTGGTATTCTGATATAGGCCTTAGAAAACTGGCCCTGTATAGGTCGGTACCTCCAGCGATGCAGGTGCGCATTCGTGCTGCGTGGCGTGGTGGCGTCGTCGCGCTTTCACCTCGGGAGATTTATTTGATGTAGGTTGATATTTTGAATAACTCGGTCAATATCAGTCCGAGTTTCACCAGGTGGAGGTTCCCGTTGTCCACAGGTGCCCCTGTGTCCTCCTAGAGGCGAAGTCAGGATGAATTTCGCAGGGGATGGAGTCCTTCGGCAACGAAAATTTGGCATGGGGCTTTCCTATGTAACTTTACCCCGGGGTAATTCCACCAAAAATCCCCGAAATTTCGCGGGTCCCGTTCTATTCAGTGTTGAGCTGGTCTGGCGACTGCGGAATCTGAGAGCAGAATTGGGATCCGAGTCCCCGTTCGCTCTCGGGGGCCTCCAGGAGCGGATCGCATGTATTCCTGGTGAAGAGGCCCCGGAGTTCCTGGATCCCAGATCCCATGCCATCCGATGTCAATCCATATGTCTGTGCCTCACTACGAGCGTTGTGCATCTAATGATGGGCATTGGAGCCATCGAAGGGTATTTTGTGACCACTTTGTTTAGCAGGGTGAGGTGCGGCCTAGCATCTAGTCAAGCCCAAGTCACCCAGGACTCTAGCCCGACTCTGTGAAGGGACTTGAGAGGCCGCAGCCACTCAATAGGGCTGGACCCGTGAAATATCGGGGATTTTTGGTAAAATTACCTCAGGGTAAAGTTACATAGGAAAACACCGTGTTAAATTTCCGTCACCGAAGGACTCTATTTCTTATTGCGAAATTCTCTAAGACTTCGCCTCTAGGAGTTATTGAAAATATTAACTTATATAAAAATTAGTTTTCTAAGACTGAAGCGCAGTGACGTCATCACGCCCTTAGATTTCTAAGACTGAAGCGCAGTGACGTCATCACGCCCCCACCATGAGTGTCGAAGGTCTTTCGAAGAAGAAGAGCTCGGAGTTGGACTGGACACGAGGCGGAGCGGACGCCATTTGGAAGAGCTGAGAGGACTCAGTCGTGATAGGGTGAGCCTGAGTGAGTATATCAAGACAAGAACAAGATCTAGAAGGAGGTATGTACGGTGCGATTCATATAATATATTGTTTAGTTATCGTCGATGAGGAATTTGGGGTCGGAATGGGTGGTCGGCCTGGGTGACTTGGTCTCGACTAGATGCTAGGCGCACCTCATTTTGTTAAATAAAGTGGTCACAAAATATTTTTTGATGGTTTTAATGCTTATCATTAGATGCATAACTTTCGTAGTGAGGTATAGATATATGGATTGACATCGGATGGCATGGGATTTGGGATTTAGGAACTCCGGGGTTTTTTCATTAGGAATATATGCGATTTGCTCTTGGAGGCCCTCGAGAGTGAATGGGGACTCGGATCTTAATTCTGTTTTCAGATTTTGCAGTCGCTAGATTAGCTTAACACTCAATAGAACGGGACCCGCGAAATTTCGGGGATTTTTGGTGGAATTACCTCGGGGTAAAGTTACATAGGAAAGCCCCATGTTAAATTTTCGTTGCCGAAGGACTTTATTTTTTGCGAAATTCATCCTGACTTCACCTCTAGGAGGATACAGGGGTATCTGTGGATAACGGGAACCTTAATTTGGCGAAATTCGGACTGATATTGACCGAGTAATTCAAAATATTAACTTATATCAAATAAATCTTTTGAGGTGAAAGCGCGATGACGTCACCACGTCACGCGGCACGAATGCGCACCTGTATCGTTGGAGGTATTGACTTATATAGGGTTGGTTTTCTAAAGCTTATATCAGAATATTAACTTATATCAAATGGGTCTTTTGAGGTGAAAGTGTGATGACGTCACCACGTCATGCGGCACGAATGCGCGCCTGTGTCGTTGGAGGTACTGACTTATATAGGGAGGCCCCATCACCCTCCCCCATCACCCTCCCCCATCACCCTGCCATCACCCTCCCATCACCCTGCCATCACCCTCCCATCACCCTCCCATCACCCTCCCATCACGCTCCCTTCACCCTTTATTGGACCATTTGACTTCTATAGGGTTGGTTTTCTAAGGCTTATATCAGGATATTAACTTATATCAAATAAGTCTTTTAAGGTGAAAGCGCGATGACGTCACCACGTCACGCGGCACGAATTGCTGCCTGTATCGTTGGAGGTATTGACTTATATAGGGTTGGTTTTCTAAGGCTTATATCAGAATATTAACTTCTATCAAATGGGTCTTTTGAGGTGAAAGTGTGATGACGTCACCACGTCACGCGGCACGAATGCGCGCCTGTGTCGTTGGAGGTACTGACTTCTATAGGGAGGCCCCATCACCCTCCCCCATCACCCTCCCCCATCACCCTGCCATCACCCTCCCATCACCCTGCCATCACCCTCCCATCACCTTCCCATCACCCTCCCATCACCGTTTATTGGACCATTTGACTTCTATAGGGTTAGTTTTCTAAGGCTTATATCAAAATAAGTCTTTTAAGGTGGAAACGCAATGACGTCACCGCGTCACGCGGCACGAATGATTCCATTGTGCACGCTTTCGTTTTATTTCCAAATTAAAATCTGTTTTCACTTTTGCCTTAAAAATGACATCAGTGCAGCGAGTGTGGTATCTTATTTGGTGAAATTCGGTCGATTTGAAGTGGTGAAAATAAAATGTGATCGTGGAAAATCGTAGCGAGGGGCCATTTTGAATCGGTTTTCGATTATTGCACCGGATTATTGCACCCTCCCATCACCCTGCCATCACCCTCCCACCACCCTGCCATCACCCTCCCACCACCCTCCCATCACCCTGCCATCACCCTCCCATCACCCTCCCATCACCCTTTATTGGACCATTTGACTTCTGTAGGGTTGGTTTTCTAAGGCTTATATCAAAATATCAATTTATATCAAATAAATATTTTAAGGTGAAAGCGCGATGACGTCACCACGTCACGCGGCATGAATGCGCGCCTGTGTCGTTGGAGGTATTGACTTATATAGGGTTGGTTTTCTAAGGCTGTAGGCCGCACCTCATTTTGTCGAATAAAGTGGTATTCGGGTGGTTCCGGTATTTGGGACCGCAGGGACGGAAAGTGCAGGTACGGGGGTGCATGGCACTCCCCAGCCGGCCCGCTCTGAAGGTTCGGATCGGGACACTGGGATTCACTCCGGTCGCCCGGTCGGCCCGGAGGAGGGGGTGCGGGGCCTGTCACGGAACGTCAAAACAAACGGCCTGCCGGGGCCGCCCAAAAGTCGGGCATGAGGGGCGCGTCCACTAATGGAACGCCTCTCGTTTCCCAGATCGAGGGCCACATGGTCAGGAGAACCTCGTCCCTTCTGGTTGCCCTGCCGTCCCACCGGGAGCGCTGGCAGGGTGTACTTCAAACTAAGCTTAAGTGTCAAGTGTTAAGTTCCTCCTTGCCCTCGCAAGGGAAAGGCTAGGGTCAAGCTCTTCCAAATTTCCAAACACTAGGAATCGGACGTCTCAAATTAATTAACTAATTTGTTAATACATCTCAGTCGCCCGCGACCTCTCTAGCGCGGGCGTCGAACCAGTTCATTTCCGGGCGACCGGGCCGAGTATCGGCTCGGCCGTGGCCAAAGCCGTTGATGCCGCCATAGCACGCTAACGCGTAGGCTCGCGCATCCCTGGTCCGCCGGGGCTCCGCGGGTGTCCTACCGTGCCTGGCGCCGCTATTCTCTCGACTTCCGGGAGTAGTTGCCGGTGCCCGGGGACGGATCTCGCTGTCTAACCATGGTAGCGCTAGGCCAGTGGGACCGCCGGGACCCACGTGCACTCACAAGTTGTTATGCGCGTGGGCGGCAGTATCAGACCGGGGCGCCCAAAGGCGCCACGCGCCCAAACGCTCCCCGGCTAAAGTTCATCCTGATGCGCCCACGTTGTGCGGACAAACCCCACCGAGTCGAGGGCCACGCGGTCAGGAGAACCTCGTCCCTTCTGGTCACACTGTGCCTATCGGTCGGCCTCGAAGACCGAAAAAGTGACTATGTCACCCTAAAAATCATGCAGCGAAAATGAATGAACTCATTCATTTCGTCATCTAACAAGTGACGCGCATGAACAGGATGAGCGAGCTCCCCACCGTCCCTATCTACTATCCAGCGAAACACAGCCAAGGGAACGGGCTTGGTGGAATCAGTGGGGAAAGAAAACCCTTTTGAGCTTGACTCTAGCCCGACTCTGTGAAGGGACTTGAGAGGCTGCAGGCACTCAATAGGGCTGGACCCGTGAAATTTCGGGGATTTTTGGTAAAATTACCTCAGGGTAAAGTTACATAGGAAAACACCGTGTTAAATTTCCATCGCCGAAGGACTCTATTTCTTATTGCGAAATTCTCTAAGACTTCGCCTCTAGGAGTTATTGAAAATATTAAGTTATATAAAAATTAGTTTTCTAAGACTGAAGCGCAGTGACGTCATCACGCCCTTAGTTTTCTAAGACTGAAGCGCAGTGACGTCATCACGCCCCCGCCAATATTAACTTATATAAAAATTAGTTTTCTAAGACTGAAGCGCAGTGACGTCATCACGCCCTTAGTTTTCTAAGACTGAAGCGCAGTGACGTCATCACGCCCTTAGTTTTCTAAGACTGAAGCGCAGTGACGTCATCACGCCCCCGCCATGAGTGTCGAAGGTCTTTCGAAGAAGAAGAGCTCGGAGTTGGACTGGACACGAGGCGGAGCGGACGCCATTTGGAAGAGCTGAGAGGACTCGGTCGTGATAGGGTGAGCCTGAGTGAGTATATCAAGACAAGAACAAGATCTAGAAGGAGGTATGTACGGTGCGATTCATATAATATATTGTTTAGTTATCGTCGATGAGGAATTTGGGGTCGGAATGGGTGGTCGGCCTGGGTGACTTGGTCTCGACTAGATGCTAGGCCGCACCTCATTTTGTTAAATAAAGTGGTCACAAAATATTTTTTGATGGTTTTAATGCTTATCATTAGATGCATAACGTTCGTAGTGAGGTATGGATATATGGATTGACATCGGATGGCATGGGATTTGGGATTTAGGAACTCCGGGGTTTTTTCATTAGGAATATATGCGATTTGCTCTTGGAGGCCCTCGAGAGTGAACGGGGACTCGGATCTTAATTCTGTTTTCAGATTTTGCAGTCGCTAGATTAGCTTAACACTCAATAGAACGGGACCCGCGAAATTTCCGGGATTTTTGGTGGAATTACCTCGGGGTAAAGTTACATAGGAAAGCCCCATGTTAAATTTTCGTTGCCGAAGGACTTTATTTTTTGCGAAATTCATCCTGACTTCGCCTCTAGGAGGATACAGGGGTATCTGTGGATAATGGGAACCTTTATTTGGCGAAATTTGGACTGATATTGACCGAGTTATTCAAAATATTAACTTATATCAAATAAATCTTTTGAGGTGAAAGCGTGATGACGTCACCACGTCACGCGGCACGAATGCACACCTGTATCGTTGGAGGTATTGACTTATATAGGGTAGGTTTTCTAAGGCTTATATCAGAATATTAACTTATATCAAATGGGTCTTTTGAGGTGAAAGTGTGATGACGTCACCACGTCACGCGGCACGAATGCGCGCCTGTGTCGTTGGAGGTACTGACTTCTATAGGGAGGCCCCATCACCCTCCCCCATCACCCTCCCCCATCACCCTCCCCCATCACCCTGGCATCACCCTCCTATCATCCTCCCATCACCCTGCCCCATCACCCTCCCCCATCACCCTCCCCCATCACCCTCCCCCATCACCCTGCCATCACCCTCCCATCACCCTGCCATCACCCTCCCATCACCCTGCCATCACCCTCCCATCACCCTCCCATCACCCTGCCATCACCCTCCCACCACCCTGCCATCACCCTCCCACCACCCTCCCCCATCACCCTGCCATCACCCTCCCATCACCCTGCCATCACCCTCCCATCACCCTGCCATCACCCTCCCATCACCCTTTATTGGACCATTTGACTTCTATAGGGTTGGTTTTCTTAGGCTTATATCAAAATATCAATTTATATCAAATAAATCTTTTAAGGTGAAAGCGCGATGACGTCACCACGTCACGCGGCACGAATGCGCGCCTGTATCGTTGGAGGTATTGACTGATATAGGATTAGTTTTCTAAGGCTGTAGGCCGCACCTCATTTTGTCGAATAAAGTGGTATGCGGGTGGTTCCGGTATTTGGGACCGTAGGGACGGAAAGTGCAGGTACGGGGTGCTTGGCACTCCCCAGCCGGCCCGCTCTGAAGGTTCGGATCGGGACACCGGGATTCATTCCGGTCGCCCGGTCGGCCCGGAGGTGGGGGTGCGGGGCCTGTCACGGAACGTCAAAACAAACTCCTCCCTCCCATCCCATCACCCTCCCATCACCCTCCCATCACCCTCCCATCACCCTCCCCCATCACCCTCCCATCACCCTGCCCCATCACCCTGCCCCATCACCCTCCCCCATCACCCTGCCATCACCCTCCCATCACCCTGCCATCACCCTCCCATCACCCTGCCATCACCCTCCCATCAACCTGCCATCACCCTCCCATCACCCTGCCATCACCCTCCCATCACCTTGCCATCACCCTCCCACCACCCTGCCATCACCCTCCCACCACCCTCCCATCACCCTGTCATCACCCTCCCATCACCCTGCCATCACCCTCCCATCACCCTGCCATCACCCTCCCATCACCCTGCCATCACCCTCCCATCACCCTGCCATCACCCTCCCATCACCCTGCCATCACCCTCCCATCACCCTGCCATCACCCTCCCATCACCATGCCATCACCCTCCCACCACTCTGCCATCACCCTCCCACCACCCTCCCATCACCCTCCCACCACCCTCCCCCATCACCCTGCCATCACCCTCCCATCACCCTGACATCACCCTCCCATCACCCTGCCATCACCCTCCCATCACCCTTTATTGGACCATTTGACTTCTATAGGGTTGGTTTTCTAAGGCTTATATCAAAATATCAATTTATATCAAATAAATCTTTTAAGGTGAAAGCGCGATGACGTCACCACGTCACGCGGCACGAATGCGCGTCTGTGTCGTTGGAGGTACTGACCTCCATAGGGAGGCCCCATCACCCTCCCCCATCACCCTCCCCCATCACCCTCCCCCATCACCCTCCCATCACCCTGCCATCACCCTCCCATCACCCTGCCATCACCCTCCCATCACCCTGCCATCACCCTCCCACCACCCTCTCATTGGAGGTATTGACTTATATAGGGTTGGTTTTCTAAGGCTGTAGGCCGCACCTCATTTTGTCGAATAAAGTGGTATGCGGGCGGTTCCGGTATTTGGGACCACAGGGACGGAAAGTGCAGCCGGCCCGCTCTGAAGGTTCGGATCGGGACACCGGGATTCATTCCGGTCGCCCGGTCGGCCCGGAGGTGGGGGTGCGGGGCCTGTCACGGAACGTCAAAACAAACGGCCTGCCGGGGCCGCCCAAAAGTCGGGCGTGAGGGGCGCGTCCACTAATGGAACGCCTCTCGCTTCCCAGATCGAGGGCCACGTGGTCAGGAGAACCTCGTCCCTTCTGGTTGCCCTGCCATCCCACCGGGAGCGCTGGCAGGGTGTACTTCAAACTAAGCTTAAGTGTCAAGTGTTACGTTCCTCCTTGCCCTCGCAAGGGAAAGGCTAGGGTCAAGCTCTTCCAAATTTCCAAACACTAGGAATCGGACATCTCAAATTAATTAATTAATTTGTTAACACATCTCAGTCGCCCGCGACCTCTCTAGCGCGGGCGTCGAACTAGTTCATTCCCGGTGCGGCCGGGCCGAATATCTGCCCGGACGTGGCTGAAGCCGTTGATTCCGTCGTAGCCCGCTAACGCGTAGGCTCGCGCGTCCCCGGTCCGCCTGGGCTCCGCGGGTGCCCTACCGTGCCCGGCACTGCTGATCTCTCTTGCTTCCGGCAGTAGGTGCCGGTGCCCGGGGACGGAGTTCACTGTCTAAACATGGTAGCGCTAGGCCAGTGGGACCGCCGGGACCCACGTGCACTCACAAGTTGTTCTGCGCGTGGGCGGCAGTATCAGACTGGGGCGCCCAAACGCTCCCCGGCTAAAGTTCATCCTGAAAGCGCCCACATTGTGTGGACAAACCAAGTCAAGGGCCACGTGGTCAGGAGAACCTCGTCCCTTCCGGTCACACTGTGCCTATCGGCCGGCCTCGAAGACCGAAATTGTGACGGTGTCACCCGAAAAATCATGCAGCGAAAATGAATGAACTCATTCATTTTGTCATCTAAACAGTGACGCGCATGAATGGATGAACGAGATCCTCACTGTCCCTATCTACTATCCAGTGAAGCCACAGCCAAGGGAACGGGCTTGGCGGAATCAGTGGGGAAAGAAAACCCTTTTGAGCTTGACTCTAGCCTGACTCTGTGAAGGGACTTGAGAGGCCGCAGGCACTCAATAGGGCTGGACCCGTGAAATTTCGGGGATTTTTGGTAAAATTACCTCAGGGTAAAGTTACATAGGAAAACACCGTGTTAAATTTCCGTCGCCGAAGGACTCTATTTCTTATTGCGAAATTCTCTAAGACCGCCTCTAGGAGTTATTGAAAATATTAACTTATATAAAAATTAGTTTTCTAAGACTGAAGCGCAGTGACGTCATCACGCCCTTAGTTTTCTTAGACTGAAGCGCAGTGACGTCATCACGCCCCCGCCATGAGGGTCAAAGGTCTTTCGAAGAAGAAGAGCTCGGAGTTGGACTGGACACGAGGCGGATGCGGACGCCATTTGGAAGAGCTGAGAGGACTCAGTCGTGATAGGGTGAGCCTGAGTGAGTATATCAAGACAAGAACAAGATCTAGAAGGAGGTATGTACGGTGCGATTCATATAATATATTGTTTAGTTATCGTCGATGAGGAATTTGGGGTCGGAATGGGTGGTCGGCCTGGGTGACTTGGTCTCGACTAGATGCTAGGCGCACCTCATTTTGTTAAATAAAGTGGTCACAAAATATTTTTTGATGGTTTTAATGCTTATCATTAGATGCATAACTTTCGTAGTGAGGTATAGATATATGGATTGACATCGGATGGCATGGGATTTGGGATTTAGGAACTCCGGGGTTTTTTCATTAGGAATATATGCGATTTGCTCTTGGAGGCCCTCGAGAGTGAATGGGGACTCGGATCTTAATTCTGTTTTCAGATTTTGCAGTCGCTAGATTAGCTTAACACTCAATAGAACGGGACCCGCGAAATTTCGGGGATTTTTGGTGGAATTACCTCGGGGTAAAGTTACATAGGAAAGCCCCATGTTAAATTTTCGTTGCCGAAGGACTTTATTTTTTGCGAAATTCATCCTGACTTCACCTCTAGGAGGATACAGGGGTATCTGTGGATAACGGGAACCTTAATTTGGCGAAATTCGGACTGATATTGACCGAGTAATTCAAAATATTAACTTATATCAAATAAATCTTTTGAGGTGAAAGCGCGATGACGTCACCACGTCACGCGGCACGAATGCGCACCTGTATCGTTGGAGGTATTGACTTATATAGGGTTGGTTTTCTAAAGCTTATATCAGAATATTAACTTATATCAAATGGGTCTTTTGAGGTGAAAGTGTGATGACGTCACCACGTCATGCGGCACGAATGCGCGCCTGTGTCGTTGGAGGTACTGACTTATATAGGGAGGCCCCATCACCCTCCCCCATCACCCTCCCCCATCACCCTGCCATCACCCTCCCATCACCCTGCCATCACCCTCCCATCACCCTCCCATCACCCTCCCATCACGCTCCCTTCACCCTTTATTGGACCATTTGACTTCTATAGGGTTGGTTTTCTAAGGCTTATATCAGGATATTAACTTATATCAAATAAGTCTTTTAAGGTGAAAGCGCGATGACGTCACCACGTCACGCGGCACGAATTGCTGCCTGTATCGTTGGAGGTATTGACTTATATAGGGTTGGTTTTCTAAGGCTTATATCAGAATATTAACTTCTATCAAATGGGTCTTTTGAGGTGAAAGTGTGATGACGTCACCACGTCACGCGGCACGAATGCGCGCCTGTGTCGTTGGAGGTACTGACTTCTATAGGGAGGCCCCATCACCCTCCCCCATCACCCTCCCCCATCACCCTGCCATCACCCTCCCATCACCCTGCCATCACCCTCCCATCACCTTCCCATCACCCTCCCATCACCGTTTATTGGACCATTTGACTTCTATAGGGTTAGTTTTCTAAGGCTTATATCAAAATAAGTCTTTTAAGGTGGAAACGCAATGACGTCACCGCGTCACGCGGCACGAATGATTCCATTGTGCACGCTTTCGTTTTATTTCCAAATTAAAATCTGTTTTCACTTTTGCCTTAAAAATGACATCAGTGCAGCGAGTGTGGTATCTTATTTGGTGAAATTCGGTCGATTTGAAGTGGTGAAAATAAAATGTGATCGTGGAAAATCGTAGCGAGGGGCCATTTTGAATCGGTTTTCGATTATTGCACCGGATTATTGCACCCTCCCATCACCCTGCCATCACCCTCCCACCACCCTGCCATCACCCTCCCACCACCCTCCCATCACCCTGCCATCACCCTCCCATCACCCTCCCATCACCCTTTATTGGACCATTTGACTTCTGTAGGGTTGGTTTTCTAAGGCTTATATCAAAATATCAATTTATATCAAATAAATATTTTAAGGTGAAAGCGCGATGACGTCACCACGTCACGCGGCACGAATGCGCGCCTGTGTCGTTGGAGGTATTGACTTATATAGGGTTGGTTTTCTAAGGCTGTAGGCCGCACCTCATTTTGTCGAATAAAGTGGTATTCGGGTGGTTCCGGTATTTGGGACCGCAGGGACGGAAAGTGCAGGTACGGGGGTGCATGGCACTCCCCAGCCGGCCCGCTCTGAAGGTTCGGATCGGGACACTGGGATTCACTCCGGTCGCCCGGTCGGCCCGGAGGAGGGGGTGCGGGGCCTGTCACGGAACGTCAAAACAAACGGCCTGCCGGGGCCGCCCAAAAGTCGGGCATGAGGGGCGCGTCCACTAATGGAACGCCTCTCGTTTCCCAGATCGAGGGCCACATGGTCAGGAGAACCTCGTCCCTTCTGGTTGCCCTGCCGTCCCACCGGGAGCGCTGGCAGGGTGTACTTCAAACTAAGCTTAAGTGTCAAGTGTTAAGTTCCTCCTTGCCCTCGCAAGGGAAAGGCTAGGGTCAAGCTCTTCCAAATTTCCAAACACTAGGAATCGGACGTCTCAAATTAATTAACTAATTTGTTAATACATCTCAGTCGCCCGCGACCTCTCTAGCGCGGGCGTCGAACCAGTTCATTTCCGGGCGACCGGGCCGAGTATCGGCTCGGCCGTGGCCAAAGCCGTTGATGCCGCCATAGCACGCTAACGCGTAGGCTCGCGCATCCCTGGTCCGCCGGGGCTCCGCGGGTGTCCTACCGTGCCTGGCGCCGCTATTCTCTCGACTTCCGGGAGTAGTTGCCGGTGCCCGGGGACGGATCTCGCTGTCTAACCATGGTAGCGCTAGGCCAGTGGGACCGCCGGGACCCACGTGCACTCACAAGTTGTTATGCGCGTGGGCGGCAGTATCAGACCGGGGCGCCCAAAGGCGCCACGCGCCCAAACGCTCCCCGGCTAAAGTTCATCCTGATGCGCCCACGTTGTGCGGACAAACCCCACCGAGTCGAGGGCCACGCGGTCAGGAGAACCTCGTCCCTTCTGGTCACACTGTGCCTATCGGTCGGCCTCGAAGACCGAAAAAGTGACTATGTCACCCTAAAAATCATGCAGCGAAAATGAATGAACTCATTCATTTCGTCATCTAACAAGTGACGCGCATGAACAGGATGAGCGAGCTCCCCACCGTCCCTATCTACTATCCAGCGAAACACAGCCAAGGGAACGGGCTTGGTGGAATCAGTGGGGAAAGAAAACCCTTTTGAGCTTGACTCTAGCCCGACTCTGTGAAGGGACTTGAGAGGCTGCAGGCACTCAATAGGGCTGGACCCGTGAAATTTCGGGGATTTTTGGTAAAATTACCTCAGGGTAAAGTTACATAGGAAAACACCGTGTTAAATTTCCATCGCCGAAGGACTCTATTTCTTATTGCGAAATTCTCTAAGACTTCGCCTCTAGGAGTTATTGAAAATATTAAGTTATATAAAAATTAGTTTTCTAAGACTGAAGCGCAGTGACGTCATCACGCCCTTAGTTTTCTAAGACTGAAGCGCAGTGACGTCATCACGCCCCCGCCAATATTAACTTATATAAAAATTAGTTTTCTAAGACTGAAGCGCAGTGACGTCATCACGCCCTTAGTTTTCTAAGACTGAAGCGCAGTGACGTCATCACGCCCTTAGTTTTCTAAGACTGAAGCGCAGTGACGTCATCACGCCCCCGCCATGAGTGTCGAAGGTCTTTCGAAGAAGAAGAGCTCGGAGTTGGACTGGACACGAGGCGGAGCGGACGCCATTTGGAAGAGCTGAGAGGACTCGGTCGTGATAGGGTGAGCCTGAGTGAGTATATCAAGACAAGAACAAGATCTAGAAGGAGGTATGTACGGTGCGATTCATATAATATATTGTTTAGTTATCGTCGATGAGGAATTTGGGGTCGGAATGGGTGGTCGGCCTGGGTGACTTGGTCTCGACTAGATGCTAGGCCGCACCTCATTTTGTTAAATAAAGTGGTCACAAAATATTTTTTGATGGTTTTAATGCTTATCATTAGATGCATAACGTTCGTAGTGAGGTATGGATATATGGATTGACATCGGATGGCATGGGATTTGGGATTTAGGAACTCCGGGGTTTTTTCATTAGGAATATATGCGATTTGCTCTTGGAGGCCCTCGAGAGTGAACGGGGACTCGGATCTTAATTCTGTTTTCAGATTTTGCAGTCGCTAGATTAGCTTAACACTCAATAGAACGGGACCCGCGAAATTTCCGGGATTTTTGGTGGAATTACCTCGGGGTAAAGTTACATAGGAAAGCCCCATGTTAAATTTTCGTTGCCGAAGGACTTTATTTTTTGCGAAATTCATCCTGACTTCGCCTCTAGGAGGATACAGGGGTATCTGTGGATAATGGGAACCTTTATTTGGCGAAATTTGGACTGATATTGACCGAGTTATTCAAAATATTAACTTATATCAAATAAATCTTTTGAGGTGAAAGCGTGATGACGTCACCACGTCACGCGGCACGAATGCACACCTGTATCGTTGGAGGTATTGACTTATATAGGGTAGGTTTTCTAAGGCTTATATCAGAATATTAACTTATATCAAATGGGTCTTTTGAGGTGAAAGTGTGATGACGTCACCACGTCACGCGGCACGAATGCGCGCCTGTGTCGTTGGAGGTACTGACTTCTATAGGGAGGCCCCATCACCCTCCCCCATCACCCTCCCCCATCACCCTCCCCCATCACCCTGGCATCACCCTCCTATCATCCTCCCATCACCCTGCCCCATCACCCTCCCCCATCACCCTCCCCCATCACCCTCCCCCATCACCCTGCCATCACCCTCCCATCACCCTGCCATCACCCTCCCATCACCCTGCCATCACCCTCCCATCACCCTCCCATCACCCTGCCATCACCCTCCCACCACCCTGCCATCACCCTCCCACCACCCTCCCCCATCACCCTGCCATCACCCTCCCATCACCCTGCCATCACCCTCCCATCACCCTGCCATCACCCTCCCATCACCCTTTATTGGACCATTTGACTTCTATAGGGTTGGTTTTCTTAGGCTTATATCAAAATATCAATTTATATCAAATAAATCTTTTAAGGTGAAAGCGCGATGACGTCACCACGTCACGCGGCACGAATGCGCGCCTGTATCGTTGGAGGTATTGACTGATATAGGATTAGTTTTCTAAGGCTGTAGGCCGCACCTCATTTTGTCGAATAAAGTGGTATGCGGGTGGTTCCGGTATTTGGGACCGTAGGGACGGAAAGTGCAGGTACGGGGTGCTTGGCACTCCCCAGCCGGCCCGCTCTGAAGGTTCGGATCGGGACACCGGGATTCATTCCGGTCGCCCGGTCGGCCCGGAGGTGGGGGTGCGGGGCCTGTCACGGAACGTCAAAACAAACTCCTCCCTCCCATCCCATCACCCTCCCATCACCCTCCCATCACCCTCCCATCACCCTCCCCCATCACCCTCCCATCACCCTGCCCCATCACCCTGCCCCATCACCCTCCCCCATCACCCTGCCATCACCCTCCCATCACCCTGCCATCACCCTCCCATCACCCTGCCATCACCCTCCCATCAACCTGCCATCACCCTCCCATCACCCTGCCATCACCCTCCCATCACCTTGCCATCACCCTCCCACCACCCTGCCATCACCCTCCCACCACCCTCCCATCACCCTGTCATCACCCTCCCATCACCCTGCCATCACCCTCCCATCACCCTGCCATCACCCTCCCATCACCCTGCCATCACCCTCCCATCACCCTGCCATCACCCTCCCATCACCCTGCCATCACCCTCCCATCACCCTGCCATCACCCTCCCATCACCATGCCATCACCCTCCCACCACTCTGCCATCACCCTCCCACCACCCTCCCATCACCCTCCCACCACCCTCCCCCATCACCCTGCCATCACCCTCCCATCACCCTGACATCACCCTCCCATCACCCTGCCATCACCCTCCCATCACCCTTTATTGGACCATTTGACTTCTATAGGGTTGGTTTTCTAAGGCTTATATCAAAATATCAATTTATATCAAATAAATCTTTTAAGGTGAAAGCGCGATGACGTCACCACGTCACGCGGCACGAATGCGCGTCTGTGTCGTTGGAGGTACTGACCTCCATAGGGAGGCCCCATCACCCTCCCCCATCACCCTCCCCCATCACCCTCCCCCATCACCCTCCCATCACCCTGCCATCACCCTCCCATCACCCTGCCATCACCCTCCCATCACCCTGCCATCACCCTCCCACCACCCTCTCATTGGAGGTATTGACTTATATAGGGTTGGTTTTCTAAGGCTGTAGGCCGCACCTCATTTTGTCGAATAAAGTGGTATGCGGGCGGTTCCGGTATTTGGGACCACAGGGACGGAAAGTGCAGCCGGCCCGCTCTGAAGGTTCGGATCGGGACACCGGGATTCATTCCGGTCGCCCGGTCGGCCCGGAGGTGGGGGTGCGGGGCCTGTCACGGAACGTCAAAACAAACGGCCTGCCGGGGCCGCCCAAAAGTCGGGCGTGAGGGGCGCGTCCACTAATGGAACGCCTCTCGCTTCCCAGATCGAGGGCCACGTGGTCAGGAGAACCTCGTCCCTTCTGGTTGCCCTGCCATCCCACCGGGAGCGCTGGCAGGGTGTACTTCAAACTAAGCTTAAGTGTCAAGTGTTACGTTCCTCCTTGCCCTCGCAAGGGAAAGGCTAGGGTCAAGCTCTTCCAAATTTCCAAACACTAGGAATCGGACATCTCAAATTAATTAATTAATTTGTTAACACATCTCAGTCGCCCGCGACCTCTCTAGCGCGGGCGTCGAACTAGTTCATTCCCGGTGCGGCCGGGCCGAATATCTGCCCGGACGTGGCTGAAGCCGTTGATTCCGTCGTAGCCCGCTAACGCGTAGGCTCGCGCGTCCCCGGTCCGCCTGGGCTCCGCGGGTGCCCTACCGTGCCCGGCACTGCTGATCTCTCTTGCTTCCGGCAGTAGGTGCCGGTGCCCGGGGACGGAGTTCACTGTCTAAACATGGTAGCGCTAGGCCAGTGGGACCGCCGGGACCCACGTGCACTCACAAGTTGTTCTGCGCGTGGGCGGCAGTATCAGACTGGGGCGCCCAAACGCTCCCCGGCTAAAGTTCATCCTGAAAGCGCCCACATTGTGTGGACAAACCAAGTCAAGGGCCACGTGGTCAGGAGAACCTCGTCCCTTCCGGTCACACTGTGCCTATCGGCCGGCCTCGAAGACCGAAATTGTGACGGTGTCACCCGAAAAATCATGCAGCGAAAATGAATGAACTCATTCATTTTGTCATCTAAACAGTGACGCGCATGAATGGATGAACGAGATCCTCACTGTCCCTATCTACTATCCAGCGAAGCCACAGCCAAGGGAACGGGCTTGGCGGAATCAGTGGGGAAAGAAAACCCTTTTGAGCTTGACTCTAGCCTGACTCTGTGAAGGGACTTGAGAGGCCGCAGGCACTCAATAGGGCTGGACCCGTGAAATTTCGGGGATTTTTGGTAAAATTACCTCAGGGTAAAGTTACATAGGAAAACACCGTGTTAAATTTCCGTCGCCGAAGGACTCTATTTCTTATTGCGAAATTCTCTAAGACCGCCTCTAGGAGTTATTGAAAATATTAACTTATATAAAAATTAGTTTTCTAAGACTGAAGCGCAGTGACGTCATCACGCCCTTAGTTTTCTTAGACTGAAGCGCAGTGACGTCATCACGCCCCCGCCATGAGGGTCAAAGGTCTTTCGAAGAAGAAGAGCTCGGAGTTGGACTGGACACGAGGCGGATGCGGACGCCATTTGGAAGAGCTGAGAGGACTCAGTCGTGATAGGGTGAACCTGAGTGAGTATATCAAGACAAGAACAAGATCTAGAAGGAGGTATGTACGGTGCGATTCATATAATATATTGTTTAGTTATCGTCGATGAGGAATTTGGGGTCGGAATGGGTGATCGGCCTGGGTGACTTGGTCTCGACTAGATGCTAGGCCGCACCTCATTTTGTTAAATAAAGTGGTCACAAAATATTTTTTGATGGTTTTAATGCTTATCATTAGATGCATAACGTTCGTAGTGAGGTATAGATATATGGATTGACATCGGATGGCATGGGATTTGGGATTTAGGAACTCCGGGGTTTTTTCATTAGGAATATATGCGATTTGCTCTTGGAGGCCCTCGAGAGTGAACGGGGACTCGGATCTTAATTCTGTTTTCAGATTTTGCAGTCGCTAGATTAGCTTAACACTCATTAGAACGGGACCCGCGAAATTTCGGGGATTTTTGGTGGAATTACCTCGGGGTAAAGTTACATAGGAAAGCCCCATGTTAAATTTTCGTTGCTGAAGGACTTTATTTTTTGCGAAATTCATCCTGACTTCGCCTCTAGGATGATACAGGGGTATCTGTGGATAACGGGAATCTTTATTTGGCGAAATTCGGACTGATATTGACTGAGTTATTCAAAATATTAACTTATATCAAATAAATCTTTTGAGGTGAAAGCGCGATGACGTCACCACGTCACGCGGCACGAATGCGCACCTGTATCGTTGGAGGTATTGACTTATATAGGGTTGGTTTTCTAAAGCTTATATCAGAATATTAACTTATATCAAATGGGTCTTTTGAGGGGAAAGTGTGATGACGTCACCACGTCACGCGGCACGAATGCGCGCCTGTGTCGTTGGAGGTACTGACTTCTATAGGGAGGCCCCATCACCCTCCCCCACCACCCTCACCCATCACCCTCCCCCATCACCCTGCCATCACCCTGCCATCACCCTGCCATCACCCTCCCATCACCCTGCCATCACCCTCCCATCACCCTCTCATCACCCTCCCATCACCCTCCCATCACCCTCCCATCACCCTGCCATCGCCCTCCCATCGCCCTGCCATCACCCTGCCATCACCCTGCCATCACCCTCCCATCACCCTGCCATCACCCTCCCACCACCCTCCCACCACCCCCCCCCCCCATCACCCTGCCATCACCCTCCCATCACCCTTTATTGGACCATTTGACTTCTGTAGGGTTGGTTTTCTAAGGCTTATATCAGGATATTAACTTATATCAAATAAGTATTTTAAGGTGAAAGCGTGATGACGTCACCATGTCACGCGGCACGAATGCACGCCTGTATCGTTGGAGGTATTGACTGATATAGGATTAGTTTTCTAAGGCTGTAGGCCGCACCTCATTTTGGTGAATAAAGTGGTATGCGGGTGGTTCCGGTATTTGGGACCGTAGGGACGGAAAGTGCAGGTACGGGGTGCTTGGCACTCCCCAGCCGGCCCGCTCTGAAGGTTCGGATCGGGACACCGGGATTCATTCCGGTCGCCCGGTCGGCCCGGAGGTGGGGGTGCGGGGCCTGTCACGGAACGTCAAAACAAACTCCTCCCTCCCATCCCATCACCCTCCCATCACCCTCCCATCACCCTCCCATCACCCTCCCCCATCACCCTCCCATCACCCTGCCCCATCACCCTGCCCCATCACCCTCCCCCATCACCCTGCCATCACCCTCCCATCACCCTGCCATCACCCTCCCATCACCCTGCCATCACCCTCCCATCACCCTGCCATCACCCTCCCATCACCCTGCCATCACCCTCCCATCACCTTGCAATCACCCTCCCACCACCCTGCCATCACCCTCCCACCACCCTCCCATCACCCTGCCATCACCCTCCCATCACCCTTTATTGGACCATTTGACTTCTGTAGGGTTGGTTTTCTAAGGCTTATATCAAAATATCAATTTATATCAAATAAATCTTTTAAGGTGAAAGCGCGATGACGTCACCACGTCACGCGGCACGAATGCGCGCCTGTGTCGTTGGAGGTATTGACTTATATAGGGTTGGTTTTCTAAGGCTGTAGGCCGCACCTCATTTTGTCGAATAAAGTGGTATTCGGGTGGTTCCGGTATTTGGGACCGTAGGGACGGAAAGTGCAGGTACGGGGTGCTTGGCACTCCCCAGCCGGCCCGCTCTGAAGGTTCGGATCGGGACACCGGGATTCATTCCGGTCGCCCGGTCGGCCCGGAGGTGGGGGTGCGGGGCCTGTCACGGAACGTCAAAACAAACTCCTCCCTCTCATCCCATCACCCTGCCATCACCCTGCCATCACCCTCCCATCACCCTCCCATCACCCTCTTATCACCCTGCCCCATCACCCTGCCCCATCACCCTCCCACCACCCTGCCATCACCCTCCCATCACCCTGCCATCACCCTCCCATCACCCTGCCATCACCCTCGCATCACCCTGCCATCACCCTCCCATCACCATGCCATCACCCTCCCACCACTCTGCCATCACCCTCCCACCACCCTCCCATCACCCTCCCACCACCCTCCCCCATCACCCTGCCATCACCCTCCCATCACCCTGCCATCACCCTCCCATCACCCTGCCATCACCCTCCCATCACCCTTTATTGGACCATTTGACTTCTATAGGGTTGGTTTTCTAAGGCTTATATCAAAATATCAATTTATATCAAATAAATCTTTTAAGGTGAAAGCGCGATGACGTCACCACGTCACGCGGCACGAATGCGCGTCTGTTTCGTTGGAGGTACTGACTTCTATAGGGAGGCCCCATCACCCTCCCCCATCACCCTCCCCCATCACCCTGCCATCACCCTGCCATCACCCTCCCATCACCCTGCCATCACCCTCCCATCACCCTGCCATCACCCTCCCATCACCCTGCCATCACCCTCCCACCACCCTCTCGTTGGAGGTATTGACTTATATAGGGTTGGTTTTCTAAGGCTGTAGGCCGCACCTCATTTTGTCGAATAAAGTGGTATGCGGGTGGTTCCGGTATTTGGGACCGCAGGGACGGAAAGTGCAGCCGGCCCGCTCTGAAGGTTCGGATCGGGACACCGGGATTCATTCCGGTCGCCCGGTCGGCCCGGAGGTGGGGGTGCGGGGCCTGTCACGGAACGTCAAAACAAACGGCCTACCGGGGCCGCCCAAAAGTCGGGCGTGAGGGGTGCGTCCACTAATGGAACGCCTCTCGCTTCCCAGATCGAGGGCCACGTGGTCAGGAGAACCTCGTCCCTTCTGATTGCCCTGCCGTCCCACCGGGAGCGCTGGCAGGGTGTACTTCAAACTAAGCTTAAGTGTCAAGTGTTAAGTTCCTCCTTGCCCTCGCAAGGGAAAGGCTAGGGTCAAGCTCTTCCAAATTTCCAAACACTAGGAATCGGACATCTCAAATTAATTAATTAATTTGTTAACACATCTCAGTCGCCCGCGACCTCTCTAGCGCGGGCGTCGAACCAGTTCATTCCCGGTGCGGCCGGGCCGAATATCGGCCCGGACGTGGCTGAAGCCATTGATTCCGCCGTAGCCCGCTAACGCGTAGGCTCGCGCGTCCCCGGTCCGCCTGGGCTCCGCGGGTGCCCTACCGTGCCCGGCACTGCTGATCTCTCTTGCTTCCGGGAGTAGGTGCCGGTGCCCGGGGACGGAGTTCGCTGTCTAAACATGGTAGCGCTAGGCCAGTGGGACCGCCGGGACCCACGTGCACTCACAAGTTGTTCTGCGCGTGGGCGGCAGTATCAGATTGGGGCGCCCAAACGCTCCCCGGCTAAAGTTCATCCTGAAAGCGCCCACATTGTGCGGACAAACCAAGTCTAGGGCCACGTGGTCAGGAGAACCCTGTCCCTTCCGGTCACACTGTGCCTATCGGCCGGCCTCGAAGACCGAAATTGTGACGGTGTCACCCGAAAAATCATGCAGCGAAAATGAATGAACTCATTCATTTCGTCATCTAAACAGTGACGCGCATGAATGGATGAACGAGATCCTCACTGTCCCTATCTACTATCCAGCGAAGCCACAGCCAAGGGAACGGGCTTGGCGGAATCAGTGGGGAAAGAAATCCCTTTTGAGCTTGACTCTAGCCCGACTCTGTGAAGGGACTTCAGAGGCCGCAGGCACTCATTAGGGCTGGACCCGTGAAATTTCGGGGATTTTTGGTAAAATTACCTCAGGGTAAAGTTACATAGGAAAACACCGTGTTAAATTTCCGTCGCCGAAGGACTCTATTTCTTATTGCGAAATTCTCTAAGACTTCGCCTCTAGGAGTTATTGAAAATATTAACTTATATAAAAATTAGTTTTCTAAGACTGAAGCGCAGTGACGTCATCACGCCCTTAGTTTTCTAAGACTGAAGCGCAGTGACGTCATCACGCCCCCACCATGAGTGTCGAAGGTCTTTTGAAGAAGAAGAGCTCGGAGTTGGACTGGACACGAGGCGGAGCGGACGCCATTTGGAAGAGCTGAGAGGACTCAGTCGTGATAGGGTGAGCCTGAGTGAGTATATCAAGACAAGAACAAGATCTAGAAGGAGGTATGTACGGTGCGATTCATATAATATATTGTTTAGTTATCGTCGATGAGGAATTTGGGGTCGGAATGGGTGGTCGGCCTGGGTGACTTGGTCTCGACTAGATGCTAGGCCGCACCTCATTTTGTTAATTAAAGTGGTCACAAAATATTTTTTGATGGTTTTAATGCTTATCATTAGATGCATAACATTCGTAGTGAGGTATAGATATATGGATTGACATCGGATGGCATGGGATTTGGGATTTAGGAACTCCGGGGTTTTTTCATTAGGAATATATGTGATTTGCTCTTGGAGGCCCTCGAGAGTGAACGGGGACTCGGATCTTAATTCTGTTTTCAGATTTTGCAGTCGCTAGATTAGCTTAACACTCAATAGAACGGGACCCGCGAAATTTCGGGGATTTTTGGTGGAATTACCTCGGGGTAAAGTTACATAGGAAAGCCCCATGTTAAATTTTCGTTGCCGAAGGACTTTATTTTTTGCGAAATTCATCCTGACTTCGCCTCTAGGAGGATACAGGGGTATCTGTGGATAACGGGAACCTTAATTTGGCGAAATTCGGACTGATATTGACCGAGTAATTCAAAATATTAACTTATATCAAATAAATCTTTTGAGGTGAAAGCGCGATGACGTCACCACGTCACGCGGCACGAATGCGCACCTGTATCGTTGGAGGTATTGACTTATATAGGGTTGGTTTTCTAAAGCTTATATCAGAATATTAACTTATATCAAATGGGTCTTTTGAGGTGAAAGTGTGATGACGTCACCACGTCACGCGGCACGAATGCGCGCCTGTGTCGTTGGAGGTACTGACTTCTATAGGGAGGCCCCATCACCCTCCCCCATCACCCTCCCCCATCACCCTGCCATCACCCTCCCATCACCCTGCCATCACCCTCCCATCACCCTCCCATCACCCTCCCATCACCCTCCCTTCACCCTTTATTGGACCATTTGACTTCTATAGGGTTGGTTTTCTAAGGCTTATATCAGGATATTAACTTATATCAAATAAGTCTTTTAAGGTGAAAGCGCGATGACGTCACCACGTCACGGGGCATGAATGCGCGCCTGTATCGTTGGAGGTATTGACTTATATAGGGTTGGTTTTCTAAGGCTTATATCAGAATATTAACTTATATCAAATGGGTCTTTTGAGGTGAAAGTGTGATGACGTCACCACGTCACGCGGCACGAATGCGCGCCTGTGTCGTTGGAGGTACTGACTTCTATAGGGAGGCCCCATCACCCTCCCCCATCACCCTCCCCCATCACCCTGCCATCACCCTCCCATCACCCTGCCATCACCCTCCCATCACCTTCCCATCACCCTCCCATCACCGTTTATTGGACCATTTGACTTCTATAGGGTTGGTTTTCTAAGGCTTATTTCAAAATAAGTCTTTTAAGGTGGAAACGCAATGACGTCACCGCGTCACGCGGCACGAATGATTCCATTGTGCACGCTTTCGTTTTATTTCCAAATTAAAATCTGTTTTCACTTTTGCCGTAAAAATGACATCAGTGCAGCGAGTGTGGTATCTTATTTGGTGAAATTCGGTCGATTTGAAGTGGTGGAAATAAAATGTGATCGTGGAAAATCATAGCGAGGGGCCATTTTGAATCGGTTTTCGATTATTGCACCGGATTATTGCACCCTCTCATCACCCTGCCATCACCCTCCCACCACCCTGCCATCACCCTCCCACCACCCTCCCATCACCCTGCCATCACCCTCCCATCACCCTCCCATCACCCTTTATTGGACCATTTGACTTCTGTAGGGTTGGTTTTCTAAGGCTTATATCAAAATATCAATTTATATCAAATAAATCTTTTAAGGTGAAAGCGCGATGACGTCACCACGTCACGCGGCACGAATGCGCGCCTGTGTCGTTGGAGGTATTGACTTATATAGGGTTGGTTTTCTAAGGCTGTAGGCCGCACCTCATTTTGTCGAATAAAGTGGTATTCGGGTGGTTCCGGTATTTGGGACCGCAGGGACGGAAAGTGCAGGTACGGGGTGCTTGGCACTCCCCAGCCGGCCCGCTCTGAAGGTTCGGATCGGGACACCGGGATTCACTCCGGTCGCCCGGTCGGCCCGGAGGTGGGGGTGCGGGGCCTGTCACGGAACGTCAAAACAAACGGCCTGCCGGGGCTGCCCAAAAGTCGGGCGTGAGGGGCGCGTCCACTAATGGAACGCCTCTCGCTTCCCAGATCGAGGGCCACGTGGTCAGGAGAACCTCGTCCCTTCTTGTTGCCCTGCCGTCCCGCCGTGGGCGCTGGCAGGGTCTACTTTAAACTAAGCTTAAGTGTCAAGTGTTAAGTTCCTCCTTGCCCTCGCAAGGGAAAGGCTAGGGTCAAGCTCTTCCAAATTTCCAAACACTAGGAATCGGACGTCTCAAATTAATTAACTAATTTGTTAATACATCTCAGTCGCCCGCGACCTCTCTAGCGCGGGCGTCGAACCAGTTCATTTCCGGGCGACCGGGCCGAGTATCGGCTCGGCCGTGGCCGAAGCCGTTGATTCCGCCATAGCACGCTAACGCGTAGGCTCGCGTGTCCCTGGTCCGCCGGGGCTCCGCAGGTGTCCTACCGTGCCTGGCGCCGCTATTCTCTCGACTTCCGGGAGTAGTTGCCAGTGCCCGGGGACGGATCTTGCTGTCTAACCATGGTAGTGCTAGGCCAGTGGGACCGCCGGGCCCCACGTGCACTCACAAGTTGTTATGCGCGTGGGCGGCAGTATCAGACCGGGGCGCCCAAAGGCGCCACGTGCCCAAACGCTCCCCGGCTAAAGTTCATCCTGATGCGCCCACGTTGTGCGGACAAACCCCACCGAGTCGAGGGCCACGCGGTCAGGAGAACCTCGTCCCTTCTGGTCACACTCTGCCTATCAGTCGGCCTCGAAGACCGAAAAAGTGACTATGTCACCCTAAAAATCATGCAGCGAAAATGAATGAACTCATTCATTTCGTCATCTAACAAGTGACGCGCATGAACAGGATGAGCGAGATCCCCACTGTCCCTATCTACTATCCAGCGAAACACAGCCAAGGGAACGGGCTTGGTGGAATCAGTGGGGAAAGAAAACCCTTTTGAGCTTGACTCTAGCCCGACTCTGTGAAGGGACTTGAGAGGCTGCAGGCACTCAATAGGGCTGGACCCGTGAAATTTCGGGGATTTTTGGTAAAATTACCTCAGGGTAAAGTTACATAGGAAAACACCGTGTTAAATTTCCGTCGCCGAAGGACTCTATTTCTTATTGCGAAATTCTCTAAGACTTCGCCTCTAGGAGTTATTGAAAATATTAACTTATATAAAAATTAGTTTTCTAAGACTGAAGCGCAGTGACGTCATCACGCCCTTAGTTTTCTAAGACTGAAGCGCAGTGACGTCATCACGCCCCCGCCAATATTAACTTATATAAAAATTAGTTTTCTAAGACTGAAGCGCAGTGACGTCATCACGCCCCCGCCATGAGTGTCGAAGGTCTTTCGAAGAAGAAGAGCTCGGAGTTGGACTGGACACGAGGCGGAGCGGACGCCATTTGGAAGAGCTGAGAGGACTCAGTCGTGATAGGGTGAGCCTGAGTGAGTATATCAAGACAAGAACAAGATCTAGAAGGAGGTATGTACGGTGCGATTCATATAATATATTGTTTAGTTATCGTCGATGAGGAATATGGGGTCGGAATGGGTGGTCGGCCTGGGTGACTTGGTCTCGGCTAGATGCTAGGCCGCACCTCATTTTGTTAAATAAAGTGGTCACAAAATATTTTTTGATGGTTTTAATGCTTATCATTAGATGCATAACGTTCGTAGTGAGGTATAGATATATGGATTGACATCGGATGGCATGGGATTTGGGATTTAGGAACTCCGGGGTTTTTTCATTAGGAATATATGCGATTTGCTCTTGGAGGCCCTCGAGAGTGAACGGGGACTCGGATCTTAATTCTGTTTTCAGATTTTGCAGTCGCTAGATTAGCTTAACACTCAATAGAACGGGACCCGCGAAATTTTGGGGATTTTTGGTGGAATTACCTCGGGGTAAAGTTACATAGGAAAGCCCCATGTTAAATTTTCGTTGCCGAAGGACTTTATTTTTTGCGAAATTCATCCTGACTTCGCCTCTAGGAGGATACAGGGGTATCTGTGGATAATGGGAACCTTTATTTGGCGAAATTTGGACTGATATTGACCGAGTTATTCAAAATATTAACTTATATCAAATAAATCTTTTGAGGTGAAAGCGCGATGACGTCACCACGTCACGAGGCACGAATGCACACCTGTATCGTTGGAGGTATTGACTTATATAGGGTAGGTTTTCTAAGGCTTATATCAGAATATTAACTTATATCAAATGGGTCTTTTGAGGTGAAAGTGTGATGACGTCACCACGTCACGCGGCACGAATGCGCGCCTGTGTCGTTGGAGGTACTGACTTCTATAGGGAGGCCCCATCACCCTCCCCCATCACCCTCCCCCATCACCCTCCCCCATCACCCTCCCATCACCCTGCCATCACCCTGCCATCACCCTCCCATCACCCTGCCATCACCCTCCCACCACCCTGCCATCACCCTCCCACCACCCTCCCCCATCACCCTGCCATCACCCTCCCATCACCCTGCCATCACCCTCCCATCACCCTGCCATCACCCTCCCATCACCCTTTATTGGACCATTTGACTTCTATAGGGTTGGTTTTCTAAGGCTTATATCAAAATATCAATTTATATCAAATAAATCTTTTAAGGTGAAAGCGCGATGACGTCACCACGTCACGCGGCACGAATGCGCGCCTGTGTCGTTGGAGGTATTGACTTATATAGGGTTAGTTTTCTAAGGCTGTAGGCCGCACCTCATTTTGTCGAATAAAGTGGTATTCGGGTGGTTCCGGTATTTGGGACCGCAGGGACGGAAAGTGCAGGTACGGGGTGCTTGGCACTCCCCAGCCGGCCCGCTCTGAAGGTTCGGATCGGGACACCAGGATTCATTCCGGTCGCCCGGTCGGCCCGGAGGTGGGGGTGCGGGGCCTGTCACGGAACGTCAAAACAAACGGCCTGCCGGGGCCGCCCAAAAGTCGGGCGTGAGGGGCGCGTCCACTAATGGAACGCCTCTCGCTTCCCAGATCGAGGGCCACGTGGTCAGGAGAACCTCGTCCCTTCTGGTTGCCCTGCCGTCCCACCAGGAGCGCTGGCAGGGTCTACTTTAAACTAAGCTTAAGTGTCAAGTGTTAAGTTCCTCCTTGCCCTCGCAAGGGAAAGGCTAGGGTCAGGCTCTTCCAAATTTCCAAACACTAGAAATCGGACGTCTCAAATTAATTAACTAATTTGTTAATACATCTCAGTCACCCGCGACCTCTCTAGCGCGGGCGTCGAACCAGTTCATTTCCGGTGCGACCGGGCCGAGTATCGGCCCGGCCGTGGCCGAAGCCGTTGATTCCACCGTAGCACGCTAACGCGTAGGCTCGCGCGTCCCTGGTCCACCGGGGCTCCGCGGGTGTCCTACCGTGCCTGGCGCCGCTGATCTCTCGACTTCCGGGAGTAGGTACCGGTGCCCGGGGACGGATCTCGCTGTCTAAACATGGTAGCGCTAGACCAGTGGGACCGCCGGGACCCACGTGCACTCACACGTTGATATGCGCGTGGGCGGCAGTATCAGACTGGGGTGCCCAAAGGCGCCACGCACCCAAAAGCTCCCCGGCTAAAGTTCATCCTGATGCGCCCACGTTGTGCGGACAAACCCCACCGAGTCGAGGGCCACGCGGTCAGGAGAACCTCGTCCCTTCTGGTCACACTGTGCCTATCGGTCGGCCTCGAAGACCGAAAAAGTGACTATGTCACCCTAAAAATCATGCAGCGAAAATGAATGAACTCATTCATTTCGTCATCTAACAAGTGACGCGCATGAACAGGATGAGCGAGATCCCCACTGTCCCTATCTACTATCCAGCGAAACCACAGCCAAGGGAACGGGCTTGGTGGAATCAGTGGGGAAAGAAAACCCTTTTGAGCTTGACTCTAGCCCGACTCTGTGAATGGACTTGAGAGGCCGCAGGCACTCAATAGGGCTGGACCCGTGAAATTTCGGGGATTTTTGGTAAAATTACCTCGGGGTGGAGTTACATGGGAAAACACCGTGTTAACTTTCCGTCGCCGAAGGACTCTATTTCTTATTGCGAAATTCTCTAAGACTTCGCCTCTAGGAGTTATTGAAAATATTAACTTATATAAAAATTAGTTTTCTGAGACTGAAGCGCAGTGACGTCATCACGCCCTTAGTTTTCTAAGACTGAAGCGCAGTGACGTCATCACGCCCCCGCCATGAGTGTCGAAGGTCTTTCGAAGAAGAAGAGCTCGGAGTTGGACTGGACACGAGGCGGAGCGGACGCCATTTGGAAGAGCTGAGAGGACTCAGTCGTGATAGGGTGAGCCTGAGTGAGTATATCAAGACAAGAACAAGATCTAGAAGGAGGTATGTACAGTGCGATTCATATAATATATTGTTTAGTTATCGTCGATGAGGAATTTGGGGTCGGAATGGGTGGTCGGCCTGGGTGACTTGGTCTCGACTAGATGCTAGGCCGCACCTCATTTTGTTAAATAAAGTGGTCACAAAATATTTTTTGATGGTTTTAATGCTTATCATTAGATGCATAACGTTCGTAGTGAGGTATAGATATATGGATTGACATCGGATGGCATGGGATTTGGGATTTAGGAACTCCGGGGTTTTTTCATTAGGAATATATGCGATTTGCTCTTGGAGGCCCTCGAGAGTGAACGGGGACTCGGATCTTAATTCTGTTTTCAGATTTTGCAGTCGCTAGATTAACTTAACACTCAATAGAACGGGACCCGTGAAATTTCGGGGATTTTTGGTGGAATTACCTCGGGGTAAAGTTACATAGGAAAGCCCCATGTTAAATTTTCGTTGCCGAAGGACTTTATTTTTTGCGAAATTCATCCTGACTTCGCCTCTAGGAGGATACAGGGGTATCTGTGGATAACGGGAACCTTTATTTGGCGAAATTCGGACTGATATTGACCGAGTTATTCAAAATATTAACTTATATCAAATAAATCTTTTGTGATTTTGTATTTTGCGCACCTGTATCGTTGGAGGTATTGACTTATATAGGGTTGGTTTTCTAAAGCTTATATCAGAATATTAACTTATATCAAATGGGTCTTTTGAGGTGAAAGTGTGATGACGTCACCACGTCATGCGGCACGAATGCGCGCCTGTGTCGTTGGAGGTACTGACTTCTATAGGGAGGCCCCATCACCCTCCCCCATCACCCTCCCCCATCACCCTGCCACCACCCTCCCATCACCCTGCCATCACCCTCCCATCACCCTCCCATCACCCTCCCATCACCCTTTATTGGACCATTTGACTTCTATAGGGTTGGTTTTCTGAGGCTTATATCAAAAGATTAACTTATATCAAATAAGTCTTTTAAGGTGGAAACGCGATGATGTCACCATGTCACGCGGCATGAATGATTCCATTGTGCACGCTTTCGTTTTATTTCCAAATTAAAATCTGTTTTCACTTTTGCCGTAAAAATGACATCAGTGCAGCGAGTGTGGTATCTTATGTGGTGAAATTCGGTCGATTTGAAGTGGTGAAAATAAAATGCCATCACCCTGCCATCACCCTCCCATCACCCTGCCATCACCCTGCCATCACCCTCCCATCACCCTCCCATAACCCTGCCATCACCCTGCCATCACCCTGCCATCACCCTCCCATCACCCTCCCATCACCCTTTATTGGACCATTTGACTTCTATAGGGTTGGTTTTCTAAGGCTTATATCAGGATATTAACTTATATCAAATAAGTCTTTTCAGGTGAAAGCGCGATGACGTCACCACGTCACGCGGCACGAATGCGCGCCTGTATCGTTTGAGGTATTGACTTATATAGGGTTGGTTTTCTAAGGCTGTAGGCCGCACCTCATTTTGTCGAATAAAGTGGTATGCGGGTGGTTCCGGTATTTGGGACCGTAGGTACGGAAAGTGCATGTATGGGGTGCTTGGCACTCCCCAGCCAGCCCGCTCTGAAGGTTCGGATCGGTACACCGGGATTCATTCCGGTCGCCCGGTCGGCCCGGAGGTGGGGGTGCGGGGCCTGTCACGGAACGTCAAAACAAACGGCCTGCCGGGGCCGCCCAAAAGTCGGGCGTGAGGGGCGCGTCCACTAATGGAATGCATCTCGCTTCCCAGATCGAGGGCCACGTGGTCAGGAGAACCTCGTCCCTTCTGGTTGCCCTGCCGTCCCACCGGGAGCGCTGGCAGGGTGTACTTCAAACTAAGCTTAAGTGTCAAGTGTTAAGTTCCTCCTTGCCCTCGCAAGGGAAAGGCTAGGGTCAAGCTCTTCCAAATTTCCAAACACTAGAAATCGGACGTCTCAAATTAATTAACTAATTTGTTAATACATCTCAGTCGCCCGCGACCTCTCTAGCGCGGGCGTCGAACCAGTTCATTTCCGGGCGACCGGGCCGAGTATTGCCTCGGCCGTGGCCGAAGCCGTTGATTCCGCCGTAGCACGTTAACGCGTAGGCTCGCGCATCCCCGGTCCACCGGGGCTCCGCGGGTGTCCTACCGTGCCCACGTCGCCATGCTCCCTGAATAAGAGAGTCAGACGTGGTGCCCGGGGACGGAGGTCGCTGTCTAAACATGGTAGCGCTAGGCCAGTGGGACCGCCGGGACCCACGTGCACTCACAAGTTGTTCTGCGCGTGGGCGGCAGTATCAGACCGGGGCGCCCAAACGCTCCCCAGCTAAAGTTCATCCTGAAAGCGCCCACATTGTGCGGACAAACCAAGTCAAGGGCCACGTGGTCAGGAGAACCTCGTCCCTTCCGGTCACACTGTGCCTATCGGCCGACCTCGAAGACCGAAATTGTGACGGTGTCACCCGAAAAATCATGCAGCGAAAGTGAATGAACTCATTCATTTCGTCATCTAAACAGTGACGCGCATGAATGGATGAACGAGATCCTCACTGTCCCTATCTACTATCCAGCGAACCCACAGCCAAGGGAACGGGCTTGGCGGAATCAGTGGGGAAAAAGAAAACCCTTTTGAGCTTGACTCTAGCCCGACTCTGTGAAGGGACTTGAGAGGCCGCAGGCACTCAATAGGGCTGGACCCATGAAATTTCGGGGATTTTTGGTAAAATTACCTCAGGGTAAAGTTACATAGGAAAACACCGTGTTAAATTTCCGTCGCCGAAGGACTCTATTTCTTATTGCGAAATTCTCTAAGACTTCGCCTCTAGGAGTTATGGAAAATATTAACTTATATAAAAATTAGTTTTCTAAGACTGAAGCGCAGTGACGTCATCACGCCCTTAGTTTTCTAAGACTGAAGCGCAGTGACGTCATCACGCCCCCGCCATGAGTGTTGAAGGTCTTTCGAAGAAGAAGAGCTCGGAGTTGGACTGGACACGAGGCGGAGCGGACGCCATTTGGAAGAGCTGAGAGGATTCAGTCGTGATAGGGTGAGCCTGAGTGAGTATATCAAGACAAGAATAAGATCTAGAAGGAGGTATGTATGGTGCGATTCATATAATATATTGTTTAGTTATCGTCGATGAGGAATTTGGGGTCGGAATGGGTGGTCGGCCTGGGTGACTTGGTCTCGACTAGATGCTAGGCCGCACCTCATTTTGTTAAATAAAGTGGTCACAAAATATTTTTTGATGGTTTTAATGCTTATCATTAGATGCATAACGTTCGTAGTGAGGTATAGATATATGGATTGACATCGGATGGCATGGGATTTGGGATTTAGGAACTCCGGGGTTTTTTCATTAGGAATATATGCGATTTGCTCTTGGAGGCCCTCGAGAGTGAATGGGGACTCGGATCTTAATTCTGTTTTCAGATTTTGCAGTCGCTAGATTAGCTTAACACTCAATAGAACGGGACCCACGAAATTTCGGGGATTTTTGGTGGAATTACCTCGGGGTAAAGTTACATAGGAAAGCCCCATGTTAAATTTTCGTTGCCGAAGGACTTTATTTTTTGCGAAATTCATCCTGACTTCGCCTCTAGGAGGATACAGGGGTATCTGTGGATAACGGGAACCTTTATTTGGCGAAATTCGGACTGATATTGACCGAGTTATTCAAAATATTAACTTATATCAAATAAATCTTTTGTGATTTTGTATTTTGCGCACCTGTATCGTTGGAGGTATTGACTTATATAGGGTTGGTTTTCTAAAGCTTATATCAGAATATTAACTTATATCAAATGGGTCTTTTGAGATGAAAGTGTGATGACGTCACCACGTCACGCGGCACGAATGCGCGCCTGTGTCGTTGGAGGTACTGACTTCTATAGGGAGGCCCCATCACCCTCCCCTATCACCCTGCCATCACCCTCCCATCACCCTGCCATCACCCTCCCATCACCCTCCCATCACCCTCCCATCACCCTTTATTGGACCATTTGACTTCTATAGGGTTGGTTTTCTAAGGCTTATTTCAAAAGATTAACTTATATCAAATAAGTCTTTTAAGGTGGAAACGCGATGATGTCACCGTGTCATGCGGCACGAATGATTCCATTGTGCACGCTTTCGTTTTATTTCCAAATTAAAATCTGTTTTCACTTTTGCCGTAAAAATGACATCACTGCAGCGAGTGTGGTATCTTATGTGGTGAAATTCGGTCGATTTGAAGTGGTGAAAATAAAATGCCATCACCCTGCCATCACCCTCCCATCACCCTGCCATCACCCTCCCATCACCCTGCCATCACCCTCCCATCACCCTGCCATCACCCTCCCATCACTCTCCCATCACCCTTTATTGGACCATTTGACTTCTATAGGGTTGGTTTTCTAAGGCTTATATCAGGATATTAACTTATATCAAATAAGTCTTTTCAGGTGAAAGCACGATGACGTCACCACGTCACGCGGCACGAATGCGCGCCTGTATCGTTGGAGGTATTGACTTATATAGGGTTGGTTTTCTAAGGCTGTAGGCCGCACCTCATTTTGTCGAATAAAGTGGTATGCGGGTGGTTCCGGTATTTGGGACCGTAGGGACGGAAAGTGCAGGTACGGGGTGCTTGGCACTCCCCAGCCGGCCCGCTCTGAAGGTTCGGATCGGGACACCGGGATTCATTCCGGTCGCCCGGTCGGCCCGGAGGTGGGGGTGTGGGGCCTGTCACGGAACGTCAAAACAAACGGCCTGCCGGGGCCGCCCAAAAGTCGGGCGTGAGGGGCGCGTCCACTAATGGAACGCCTCTCGCTTCCCAGATCGAGGGCCACGTGGTCAGCAGAACCTCGTCCCTTCTGGTTGCCCTGCCGTCCCACCGGGAGCACTGGCAGGGTGTACTTCAAACTAAGCTTAAGTGTCAAGTGTTAAGTTCCTCCTTGCCCTCACAAGGGAAAGGCTAGGGTCAAGCTCTTCCAAATTTCCAAACACTAGAAATCGGACGTCTCAAATTAATTAACTAATTTGTTAATACATCTCAGTCGCCCGCGACCTCTCTAGCGCGGGCGTCGAACCAGTTCATTTCCGGGTGACCGGGCCGAGTATCGGCTCGGCCGTGGCCGAAGCCGTTGATTCCGCCGTAGCACGCTAACGCATAGGCTCGCGCGTCCCCGGTCCACCGGGGCTCCGCGGGTGTCCTACCGTGCCCACATCGCCATGCTCCCTGAATAAGAGAGTCAGACGTGGTGCCCGGGGACGGAGGTCGCTGTCTAAACATGGTAGCGCTAGGCCAGTGGGACCGCCGGGACCCACGTGCACTCACAAGTTGTTCTGCGCGTGGGCGGCAGTATCAGACCGGGGCGCCCAAACGCTCCCCGGCTAAAGTTCATCCTGAAAGCGCCCACATTGTGCAGACAAACCAAGTCAAGGGCCACGTGGTCAGGAGAACCTCGTCCCTTCCGGTCACACTGTGCCTATCGGCCGGCCTCGAAGACCGAAATTGTGACGGTGTCACCCGAAAAATCATGCAGCGAAAATGAATGAACTCATTCATTTCGTCATCTAAACAGTGACGCGCATGAATGGATGAACGAGATCCTCACTGTCCCTATCTACTATCCAGCGAACCCACAGCCAAGGGAACGGGCTTGGCGGAATCAGTGGGGAAAGAAAACCCTTTTGAGCTTGACTCTAGCCCGACTCTGTGAAGGGACTTGAGAGGCCGCAGGCACTCAATAGGGCTGGACCCATGAAATTTCGGGGATTTTTGGTAAAATTACCTCAGGGTAAAGTTACATAGGAAAACACCGTGTTAAATTTCCGTCGCCGAAGGACTCTATTTCTTATTGCGAAATTCTCTAAGACATCGCCTCTAGGAGATCTCGCGAGATCTTGGAGACGGCGGCAGGGATTTTCGAAGCTCCACACGGTCTCCACGTTTTTCGAAGTTAAGTCTGTTCACAATTGTATTTTGTCGAAACTGTATTTATATTTCGGTGTGTGAAGTTATTGTGTGCAACTTTGGTTGTTTCTCGGTGTTTATCTTTCATAAATTGATCGTCTGTTTGCCGTGTCGCGAGCAAGGCCTTGTACAGTGTGCACTGTACAACCTTGAGGCTTTGTTTTTCTCTCAGTGGTCCGTCGTTTGTGATCCAATAACTTTCGTTCTCTGTATTCCCAGGCTTTTCACCCATAGCCTACTTCCTTGTGTAAATCTCAACTCAAAAAAAAAAAAAAAAAAAAAAAAAAAAACATTTCCTTCTCTGTTCTCATTCGTTTATTCATTCTTATTCGTTCGTTCGTTCTTCGACCACGTGTTTCTCCCCCATTTCCCCAGATAGTTTTCACTCATTAACCTTCAATGTTTACACTTTCCCCTCAAGTTATGTATTCCGTCATATTTTATAACACCTTTTTCTTCTTCTTCTTTAAAAGGCTGCTTTCGACTTGCTCACCAAATCAATTCATCCCAAAAAAAATATCCATCTCCTATAGTGCCTTTTTTCTACATTCCCTAAACTCTCCTGCACTCCATCCTCCATCCAGCATCCTTAAACGTATTTTTAACTCGAAGGTCACAAGAAACTCATTTTGCAATAAATGTTCGTTTCCCATAAATCGTACACTTTCAAAAATCCAATCTCACCCCTCCCCTCCAAATCTTCCCCATAACCCCTCCCCTCCAAATCTTCCCCATCACCCCTCCCCTCCAAATCTTCCCCATCACCCATCCCTTTCAAATCTCCCCCCTTGCCCCCTCCCTCCTAAACTACTCCCTCACCCCTCCCCGCCAAGACGCCCCCTCGCCCCTCCCCTCCTAGACTCCTGCCTCACCCCTCCCCTCCAAATCTCCCCCATATCCCATCCCTTTCAAATCCCTCCCCTTGTCCCTTCCCTCCCAAACTCCCCCTCACCCCTCCCCTTCAAATCTCCCCACCCTCATTGCTTCTCAATTTCCCCCCGCTCACTCCCCCTCCTCAAAGCGTCCTCCCCGCTTCTTCCCCCTTCAAACTCTCACCTCCATCTTCCCCAACCTTCTGCCTCGCTCTTCCCCCTCCTCAAATAACACCTCATTGTGGCTCACCCAATCACCATCAAACCTTTTGTCCGCCCCATCCTTCCCTTTCTCCGAGCTATTCTGAAATCTCTGACACACCTTCAACAGCTCTCCCTACCTCTTCCACCTCTTCCACATCCTACCCTACCCCTCCTCCCCCCTGTTCTGTATCTGATGCTCCCCCTTCCTCTTCATTAACGGTATGGACCTCAAACATCCGGGGCCTTCGTTCAAACTTAACTGATCTCTCCATACAGGTTGCTTCTGTCAAACCAGACGTGATCTGCTTAACAGAAACTTTCCTCCTTTATGATGTCTCTGATTCCATAGTATCTCTCCCGGGCTACTCCCTCCTCCGGTATGATAGACCTGAGCCTCGTCCTGGAGGCGGGGTTGCTATCTTTATCAAAAACTCTCTTCCTCACTCGCCCTGCACTGCACTCTCTCCACCTCACCCCCAGGAATACCTCTGGCTACGGCTTCCCCTTCGCTCCCACCTCTTGTTCATATGTGTGTTGTACCGTCCACCAAACAGTGATGACTCCATCTACATCTCGCTGTCTGATGATATGGACCAACTTCTATCTACTCATCCCAACTCTCTCTTCCTCATATGTGGTGATTTCAACTGTCATCATGCCAGTTGGCTGGGTGTGGGTACCTCTCTCACCAGCCATGGCTCCTCAGCAAAGGACTTCTGCGACTCACTGGGACTGACACAATCTGTCAATTTCCCGACCCGGATCTCAGTCAACGGAACATCTTCTCTTCTGGACTTGGTTATGACTAACTTCCCTGAAAATGTCTGCTGCTCTTCTTCTGCTCCGATCGGATCATCTGATCATGTCCTTGTTAAAGTGGACATCTCTCTGACCATCCTCAGGGAGCCTGCTCAGCGTCGACGAGTCTGGCATTTCACTCAGGCCAACTGGCACGGTCTTCAAGCAGCCATCAATCATCTGGACTGGTCTCCCATCTCTACCACCTCTGACATCAACTCATCCTGGGAATTCTTCCAAAGTAAATTGCTCTCTCTCATGCACAGATTTATCCCATCTCGTCTTCAGTTGTCATACCCTTCCTCCCGTCCATGGTACACGGAATCTTGTGGTGAGGCTGTTGCCCAGAAACAACTTGCCTTCGTCTCCTGGAAAGCAAATCCAACGGAAGGAAATCTCATTTCCTTTCACAAAGCCCGAAACAAGTGTGTGTCCACCCTCAGGAGAGCCAGGAAACAATATCTCTCCGTTCTCAAGACCGAACTCTCTTATCTGTCTCCCTCTTCCAAATCCTGGTGGCGTCTGGTCAAATCCGTTTCTGGTCTTTGTTCCCCCTCCATCCCCTCCCTTACCTCAAACGGCTACACAGCTGACTCCGCACGTGAAAAAGCTGAATGCCTCAACTCTGTGTTTGCCTCTAAATCTTGTGTCCCAAACCCATCCCTCTCTGTACCCACCATGCCCAGTCGTACCCTGCTGCTCCTGGACTCCGTGTCCTTTCCTCCTGACAAGGTGGAAAAGTTTCTGTCAACCCTCGACTCTGATTCTGCAACTGGACCCGACGGCATCAGCCCACGGGTCCTAAAATCCTGCTCTGCTGCTCTATCTCACCCTCTCTCTGTTCTCTTCACCCTCTCTTTTGCTCAAGGTCAACTGCCATCTGCTTGGAAATCAGCCAACATCACCGCTTTGCACAAAAAAGGTGCAAAAACAGATCCTAGCAACTACAGACCAATCAGCCTTCTCCCAATTATCAGCAAAGTCATGGAATCCATCATTGCTTCTGATATGAAATCTTTCCTCTTCTCCAATGGCTTGATCTCTGATCATCAATTTGGTTTCAGACCAGGTCACTCTACTCTGGACATGCTGCTTCTGCTGTCTCAACAATGGATGGAGGTCCTCAATGCCAAACAGGAAATTAGAGCTGTCTCCCTCGACATATCACGTGCCTTCGACACGGTCTGGCACCCCGCTCTGCTCACCAAACTCTCCTCCTTTGGTATCCATGGAAATCTCCACGCATGGCTGGCGGACTTCCTCTCTAGTCGTTGTCAACGTGTGGCCCTGAATGGGTTTCTCTCATCTCCTCTTCCTGTTCAGGCTGGAGTTCCCCAAGGCAGTGTTCTGGGCCCCGTGCTTTATCTGGTCTTCATCAATGATCTCTCTGACTCTCTCGAAAATCCTCTCTATCTCTTTGCTGATGACTCCACTCTCTGCCGCTCCATTCCTCTTCCCTCAGATCGGCAGTCTGCTGCCTCCTCACTCTCTGAAGACCTGGACAAAATCACAGACTGGTCAAACAAGTGGAACATGTCTTTCAATCCTGACAAATCTCACACTCTTACTATGTCTCTCCGAAAAGATCGACTGGACAACCCTCCCATCTACTTTCTCAACAATCCTCTCCAAGAAGTTCTGTCACTCAAGATTTTGGGTCTCACTATCTGCCATGATCTTTCTTGGGAAAACCACATTTCCAAGCTGGCCTCCAAAGCCAGTCGCCGACTGGGCATCCTCCGTCGTGCGAAGTCCTTCCTCGGCACACCTGAGCTCCTCACCACATACAAGGCTTTCATCCGCAGCTCAATGGAATACTGTTCTCCCCTATGGGCCGGTGCTCCTGCCTCACACCTAGCTCGGCTTCACGCTGTTGAAACCAAAGCTTTCAGAATTATTGGAATCTCCCGCGATGAAGCTATCTCTGAGGGCCTTTCACTCACTCACCGCAGGCAGGTAGGTGGTCTTTCTGTCTTCTACCGACTCCTCTCCGGCCTTGCACCCCCAGCTCTCTCTGTGCTCTGTCCCCCAAATATTCCTACAGGTCGCACAAGATCTGCCAGCAACCCTCTGATGGTTAAACTGCCGAAATCTCGGCTCTCCGCTCACCTTCACTCTTTCATTCCTCTTTTCTCCCGCCTCTGGAACAAACTCCCTCACTCCCTTCAATCTCACTCCTCCCTCCAGGTCTTTAAAACAGCTGTTCACCACCATCTCTTATCTTCCCCCATCCAAAACCTTGATCTTTTCTACCCCCGCTAATTCACCCCAGATCCACCTTGTTTGAAATTCCAACTTCTTTCCTGGAAGTCCTGGCAGTGTCCATATGTTTTATACCTCTCCCACTGCCCCCTTCCCACGCCCCCCCCCCCCCCAAAGCCCTCGCCCTCTCTCAGATCTCTCGATGTCTCCATGTCTCTCGGTCCCTGCTCTCAAATGTTGTGTTTGTGTCCTTCCCCCTCTCTCCCCATCTTGTCTACCGCTCCCTATGTTATATGTTTTATGTGTCGGTTTGTCTTTCTGTGTGATTAATGTTCGCTCTTTCATGAGCCTCGATATTGTATACAAAAAAAAAAAAAAAAAAAAGAAAAAAAAAAGGAGTTATGGAAAATATTAACTTATATAAAAATTAGTTTTCTAAGACTGAAGCGCAGTGACGTCATCACGCCCTTAGTTTTCTAAGACTGAAGCGCAGTGACGTCATCACGCCCCCGCCATGAGTGTTGAAGGTCTTTCGAAGAAGAAGAGCTCGGAGTTGGACTGGACACGAGGCGGAGCGGACGCCATTTGGAAGAGCTGAGAGGACTCAGTCGTGATAGAGTGGGTCCTGAGTGAGTATATCAAGACAAGAACAAGATCGAGAAGGAGGTATGTACGGTGCGATTCATATAATATATTGTTTAGTTATCGTCGATGAGGAATTTGGGGTCGGAATGGGTGGTCGGCCTGGGTGACTTGGTCTCGACTAGATGCTAGGCCGCACCTCATTTTGTTAAATAAAGTGGTCACAAAATATTTTTTGATGGTTTTAATGCTTATCATTAGATGCATAACGTTCGTAGTGAGGTATAGATATATGGATTGACATCGGATGGCATGGGATTTGGGATTTAGGAACTCCGGGGTTTTTTCATTAGGAATTTTATGCGATTTGCTCTTGGAGGCCCTCGAGAGTGAACGGGGACTCGGATCTTAATTCTGTTTTCAGATTTTGCAGTCGCTAGATTAGCTTAACACTCAATAGAACGGGACCCGCAAAATTTCGGGGATTTTTGGTGGAATTACCTTGGGGTAAAGTTACATAGGAAAGCCCCATGTTAAATTTTCGTCGCCGAAGGACTTTATTTTTTGCGAAATTCATCCTGACTTCGCCTCTAGGAGGATACAGGGGTATCTGTGGATAACGGGAACCTTTATTTGGCGAAATTCGGACTGATATTGACCGAGTAATTCAAAATATTAACTTATATCAAATAAATCTTTTGAGGTGAAAGCGCGATGACGTCACCACGTCACGCGGCACGAATGCGCACCTGTATCGTTGGAGGTATTGACTTATATAGGGTTGGTTTTCTAAAGCTTATATCAGAATATTAACTTATATCAAATGGGTCTTTTGAGGTGAAAGTGTGATGACGTCACCACGTCACGCGGCACGAATGCGCGCCTGTGTCGTTGGAGGTACTCACTTCGATAGGGAGGCCCCATCACCCTCCCCCATCACCCTCCCCCATCGCCCTGCCATCACCCTGCCATCACCCTCCCATCACCCTGCCATCACCCTCCCATCACCCTCCCATCACCCTCCCATCACCCTTTATTGGACCATTTGACTTCTATAGGGTTGGTTTTCTAAGGCTTATATCAGGATATTAACTTATATCAAATAAGTCTTTTAAGGTGAAAGCGCGATGACGTCACCACGTCACGCGGCACGAATGCGCGCCTGTGTCGTTGGAGGTACTGACTTCTATAGGGAGGCCCCATCACCCTCCCCCATCACCCTCCCCCATCACCATCCCCCATCACCCTGCCATCACCCTGCCATCACCCTGCCATCACCCTGCCATCACCCTCCCATCACCCTCCCATCACCCTGCCCCATCACCCTGCCCCATCACCCTCCCCCATCACCCTCCCCCATCACCCTGCCATCACCCTCCCATCACCCTGCCATCACCCTCCCATCACCCTGCCATCGCCCTCCCATCACCCTGCCATCACCCTGCCATCACCCTCCCACCACCCTGCCATCACCCTCCCACCACCCTCCCCCATCACCCTCCCATCACCCTGCCATCACCCTCCCATCACCCTGCCATCACCCTCCCATCACCCTTTATTGGACCATTTGACTTCTATAGGGTTGGTTTTCTAAGGCTTATATCAGGATATTAACTTATATCAAATAAGTCTTTTAAGGTGAAAGCGCGATGACGTCACCACGTCACGCGGAACGAATGCGCGCCTGTGTCGTTGGAGGTACTGACTTCTATAGGGAGGCCCCATCACCCTCCCCCATCACCCTCCCCCATCACCCTGCCATCACCCTGCCATCACCCTCCCATCACCCTGCCATCACCCTCCCATCACCCTCCCATCACCCTGCCCCATCACCCTGCCCCATCACCCTCCCCCATCATCCTCCCCCATCACCCTGCCATCACCCTCCCATCACCCTGCCATCACCCTCCCATCACCCTGCCATCACCCTCCCATCACCCTCCCATCACCCTCCCATCACCCTCCCATCACCCTGCCCCATCACCCTCCCCCATCACCCTCCCCCATCACCCTGCCATCACCCTCCCATCACCCTGCCATCACCCTGCCATCACCCTGCCATCACCCTCCCATCACCCTCCCATCACCCTGCCATCACCCTCCCACCACCTGGCCATCACCCTCCCACCACCCTCCCCCATCACCCTCCCATCACCCTGCCATCACCCTCCCATCACCCTGCCATCACCCTCCCATCACCCTGCCATCACCCTCCCATCACCCTGCCATCACCCTCCCATCACCCTGCCATCACCCTCCCATCACCTTGCCATCACCCTCCCACCACCCTGCCATCACCCTCCCACCACCCTCCCATCACCCTGCCATCACCCTCCCATCACCCTTTATTGGACCATTTGACTTCTGTAGGGTTGGTTTTCTAAGGCTTATATCAAAATATCAATTTATATCAAATAAATCTTTTAAGGTGAAAGCGCGATGACGTCACCACGTCACGCGGCACGAATGCGCGCCTGTGTCATTGGAGGTATTGACTTATATAGGGTTGGTTTTCTAAGGCTGTAGGCCGCACCTCATTTTGTCGAATAAAGTGGTATTCGGGTGGTTCCGGTATTTGGGACCATAGGGACGGAAAGTGCAGGTACGGGGTGCTTGGCACTCCCCAGCCGGCCCGCTCTGAAGGTTCGGATCGGGACACCGGGTTTCATTCCGGTCGCCCGGTCGGCCCTGAGGTGGGGGTGCGGGGCCTGTCACGGAACGTCAAAACAAACGGCCTGCCGGGGCCGCCCAAAAGTCGGGGGTGAGGGGTGCATCCACTAATGGAACGCCTCTCGCTTCCCAGATCGAGGGCTACGTGGTCAGGAGAACCTCGTCCCTTCTGGTTGCCCTGCCGTCCCACCGGGAGCGCTGGCAGGGTCTACTTTAAACTAAGCTTAAGTGTCAAGTGTTAAGTTCCTCCTTGCCCTCGCAAGGGAAAGGCTAGGGTCAAGCTCTTCCAAATTTCCAAACACTAGTAATCGGACATCTCAAATTAATTAATTAATTTGTTAACACATCTCAGTCGCCCGCGACCTCTCTAGCGCGGGCGTCGAACCAGTTCATTCCCGGTGCGGCCGGGCCGAATATCGGCCCGGACGTGGCCGAAGCCGTTGATTCCACCGTAGCACGCTAACGCGTAGGCTCGCGCGTCCCTGGTCCGCCGGGGCTCCGCGGGTGTCCTACCGTGCCTGGCGCCGCTGATCTCTCGACTTCCGGGAGTAGGTACCGGTGCCCGGGGACGGATCTCGCTGTCTAAACATGGTAGCGCTAGGCCAGTGGGACCGCCGGGACCCACGTGCACTCACAAGTTGTTCTGCGTGTGGGCGGCAGTATCAGACCGGGGCGCCCAAAGGCGCCACGCACCCAAACGCTCCCCGGCTAAAGTTCATCCTGAAAGCGCCCACATTGTGCGGACAAACCAAGTCAAGGGCCACGTGGTCAGGAGAACCTCATCCCTTCCGGTCACACTGTGCCTATCGGCCGGCCTCGAAGACCGAAATTGTGACGGTGTCACCCGAAAAATCATGCAGCGAAAATGAATGAACTCATTCATTTCGTCATCTAAACAGTGACGCGCATGAATGGATGAACGAGATCCTCACTGTCCCTATCTACTATCCAGCGAACCCACAGCCAAGGGAACGGGCTTGGCGGAATCAGTGGGGAAAGAAAACCCTTTTGAGCTTGACTCTAGCCCGACTCTGTGAAGGGACTTGAGAGGCCGCAGGCACTCAATAGGGCTGGACCCATGAAATTTCGGGGATTTTTGGTAAAATTACCTCAGGGTAAAGTTACATAGGAAAACACCGTGTTAAATTTCCATCGCCGAAGGACTCTATTTCTTATTGCGAAATTCTCGAAGACTTCGCCTCTAGGAGTTATGGAAAATATTAACTTATATAAAAATTAGTTTTCTAAGACTGAAGCGCAGTGACGTCATCACGCCCTTAGTTTATTAAGACTGAAGCGCAGTGACGTCATCACGCCCCCGCCATGAGTGTCGAAGGTCTTTCGAAGAAGAAGAGCTCGGAGTTGGACTGGACACGAGGTGGAGCGGACGCCATTTGGAAGAGCTGAGAGGACTCAGTCGTGATAGGGTGAGCCTGAGTGAGTATATCAAGACAAGAACAAGATCTAGAAGGAGGTATGTACGGTGCGATTCATATAATATATTGTTTAGTTATCGTCGATGAGGAATTTGGGGTCGGAATGGGTGGTCGGCCTGGGTGACTTGGTCTCGACTAGATGCTAGGCCGCACCTCATTTTGTTAAATAAAGTGGTCACAAAATATTTTTGATGGTTTTAATGCTTATCATTAGATGCATAACGTTCGTAGTGAGGTATAGATATATGGATTGACATCGGATGGCATGGGATTTGGGATTTAGGAACTCCGGGGTTTTTTCATTAGGAATATATGCGATTTGCTCTTGGAGGCCCTCGAGAGTGAACGGGGACTCGGATCTTAATTCTGTTTTCAGATTTTGCAGTCGCTAGATTAGCTTAACACTCAATAGAACGGGACCCGCGAAATTTCGGGGATTTTTGGTGGAATTACCTCGAGGTAAAGTTACATAGGAAAGCCCCATGTTAAATTTTCGTTGCCAAAGGACTTTATTTTTTGCGAAATTCATCCTGACTTCGCCTCTAGGAGGATACAGGGGTATCTGTGGATAACGGGAACCTTTATTTGGCGAAATTCGGACTGATATTGACCGAGTTATTCAAAATATTAACTTATATCAAATAAATCTTTTGAGGTGAAAGCGCGATGACGTCACCACGTCACGCGGCACGAATGCGCACCTGTATCGTTGGAGGTATTGACTTATATAGGGTAGGTTTTCTAAGGCTTATATCAGAATGTTAACTTATATCAAATGGGTCTTTTGAGGTGAAAGTGTGATGACGTCACCACGTCACGCGGCACGAATGCGCGCCTGTGTCGTTGGAGGTACTGACTTCTATAGGGAGGCCCCATCACCCTCCCCCATCACCCTCCCCCATCACCCTGCCATCACCCTGCCATCACCCTCCCATCACCCTGCCATCACCCTCCCATCACCCTTTATTGGACCATTTGACTTCTATAGGGTTGGTTTTCTAAGGCTTATATCAAAATATCAATTTATATCAAATAAATCTTTTAAGGTGAAAGCGCGATGACGTCACCACGTCACGCGGCACGAATGCGCGCCTGTGTCGTTGGAGGTATTGACTTATATAGGGTTAGTTTTCTAAGGCTGTAGGCCGCACCTCATTTTGTCGAATAAAGTGGTATTCGGGTGGTTCCGGTATTTGGGACCGCAGGGACGGAAAGTGCAGGTACGGGGTGCTTGGCACTCCCCAGCCGGCCCGCTCTGAAGGTTCGGATCGGGACACCGGGATTCATTCCGATCGCCCGGTCGGCCCGGATGTGGGGGTGCGGGGCCTGTCACGGAACGTCAAAACAAACTCCTCCCTCCCATCCCATCACCCTCCCATCACCCTCCCATCACCCTCCCATCACCCTCCCCCATCACCCTCCCATCACCCTGCCCCATCACCCTGCCCCATCACCCTCCCCCATCACCCTCCCCCATCACCCTGCCATCACCCTCCCATCACCCTGCCATCACCCTCCCATCACCCTGCCATCACCCTCCCATCAACCTGCCATCACCCTCCCATCACCCTCCCATCACCCTGCCATCACCCTCCCCCATCACCCTGCCATCACCCTCCCATCACCCTGCCATCACCCTCCCATCACCCTCCCATCACCCTTTATTGGACCATTTGACTTCTGTAGGGTTGGTTTTCTAAGGCTTATATCAAAATATCAATTTATATCAAATAAATCTTTTAAGGTGAAAGCGCGATGACGTCACCACGTCACGCGGCACGAATGCGCGCCTGTGTCGTTGGAGGTATTGACTGATATAGGATTAGTTTTCTAAGGCTGTAGGCCGCACCTCATTTTGTCGAATAAAGTGGTATTCGGGTGGTTCCGGTATTTGGGACCGCAGGGACGGAAAGTGCAGGTACGGGGTGCTTGGCACTCCCCAGCCGGCCCGCTCTGAAGGTTCGGATCGGGACACCGGGATTCATTCCGGTCGCCCGGTCGGCCCTGAGGTGGGGGTGCGGGGCCTGTCACGGAACGTCAAAACAAACGTCCTGCCGGGGCCGCCCAAAAGTCGGGGGTGAGGGGCGCGTCCACTAATGGAACGCCTCTCGCTTCCCAGATCGAGGGCCACGTGGTCAGGAGAACCTCGTCCCTTCTGGTTGCCCTGCCGTCCCACCGGGAGCGCTGGCAGGGTGTACTTCAAACTAAGCTTAAGTGTCAAGTGTTAAGTTCCTCCTTGCCCTCGCAAGGGAAAGGCTAGGGTCAAGCTCTTCCAAATTTCCAAACACTAGGAATCGGACATCTCAAATTAATTAATTAATTTGTTAACACATCTCAGTCGCCCGCGACCTCTGTAGCGCGGGCGTCGAACCAGTTCATTCCCGGTGCGGCCGGGCCGAATATCGGCCCGGACGTGGCTGAAGCCATTGATTCCGCCGTAGCCCGCTAACGCGTAGGCTCGCGCGTCCCCGGTCCGCCTGGGCTCCGCGGGTGTCCTACCGTGCCCGGCACTGCTGATCTCTCTTGCTTCCGGGAGTAGGTGCCGGTGCCCGGGGACGGAGTTCGCTGTCTAAACATGGTAGCGCTAGGCCAGTGGGACCGCCGGGACCCACGTGCACTCACAAGTTGTTCTGCGCATGGGCGGCAGTATCAGACCGGGGCGCCCAAAGGCGCCACGCACCCAAACGCTCCCCGGCTAAAGTTCATCCTGAAAGCGCCCACATTGTGCGGACAAACCAAGTCAAGGGCCACGTGGTCAGGAGAACCTCATCCCTTCCGGTCACACTGTGCCTATCGGCCGGCCTCGAAGACCGAAATTGTGACGGTGTCACCCGAAAAATCATGCAGCGAAAATGAATGAACTCATTCATTTCGTCATCTAAACAGTGATGCGCATGAAGGGATGAACGAGATCCTCACTGTCCCTATCTACTATCCAGCGACGCCACAGCCAAGGGAACGGGCTTGGCGGAATCAGTGGGGAAAGAAAACCCTTTTGAGCTTGACTCGGGCCCGACTCTGTGAAGGGACTTCAGAGGCCGCAGGCACTCAATAGGGCTGGACCCGTGAAATTTCGGGGATTTTTGGTAAAATTACCTCAGGGTAAAGTTACATAGGAAAACACCATGTTAAATTTCCGTCGCCGAAGGACTCTATTTCTTATTGCGAAATTCTCTAAGACTTCGCCTCTAGGAGTTATTGAAAATATTAACTTATATAAAAAACTAGTTTTCTAAGACTGAAGCGCAGTGACGTCATCACGCCCTTAGTTTTCTAAGACTGAAGCGCAGTGACGTCATCACGCCCCCACCTCTTTCGAAGAAGAAGAGCTCGGAGGTGGACTGGACACGAGGCGTAGCGGGCGCCATTTGGAAGAGCTGAGAGGACTCAGTCGTGATAGAGTGAGCCTGAGTGAGTATATCAAGACAAGAACAAGATCTAGAAGGAGGTATGTACGGTGCGATTCATATAATATATTGTTTAGTTATCGTCGATGAGGAATTTGGGGTCGGAATGGGTGATCGGCCGGGGTGACTTGGTCTCGACTAGATGCTAGGCCGCACCTCATTTTGTTAAATAAAGTGGTCACAAAATATTTTTTGACGGTTTTAATGCTTATCATTAGATGCAGAACGTTCATAGTGAGGTATAGATATATGGATTGACATCAGATGGCATGGGATTTGGGATTTAGGAACTCCGGGGTTTTTTCATTAGGAATATATTTCGTTAGGAATTAGGAATTAGGAATATTTCATTAGGAATAATATTTAGTTGTAGGTATTGACTTATATAGGGTTGGTTTTCTAAAGCTTATATCAGAATATTAACTTATATCAAATGGGTCTTTTGAGGGGAAAGTGTGATGACGTCACCACGTCACGCGGCACGAATGCGCGCCTGTGTCGTTGGAGATACTGACTTCTATAGGGAGGCCCCATCACCCTCCCCCATCACCCTCCCCCATCACCCTGCCATCACCCTCCCATAACCCTGCCATCACCCTCCCATCACACTCCCATCACCCTCCCATCACCCTGCCATCACCCTCCCATCACCCTGCCATCACCCTCCCATCACCCTGCCATCACCCTCCCATCACCCTGCCATCACCCTCCCATCACCCTGCCATCACCCTCCCATCACCCTGCCATCACCCTCCCATCACCCTGCCATCACCCTCCCACCACCCTGCCATCACCCTCCCACCACCCTCCCATCACCCTGCCATCACCCTCCCATCACCCTGCCATCACCCTCCCATCACCCTCCCATCACCCTCCCATCACCCTGCCATCACCCTCCCATCACCCTGCCATCACCCTCCCATCACCCTGCCCCATCACCCTCCCCCATCACCCTCCCCCATCACCCTGCCATCACCCTCCCATCACCCTGCCATCACCCTCCCATCACCCTGCCATCACCCTGCCCCATCACCCTCCCCCATCACCCTCCCCCATCACCCTGCCATCACCCTCCCATCACCCTGCCATCACCCTCCCATCACCCTGCCATCACCCTCCCACCACCCTCTCGTTGGAGGTATTGACTGATATAGGATTAGTTTTCTAAGGCTGTAGGCCGCACCTCATTTTGTCGAATAAAGTGGTATTCGGGTGGTTCCGGTATTTGGGACCGCAGGGACGGAAAGTGCAGCCGGCCCGCTCTGAAGGCTCGGATCGGCACACCGGGATTCATTCCGGTCGCCCGGTCGGCCCTGAGGTGGGGGTGCGGGGCCTGTCATGGAACGTCAAAACAAACGGGTGACATATATTTGTGAAAAAATTTTTAGGCTTGGTTTTCTAAGGCTGTAGGCCGCACCTCATTTTGTCAAATAAAGTGGTATTCGGGTGGTTCCGTTATTTGGGACCGCAGGGACGGAAAGTGCAGGTACGGGGTGCTTGGCACTCCCCAGCCGGCCCGCTCTGAAGGTTCGGATCGGGACACCGGGATTCATTCCGTTCGCCCGGTCGGCCCGGAGGTGGGGGTGCGGGGCCTGTCACGGAACGTCAAAACAAACTCCTCCCTCCCATCCCATCACCCTCCCATCACCCTCCCATCACCCTGCCCCATCACCCTGCCCCATCACCCTCCCCCATCACCCTCCCCCATCACCCTGCCATCACCCTCCCTTCACCCTGCCATCACCCTCCCATCACCCTGCCATCACCCTGCCCCATCACCCTCCCCCATCACCCTCCCCCATCACCCTGCCATCACCCTCCCATCACCCTCCCATCACCCTGCCATCACCCTCCCACCACCCTCTCGTTGGAGGTATTGACTGATATAGGATTCGTTTTCTAAGGCTGTAGGCCGCATCTCATTTTGTCGAATAAAGTGGTATTCGGGTGGTTCCGGTATTTGGGACCGCAGGGACGGAAAGTGCAGCCGGCCCGCTCTGAAGGCTCGGATCGGGACACCGGGATTCATTCCGGTCGCCCGGTCGGCCCTGAGGTGGGGGTGCGGGGCCTGTAACGGAACGTCAAAACAAACGGGTGACATATATTTGTGAAAAAAATTTTAGGGTTGGTTTTCTAAGGCTGTAGGCCGCACCTCATTTTGTCAAATAAAGTGGTATTCGGGTGGTTCCGGTATTTGGGACCGCAGGGACGGAAAGTGCAGGTACGGGGTGCTTGGCACTCCCCAGCCGGTCCGCTCTGAAGGTTCGGATCGGGACACCGGGATTCATTCCGGTCGCCCGGTCGGCCCGGAGGTGGGGGTGCGGGGCCTGTCACGGAATGTCAAAACAAACTCCTCCCTCCCATCCCATCACCCTCCCATCACCCTCCCATCACCCTCCCATCACCCTGCCCCATCACCCTGCCCCATCACCCTCCCCCATCACCCTCCCCCATCACCCTGCCATCACCCTCCCATCACCCTGCCATCACCCTGCCCCATCACCCTCCCCCATCACCCTCCCCCATCACCCTGCTATCACCCTCCCATCACCCTGCCATCACCCTCCCATCACCCTGCCATCACCCTCCCATCACCCTGCCATCACCCTCCCACCACCCTCTCGTTGGAGGTATTGACTGATATAGGATTAGTTTTCTAAGGCTGTAGGCCGCACCTCATTTTGTCGAATAAAGTGGTATTCGGGTGGTTCCGGTATTTGGGACCGCAGGGACGGAAAGTGCAGCCGGCCCGCTCTGAAGGCTCGGATTGGGACACCGGGATTCATTCCGGTCGCCCGGTCGGCCCTGAGGTGGGGGTGCGGGGCCTGTCACGGAAAGTCAAAACAAACGGGTGACATATATTTGTGAAAAAAATTTTAGGGTTGGTTTTCTAAGGCTGTAGGCCACACCTCATTTTGTCAAATAAAGTGGTATTCGGGTGGTTCCGGTATTTGGGACCGCAGGGACGGAAAGTGCAGGTACGGGGTGCTTGGCACTCCCCAGCCGGCCCGCTCTGAAGGTTCGGATCGGGACACCGGGATTCATTCCGGTCGCCCGGTCGGCCAGGAGGTGGGGGTGCGGGGCCTGTCACGGAACGTCAAAACAAACTCCTCCCTCCCATCCCATCACACTCCCATCACCCTCCCATCACCCTGCCCCATCACCCTCCCCCATCACCCTCCCCCATCACCCTCCCCCATCACCCTGCCATCACCCTGCCATCACCCTGCCCCATCACCCTCCCCCATCACCCTCCCCCATCACCCTGCCATCACCCTCCCATCACCCTGCCATCACCCTGCCCCATCACCCTGCCCCATCACCCTCCCCCATCACCCTCCCCCATCACCCTGCCATCACCCTCCCATCACCCTGCCATCACCCTCCCACCACCCTCTCGTTGGAGGTATTGACTGATATAGGATTAGTTTTCTAAGGCTGTAGGCCGCACCTCATTTTGTCGAATAAAGTGGTATTCGGGTGGTTCCGGTATTTGGGACCGCAGGGATGGAAAGTGCAGCCGGCCCGCTCTGAAGGCTCGGATCGGGACACCGGGATTCATTCCGGTCGCCCGGTCGGCCCTGAGGTGGGGGTGCGGGGCCTGTAACGGAACGTCAAAACAAACGGGTGACAAATATTTGTGAAAAAATTTTTAGGGTTGGTTTTCTAAGGCTGTAGGCCGCACCTCATTTTGTCAAATAAAGTGGTATTCGGGTGGTTCCGGTATTTGGGACCGCAGGGACGGAAAGTGCAGGTACGGGGTGCTTGGCACTCCCCAGCCGGCCCGCTCTGAAGGTTCGGATCGGGACACCGGGATTCATTCCGGTCACCCGGTCGGCCCGGAGGTGGGGGTGCGGGGCCTGTCACGGAACGTCAAAACAAACTCCTCCCTCCCATCCCATCACCCTCCCATCACCCTCCCATCACCCTGCCCCATCACCCTGCCCCATCACCCTCCCCCATCACCCTGCCATCACCCTCCCATCACCCTGCCATCACCCTCCCCCATCACCCTCCCCCATCACCCTGCCATCACCCTCCAATCACCCTGCCATCACCCTCCCACCACCCTCTCGTTGGAGGTATTGACTGATATAGGATTAGTTTTCTAAGGCTGTAGGCCGCACCTCATTTTGTCGAATAAAGTGGTATTCGGGTGGTTCCGGTATTTGGGACCGCAGGGACGGAAAGAGCAGCCGGCCCGCTCTGAAGGCTCGGATCGGGACACCGGGATTCATTCCGGTCGCCCGGTCGGCCCTGAGGTGGGGCTGCGGGGCCTGTCACGGAACGTCAAAACAAACGGGTGACATATATTTGTGAAAAATTTCTTAGGGTTGGTTTTCTAAGGCTGTAGGCCGCACCTCATTTTGTCAAATAAAGTGGTATTCGGGTGGTTCCGGTATTTGGGACCGCAGGGACGGAAAGTGCAGGTACGGGGTGCTTGGCACTCCCCAGCCGGCCCGCTCTGAAGGTTCGGATCGGGACACCGGGATTCATTCCGGTCGCCCGGTCGGCCCGGAGGTGGGGGTGCGGGGCCTGTCACGGAATGTCAAAACAAACTCCTCCCTCCCATCCCATCACCCTCCCATCACCCTGCCCCATCACCCTGCCCCATCACCCTCCCCCATCACCCTCCCCCATCACCCTCCCCCATCACCCTCCCCCATCACCCTGCCATCACCCTCCCATCACCCTGCCATCACCCTGCCCCATCACCCTCCCCCATCACCCTCCCCCATCACCCTGCCATCACCCTCCCATCACCCTGCCATCACCCTCCCATCACCCTGCCATCACCCTCCCACCACCCTCTCGTTGGAGGTATTGACTGATATAGGATTAGTTTTCTAAGGCTGTAGGCCGCACCTCATTTTGTCGAATAAAGTGGTATTCGGGTGGTTCCGGTATTTGGGACCGCAGGGACGGAAAGTGCAGCCGGCCCGCTCTGAAGGCTCGGATTGGGACACCGGGATTCATTCCGGTCGCCCGGTCGGCCCTGAGGTGGGGGTGCGGGGCCTGTCACGGAAAGTCAAAACAAACGGGTGACATATATTTGTGAAAAAATTTTTAGGGTTGGTTTTCTAAGGCTGTAGGCCGCACCTCATTTTGTCAAATAAAGTGGTATTCGGGTGGTTCCGGTATTTGGGACCGCAGGGACGGAAAGTGCAGGTACGGGGTGCTTGGCACTCCCCAGCCGGCCCGCTCTGAAGGTTCGGATCGGGACACCGGGATTCATTCCGGTCGCCCGGTCGGCCAGGAGGTGGGGGTGCGGGGCCTGTCACGGAACGTCAAAACAAACTCCTCCCTCCCATCCCATCACCCTCCCATCACCCTCCCATCACCCTGCCCCATCACCCTCCCCCATCACCCTCCCCCATCACCCTCCCCCATCACCCTGCCATCACCCTGCCATCACCCTGCCCCATCACCCTCCCCCATCACCCTCCCCCATCACCCTGCCATCACCCTCCCATCACCCTGCCATCACGCTCCCATCACCCTGCCATCACCCTGCCCCATCACCCTGCCCCATCACCCTCCCCCATCACCCTCCCCCATCACCCTGCCATCACCCTCCCATCACCCTGCCATCACCCTCCCATCACCCTGCCCCATCACCCTGCCCCATCACCCTCCCCCATCACCCTCCCCCATCACCCTGCCATCACCCTCCCATCACCCTGCCATCACCCTCCCACCACCCTCTCGTTGGAGGTATTGACTGATATAGGATTAGTTTTCTAAGGCTGTAGGCCGCACCTCATTTTGTCGAATAAAGTGGTATTCGGGTGGTTCCGGTATTTGGGACCGCAGGGACGGAAAGTGCAGCCGGCCCGCTCTGAAGGCTCGGATCGGGACACCGGGATTCATTCCGGTCGCCCGGTCGGCCCTGAGGTGGGGGTGCGGGGCCTGTCACGGAACGTCAAAACAAACGGGTGACATATATTTGTGAAAAAATTTTTAGGCTTGGTTTTCTAAGGCTGTAGGCCGCACCTCATTTTGTCAAATAAAGTGGTATTCGGGTGGTTCCGGTATTTGGGACCGCAGGGACGGAAAGTGCAGGTACGGGGTGCTTGGCACTCCCCAGCCGGCCCGCTCTGAAGGTTCGGATCGGGACACCGGGATTCATTCCGGTCGCCCGGTCGGCCCGGAGGTGGGGGTGCGGGGCCTGTCACGGAACGTCAAAACAAACTCCTCCCTCCCATCCCATCACCCTGCCCCATCACCCTGCCCCATCACCCTGCCCCATCACCCTCCCCCATCACCCTGCCGTCACCCTCCCATCACCCTGCCATCACCCTCCCATCACCCTGCCATCACCCTGCCCCATCACCCTCCCCCATCACCCTCCCCCATCACCCTGCCATCACCCTCCCATCACCCTGCCATCACCCTCCCATCACCCTGCCATCACCCTCCCATCACCCTGCCATCACCCTGCCATCACCCTCCCATCACCCTGCCATCACCCTCCCACCACCCTCTCGTTGGAGGTATTGACTTATTTAGGGTTGGTTTTCTAAGGCTGTAGGCCGCACCTCATTTTGTCGAATAAAGTGGTATTCGGGTGGTTCCGGTATTTGGGACCGCAGGGACGGAAAGTGCAGCCGGCCCGCTCTGAAGGCTCGGATCGGGACACCGGGATTCATTCCGGTCGCCCGGTCGGCCAGGAGGTGGGGGTGCGGGGCCTGTCACGGAACGTCAAAACAAACTCCTCCCTCCCATCCCATCACCCTCCCATCACCCTCCCATCACCCTGCCCCATCACCCTCCCCCATCACCCTCCCCCATCACCCTCCCCCATCACCCTGCCATCACCCTGCCATCACCCTGCCCCATCACCCTCCCCCATCACCCTCCCCCATCACCCTGCCATCACCCTCCCATCACCCTGCCATCACGCTCCCATCACCCTGCCATCACCCTGCCCCATCACCCTCCCCCATCACCCTCCCCCATCACCCTGCCATCACCCTCCCATCACCCTGCCCTCACCCTCCCATCACCCTGCCATCACCCTCCCATCACCCTGCCATCACCCTCCCACCACCCTCTCGTTGGAGGTATTGACTGATATAGGATTAGTTTTCTAAGGCTGGAGGCCGCACCTCATTTTGTCGAATAAAGTGGTATTCGGGTGGTTCCGGTATTTGGGACCGCAGGGACGGAAAGTGCAGCCGGCCCGCTCTGAAGGCTCGGATCGGGACACCGGGATTCATTCCGGTCGCCCGGTCGGCCCTGAGGTGGGGGTGCGGGGCCTGTAACGGAACGTCAAAATAAACGGGTGACATATATTTGTGAAAAAAATTTTAGGGTTGGTTTTCTAAGGCTGTAGGCCGCACCTCATTTTGTCAAATAAAGTGGTATTCGGGTGGTTCCGGTATTTGGGACCGCAGGGACGGAAAGTGCAGGTACGGGGTGCTTGGCACTCCCCAGCCGGCCCGCTCTGAAGGTTCGGATCGGGACACCGGGATTCATTCCGGTCACCCGGTCGGCCTGGAGGTGGGGGTGCGGGGCCTGTCACGGAACGTCAAAACAAACTCCTCCCTCCCATCCCATCACCCTCCCATCACCCTCCCATCACCCTGCCCCATCACCCTGCCCCATCACCCTCCCCCATCACCCTCCCCCATCACCCTGCCATCACCCTGCCATCACCCTCCCATCACCCTGCCATCACCCTGCCCCATCACCCTCCCCCATCACCCTCCCCCATCACCCTGCCATCACCCTGCCATCACCCTCCCATCACCCTGCCATCACCCTGCCCCATCACCCTCCCCCATCACCCTGCCATCACCCTCCCATCACCCTGCCATCACCCTCCCATAACCCTGCCATCACCCTCCCATCACACTCCCATCACCCTCCCATCACCCTGCCATCACCCTCCCATCACCCTGCCATCACCCTCCCATCACCCTGCCATCACCCTCCTCTCACCCTGCCATCACCCTCCCATCACCCTGCCATCACCCTCCCATCACCCTGCCATCACCCTCCCATCACCCTGCCATCACCCTCCCACCACCCTGCCATCACCCTCCCACCACCCTCCCATCACCCTGCCATCACCCTCCCATCACCCTGCCATCACCCTCCCATCACCCTCCCATCACCCTCCCATCACCCTGCCATCACCCTCCCATCACCCTGCCATCACCCTCCCATCACCCTGCCCCATCACCCTCCCCCATCACCCTCCCCCATCACCCTGCCATCACCCTCCCATCACCCTGCCATCACCCTCCCATCACCCTGCCCCATCACCCTGCCCCATCACCCTCCCCCATCACCCTCCCCCATCACCCTGCCATCACCCTCCCATCACCCTGCCATCACCCTCCCACCACCCTCTCGTTGGAGGTATTGACTGATATAGGATTAGTTTTCTAAGGCTGTAGGCCGCACCTCATTTTGTCGAATAAAGTGGTATTCGGGTGGTTCCGGTATTTGGGGCCGCAGGGACGGAAAGTGCAGCCGGCCCGCTCTGAAGGCTCGGATCGGGACACCGGGATTCATTCCGGTCGCCCGGTCGGCCCTGAGGTGGGGGTGCGGGGCCTGTCATGGAACGTCAAAACAAACGGGTGACATATATTTGTGAAAAAAATTTTAGGCTTGGTTTTCTAAGGCTGTAGGCCGCACCTCATTTTGTCAAATAAAGTGGTATTCGGGTGGTTCCGGTATTTGGGACCGCAGGGACGGAAAGTGCAGGTACGGGGTGCTTGGCACTCCCCAGCCGGCCCGCTCTGAAGGTTCGGATCGGGACACCGGGATTCATTCCGTTCGCCCGGTCGGCCCGGAGGTGGGGGTGCGGGGCCTGTCACGGAACGTCAAAACAAACTCCTCCCTCCCATCCCATCACCCTCCCATCACCCTGCCCCATCACCCTGCCCCATCACCCTCCCCCATCACCCTCCACCATCACCCTCCCTTCACCCTGCCATCACCCTGCCATCACCCTGCCATCACCCTGCCCCATCACCCTCCCCCATCACCCTCCCCCATCACCCTGCCATCACCCTCCCATCACCCTCCCATCACCCTGCCATCACCCTCCCACCACCCTCTCGTTGGAGGTATTGACTGATATAGGATTAGTTTTCTAAGGCTGTAGGCCGCATCTCATTTTGTCGAATAAAGTGGTATTCGGGTGGTTCCGGTATTTGGGACCGCAGGGACGGAAAGTGCAGCCGGCCCGCTCTGAAGGCTCGGATCGGGACACCGGGATTCATTCCGGTCGCCCGGTCGGCCCTGAGGTGGGGGTGCGGGGCCTGTAACGGAACGTCAAAACAAACGGGTGACATATATTTGTGAAAAAAAATTTAGGGTTGGTTTTCTAAGGCTGTAGGCCGCACCTCATTTTGTCAAATAAAGTGGTATTCGGGTGGTTCCGGTATTTGGGACCACAGGGACGGAAAGTGCAGGTACGGGGTGCTTGGCACTCCCCAGCCGGCCCGCTCTGAAGGTTCGGATCGGGACACCGGGATTCATTCCGGTCGCCCGGTCGGCCCGGAGGTGGGGGTGCGGGGCCTGTCACGGAATGTCAAAACAAACTCCTCCCTCCCATCCCATCACCCTCCCATCACCCTCCCATCACCCTCCCATCACCCTGCCCCATCACCCTCCCCCATCACCCTCCCCCATCACCCTGCCATCACCCTCCCATCACCCTGCCATCACCCTGCCCCATCACCCTCCCCCATCACCCTCCCCCATCACCCTGCTATCACCCTCCCATCACCCTGCCATCACCCTCCCATCACCCTGCCATCACCCTCCCATCACCCTCCCACCACCCTCTCGTTGGAGGTATTGACTGATATAGGATTAGTTTTCTAAGGCTGTAGGCCGCACCTCATTTTGTCGAATAAAGTGGTATTCGGGTGGTTCCGGTATTTGGGACCGCAGGGACGGAAAGTGCAGGTACGGGGTGCTTGGCACTCCCCAGCCGGCCCGCTCTGAAGGTTCGGATCGGGACACCGGGATTCATTCCGGTCACCCGGTCGGCCCGGAGGTGGGGGTGCGGGGCCTGTCACGGAACGTCAAAACAAACTCCTCCCTCCCATCCCATCACCCTCCCATCACCCTGCCCCATCACCCTGCCCCATCACCCTCCCCCATCACCCTCCCCCATCACCCTGCCATCACCCTCCCATCACCCTGCCATCACCCTCCCATCACCCTGCCCCATCACCCTGCCCCATCACCCTCCCCCATCACCCTCCCCCATCACCCTGCCATCACCCTCCCATCACCCTGCCATCACCCTCCCATCACCCTGCCATCACCCTCCCACCACCCTCTCGTTGGAGGTATTGACTGATATAGGATTAGTTTTCTAAGGCTGTAGGCCGCACCTCATTTTGTCGAATAAAGTGGTATTCGGGTGGTTCCGGTATTTGGGACCGCAGGGACGGAAAGTGCAGCCGGCCCGCTCTGAAGGCTCGGATCGGGACACCGGGATTCATTCCGGTCGCCCGGTCGGCCCTGAGGTGGGGGTGCGGGGCCTGTCACGGAACGTCAAAACAAACGGGTGACATATATTTGTGAAAAAATTTTTAGGGTTGGTTTTCTAAGGCTGTAGGCCGCACCTCATTTTGTCAAATAAAGTGGTATTCGGGTGGTTCCGGTATTTGGGACCGCAGGGACGGAAAGTGCAGGTACGGGGTGCTTGGCACTCCCCAGCCGGCCCGCTCTGAAGGTTCGGATCGGGACACCGGGATTCATTCCGGTCGCCCGGTCGGCCCGGAGGTGGGGGTGCGGGGCCTGTCACGGAACGTCAAAACAAACTCCTCCCTCCCATCCCATCACCCTCCCATCACCCTGCCCCATCACCCTGCCCCATCACCCTCCCCCATCACCCTCCACCATCACCCTCCCTTCACCCTGCCATCACCCTCCCATCACCCTGCCATCACCCTGCCCCATCACCCTCCCCCATCACCCTCCCCCATCACCCTGCCGTCACCCTCCCATCACCCTGCCATCACCCTCCCATCACCCTGCCATCACCCTGCCCCATCACCCTCCCCCATCACCCTCCCCCATCACCCTCCCCCATCACCCTGCCATCACCCTCCCATCACCCTGCCATCACCCTCCCATCACCCTGCCATCACCCTCCCATCACCCTGCCATCACCCTGCCATCACCCTCCCATCACCCTGCCATCACCCTCCCACCACCCTCTCGTTGGAGGTATTGACTTATTTAGGGTTGGTTTTCTAAGGCTGTAGGCCGCACCTCATTTTGTCGAATAAAGTGGTATTCGGGTGGTTCCGGTATTTGGGACCGCAGGGACGGAAAGTGCAGCCGGCCCGCTCTGAAGGCTCGGATCGGGACACCGGGATTCATTCCGGTCGCCCGGTCGGCCAGGAGGTGGGGGTGCGGGGCCTGTCACGGAACGTCAAAACAAACTCCTCCCTCCCATCCCATCACCCTCCCATCACCCTCCCATCACCCTGCCCCATCACCCTCCCCCATCACCCTCCCCCATCACCCTCCCCCATCACCCTGCCATCACCCTGCCATCACCCTGCCCCATCACCCTCCCCCATCACCCTCCCCCATCACCCTGCCATCACCCTCCCATCACCCTGCCATCACGCTCCCATCACCCTGCCATCACCCTGCCCCATCACCCTCCCCCATCACCCTCCCCCATCACCCTGCCATCACCCTCCCATCACCCTCCCATCACCCTGCCCTCACCCTCCCATCACTCTGCCATCACCCTCCCATCACCCTGCCATCACCCTCCCACCACCCTCTCGTTGGAGGTATTGACTGATATAGGATTAGTTTTCTAAGGCTGGAGGCCGCACCTCATTTTGTCGAATAAAGTGGTATTCGGGTGGTTCCGGTATTTGGGACCGCAGGGACGGAAAGTGCAGCCGGCCCGCTCTGAAGGCTCGGATCGGGACACCGGGATTCATTCCGGTCGCCCGGTCGGCCCTGAGGTGGGGGTGCGGGGCCTGTAACGGAACGTCAAAATAAACGGGTGACATATATTTGTGAAAAAAATTTTAGGGTTGGTTTTCTAAGGCTGTAGGCCGCACCTCATTTTGTCAAATAAAGTGGTATTCGGGTGGTTCCGGTATTTGGGACCGCAGGGACGGAAAGTGCAGGTACGGGGTGCTTGGCACTCCCCAGCCGGCCCGCTCTGAAGGTTCGGATCGGGACACCGGGATTCATTCCGGTCACCCGGTCGGCCTGGAGGTGGGGGTGCGGGGCCTGTCACGGAACGTCAAAACAAACTCCTCCCTCCCATCCCATCACCCTCCCATCACCCTCCCATCACCCTCCCATCACCCTGCCCCATCACCCTGCCCCATCACCCTCCCCCATCACCCTCCCCCATCACCCTGCCATCACCCTGCCATCACCCTCCCATCACCCTGCCATCACCCTGCCCCATCACCCTCCCCCATCACCCTCCCCCATCACCCTGCCATCACCCTGCCATCACCCTCCCATCACCCTGCCATCACCCTGCCCCATCACCCTCCCCCATCACCCTCCCCCATCACCCTGCCATCACCCTCCCATCACCCTCCCATCACCCTGCCATCACCCTCCCATAACCCTGCCATCACCCTCCCATCACACTCCCATCACCCTCCCATCACCCTGCCATCACCCTCCCATCACCCTGCCATCACCCTCCCATCACCCTGCCATCACCCTCCCCTCACCCTGCCATCACCCTCCCATCACCCTGCCATCACCCTCCCATCACCCTGCCATCACCCTCCCATCACCCTGCCATCACCCTCCCACCACCCTGCCATCACCCTCCCACCACCCTCCCATCACCCTGCCATCACCCTCCCATCACCCTGCCATCACCCTCCCATCACCCTCCCATCACCCTCCCATCACCCTGCCATCACCCTCCCATCACCCTGCCATCACCCTCCCATCACCCTGCCCCATCACCCTCCCCCATCACCCTCCCCCATCACCCTGCCATCACCCTCCCATCACCCTGCCATCACCCTCCCATCACCCTGCCCCATCACCCTGCCCCATCACCCTCCCCCATCACCCTCCCCCATCACCCTGCCATCACCCTGCCATCACCCTGCCCCATCACCCTGCCCCATCACCCTCCCCCATCACCCTCCACCATCACCCTCCCTTCACCCTGCCATCACCCTCCCATCACCCTGCCATCACCCTGCCCCATCACCCTCCCCCATCACCCTCCCCCATCACCCTGCCATCACCCTCCCCCATCACCCTGCCATCACCCTCCCATCACCCTGCCATCACCCTGCCCCATCACCCTCCCCCATCACCCTCCCCCATCACCCTGCCATCACCCTCCCATCACCCTGCCATCACCCTCCCATCACCCTGCCATCACCCTCCCACCACCCTCTCGTTGGAGGTATTGACTGATATAGGATTAGTTTTCTAAGGCTGTAGGCCGCACCTCATTTTGTCGAATAAAGTGGTATTCGGGTGGTTCCGGTATTTGGGACCGCAGGGACGGAAAGTGCAGCCGGCCCGCTCTGAAGGCTCGGATTGGGACACCGGGATTCATTCCGGTCGCCCGGTCGGCCCTGAGGTGGAGGTGCGGGGCCTGTCACGGAAAGTCAAAACAAACGGGTGACATATATTTGTGAAAAATTTTTTAGGGTTGGTTTTCTAAGGCTGTAGGCCGCACCTCATTTTGTCAAATAAAGTGGTATTCGGGTGGTTCCGGTATTTGGGACCGCAGGGACGGAAAGTGCAGGTACGGGGTGCTTGGCACTCCCCAGCCGGCCCGCTCTGAAGGTTCGGATCGGGACACCGGGATTCATTCCGGTCGCCCGGTCGGCCAGGAGGTGGGGGTGCGGGGCCTGTCACGGAACGTCAAAACAAACTCCTCCCTCCCATCCCATCACCCTCCCATCACCCTCCCATCACCCTGCCCCATCACCCTCCCCCATCACCCTCCCCCATCACCCTGCCATCACCCTGCCATCACCCTGCCCCATCACCCTCCCCCATCACCCTCCCCCATCACCCTGCCATCACCCTCCCATCACCCTGCCATCACGCTCCCATCACCCTGCCATCACCCTGCCCCATCACCCTCCCCCATCACCCTCCCCCATCACCCTGCCATCACCCTCCCATCACCCTGCCATCACCCTCCCACCACCCTCTCGTTGGAGGTATTGACTGATATAGGATTAGTTTTCTAAGGCTGTAGGCCGCACCTCATTTTGTCGAATAAAGTGGTATTCGGGTGGTTCCGGTATTTGGGACCGCGGGGACGGAAAGTGCAGCCGGCCCGCTCTGAAGGCTCGGATCGGGACACCGGGATTCATTCCGGTCGCCCGGTCGGCCCTGAGGTGGGGGTGCGGGGCCTGTAACGGAACGTCAAAACAAACGGGTGACATATATTTGTGAAAAAATTTTTAGGGTTGGTTTTCTAAGGCTGTAGGCCGCACCTCATTTTGTCAAATAAAGTGGTATTCGGGTGGTTCCGGTATTTGGGACCGCAGGGACGGAAAGTGCAGGTACGGGGTGCTTGGCACTCCCCAGCCGGCCCGCTCTGAAGGTTCGGATCGGGACACCGGGATTCATTCCGGTCACCCGGTCGGCCCGGAGGTGGGGGTGCGGGGCCTGTCACGGAACGTCAAAACAAACTCCTCCCTCCCATCCCATCACCCTCCCATCACCCTCCCATCACCCTGCCCCATCACCCTGCCCCATCACCCTCCCCCATCACCCTGCCATCAACCTCCCATCACCCTGCCATCACCCTCCCCCATCACCCTCCCCCATCACCCTCCCCCATCACCCTGCCATCACCCTCCCATCACCCTGCCATCACCCTCCCACCACCCTCTCGTTGGAGGTATTGACTGATATAGGATTAGTTTTCTAAGGCTGTAGGCCGCACCTCATTTTGTCGAATAAAGTGGTATTCGGGTGGTTCCGGTATTTGGGACCGCAGGGACGGAAAGTGCAGCCGGCCCGCTCTGAAGGCTCGGATCGGGACACCGGAATTCATTCCGGTCGCCCGGTCAGCCCTGAGGTGGGGGTGCGGGGCCTGTCACGGAACGTCAAAACAAACGGGTGACATATATTTGTGAAAAAATTTTTAGGGTTGGTTTTCTAAGGCTGTAGGCCGCACCTCATTTTGTCAAATAAAGTGGTATTCGGGTGGTTCCGGTATTTGGGACCGCAGGGACGGAAAGTGCAGGTACGGGGTGCTTGGCACTCCCCAGCCGGCCCGCTCTGAAGGTTCGGATCGGGACACCGGGATTCATTCCGGTCGCCCGGTCGGCCCGGAGGTGGGGGTGCGGGGCCTGTCACGGAATGTCAAAACAAACTCCTCCCTCCCATCCCATCACCCTCCCATCACCCTCCCATCACCCTGCCCCATCACCCTGCCCCATCACCCTCCCCCATCACCCTCCCCCATCACCCTCCCCCATCACCCTGCCATCACCCTCCCATCACCCTGCCATCACCCTGCCCCATCACCCTCCCCCATCACCCTCCCCCATCACCCTGCTATCACCCTCCCATCACCCTCCCATCACCCTGCCATCACCCTCCCATCACCCTGCCATCACCCTCCCACCACCCTCTCGTTGGAGGTATTGACTGATATAGGATTAGTTTTCTAAGGCTGTAGGCCGCACCTCATTTTGTCGAATAAAGTGGTATTCGGGTGGTTCCGGTATTTGGGACCGCAGGGACGGAAAGTGCAGCCGGCCCGCTCTGAAGGCTCGGATTGGGACACCGGGATTCATTCCGGTCGCCCGGTCGGCCCTGAGGTGGGGGTGCGGGGCCTGTCACGGAAAGTCAAAACAAACGGGTGACATATATTTGTGAAAAAATTTTTAGGGTTGGTTTTCTAAGGCTGTAGGCCGCACCTCATTTTGTCAAATAAAGTGGTATTCGGGTGGTTCCGGTATTTGGGACCGCAGGGACGGAAAGTGCAGGTACGGGGTGCTTGGCACTCCCCAGCCGGCCCGCTCTGAAGGTTCGGATCGGGACACCGGGATTCATTCCGGTCGCCCGGTCGGCCAGGAGGTGGGGGTGCGGGGCCTGTCACGGAACGTCAAAACAAACTCCTCCCTCCCATCCCATCACCCTCCCATCACCCTCCCATCACCGTGCCCCATCACCCTCCCCCATCACCCTGCCATCACCCTGCCATCACCCTGCCCCATCACCCTCCCCCATCACCCTGCCATCACCCTCCCATCACCCTGCCATCACGCTCCCATCACCCTGCCATCACCCTGCCCCATCACCCTGCCCCATCACCCTCCCCCATCACCCTCCCCCATCACCCTGCCATCACCCTCCCATCACCCTGCCATCACCCTCCCACCACCCTCTCGTTGGAGGTATTGACTGATATAGGATTAGTTTTCTAAGGCTGTAGGCCGCACCTCATTTTGTCGAATAAAGTGGTATTCGGGTGGTTCCGGTATTTGGGACCGCAGGGACGGAAAGTGCAGCCGGCCCGCTCTGAAGGCTCGGATCGGGACACCGGGATTCATTCCGGTCGCCCGGTCGGCCCTGAGGTGGGGGTGCGGGGCCTGTAACGGAACGTCAAAACAAACGGGTGACATATATTTGTGAAAAAATTTTTAGGGTTGGTTTTCTAAGGCTGTAGGCCGCACCTCATTTTGTCAAATAAAGTGGTATTCGGGTGGTTCCGGTATTTGGGACCACAGGGACGGAAAGTGCAGCCGGCCCGCTCTGAAGGCTCGGATCGGGACACCGGGATTCATTCCGGTCGCCCGGTCGGCCCTGAGGTGGGGGTGCGGGGCCTGTCACGGAACGTCAAAACAAACTCCTCCCTCCCATCCCATCACCCTCCCATCACCCTGCCCCATCACCCTGCCCCATCACCCTCCCCCATCACCCTCCCCCATCACCCTGCCATCACCCTCCCATCACCCTGCCATCACCCTCCCATCACCCTGCCCCATCACCCTGCCCCATCACCCTCCCCCATCACCCTCCCCCATCACCCTGCCATCACCCTCCCATCACCCTGCCATCACCCTCCCACCACCCTCTCGTTGGAGGTATTGACTGATATAGGATTAGTTTTCTAAGGCTGTAGGCCGCACCTCATTTTGTCGAATAAAGTGGTATTCGGGTGGTTCCGGTATTTGGGACCACAGGGACGGAAAGTGCAGCCGGCCCGCTCTGAAGGCTCGGATCGGGACACCGGGATTCATTCCGGTCGCCCGGTCGGCCCTGAGGTGGGGGTGCGGGGCCTGTCACGGAACGTCAAAACAAACGGGTGACATATATTTGTGAAAAAATTTTTAGGGTTGGTTTTCTAAGGCTGTAGGCCGCACCTCATTTTGTCAAATAAAGTGGTATTCGGGTGGTTCCGGTATTTGGGACCGCAGGGACGGAAAGTGCAGGTACGGGGTGCTTGGCACTCCCCAGCCGGCCCGCTCTGAAGGTTCGGATCGGGACACCGGGATTCATTCCGGTCGCCCGGTCGGCCCGGAGGTGGGGGTGCGGGGCCTGTCACGGAACGTCAAAACAAACTCCTCCCTCCCATCCCATCACCCTCCCATCACCCTGCCCCATCACCCTGCCCCATCACCCTGCCCCATCACCCTCCCCCATCACCCTGCCGTCACCCTCCCATCACCCTGCCATCACCCTCCCATCACCCTGCCATCACCCTGCCCCATCACCCTCCCCCATCACCCTCCCCCATCACCCTGCCATCACCCTCCCATCACCCTGCCATCACCCTCCCATCACCCTGCCATCACCCTCCCATCACCCTGCCATCACCCTGCCATCACCCTCCCACCACCCTCTCGTTGGAGGTATTGACTTATTTAGGGTTGGTTTTCTAAGGCTGTAGGCCGCACCTCATTTTGTCGAATAAAGTGGTATTCGGGTGGTTCCGGTATTTGGGACCGCAGGGACGGAAAGTGCAGCCGGCCCGCTCTGAAGGCTCGGATCGGGACACCGGGATTCATTCCGGTCGCCCGGTCGGCCCTGAGGTGGGGGTGCGGGGCCTGTCACGGAACGTCAAAACAAACGGGTGACATATATTTGTGAAAAAAATTTTAGGGTTGGTTTTCTAAGGCTGTAGGCCGCACCTCATTTTGTCAAATAAAGTGGTATTCGGGTGGTTCCGGTATTTGGGACCGCAGGGACGGAAAGTGCAGGTACGGGGTGCTTGGCACTCCCCAGCCGGCCCGCTCTGAAGGTTCGGATCGGGACACCGGGATTCATTCCGGTCGCCCGGTCGGCCAGGAGGTGGGGGTGCGGGGCCTGTCACGGAACGTCAAAACAAACTCCTCCCTCCCATCCCATCACCCTCCCATCACCCTGCCCCATCACCCTCCCCCATCACCCTCCCCCATCACCCTGCCATCACCCTGCCCCATCACCCTGCCCCATCACCCTCCCCCATCACCCTCCCCCATCACCCTGCCATCACCCTCCCATCACCCTGCCATCACGCTCCCATCACCCTGCCATCACCCTGCCCCATCACCCTGCCCCATCACCCTCCCCCATCACCCTCCCCCATCACCCTGCCATCACCCTCCCATCACCCTGCCATCACCCTCCCACCACCCTCTCGTTGGAGGTATTGACTGATATAGGATTAGTTTTCTAAGGCTGTAGGCCGCACCTCATTTTGTCGAATAAAGTGGTATTCGGGTGGTTCCGGTATTTGGGACCGCAGGGACGGAAAGTGCAGCCGGCCCGCTCTGAAGGCTCGGATCGGGACACCGGGATTCATTCCGGTCGCCCGGTCGGCCCTGAGGTGGGGGTGCGGGGCCTGTAACGGAACGTCAAAACAAACGGGTGACATATATTTGTGAAAAAATTTTTAGGGTTGGTTTTCTAAGGCTGTAGGCCGCACCTCATTTTGTCAAATAAAGTGGTATTCGGGTGGTTCCGGTATTTGGGACCGCAGGGACGGAAAGTGCAGGTACGGGGTGCTTGGCACTCCCCAGCCGGCCCGCTCTGAAGGTTCGGATCGGGACACCGGGATTCATTCCGGTCACCCGGTCGGCCCGGAGGTGGGGGTGCGGGGCCTGTCACGGAACGTCAAAACAAACTCCTCCCTCCCATCCCATCACCCTCCCATCACCCTGCCCCATCACCCTGCCCCATCACCCTCCCCCATCACCCTGCCATCACCCTCCCATCACCCTGCCATCACCCTCCCATCACCCTGCCCCATCACCCTGCCCCATCACCCTCCCCCATCACCCTCCCCCATCACCCTGCCATCACCCTCCCATCACCCTGCCCTCACCCTCCCATCACTCTGCCATCACCCTCCCATCACCCTGCCATCACCCTCCCACCACCCTCTCGTTGGAGGTATTGACTGATATAGGATTAGTTTTCTAAGGCTGGAGGCCGCACCTCATTTTGTCGAATAAAGTGGTATTCGGGTGGTTCCGGTATTTGGGACCGCAGGGACGGAAAGTGCAGCCGGCCCGCTCTGAAGGCTCGGATCGGGACACCGGGATTCATTCCGGTCGCCCGGTCGGCCCTGAGGTGGGGGTGCGGGGCCTGTAACGGAACGTCAAAATAAACGGGTGACATATATTTGTGAAAAAAATTTTAGGGTTGGTTTTCTAAGGCTGTAGGCCGCACCTCATTTTGTCAAATAAAGTGGTATTCGGGTGGTTCCGGTATTTGGGACCGCAGGGACGGAAAGTGCAGGTACGGGGTGCTTGGCACTCCCCAGCCGGCCCGCTCTGAAGGTTCGGATCGGGACACCGGGATTCATTCCGGTCACCCGGTCGGCCTGGAGGTGGGGGTGCGGGGCCTGTCACGGAACGTCAAAACAAACTCCTCCCTCCCATCCCATCACCCTCCCATCACCCTCCCATCACCCTCCCATCACCCTGCCCCATCACCCTGCCCCATCACCCTCCCCCATCACCCTCCCCCATCACCCTGCCATCACCCTGCCATCACCCTCCCATCACCCTGCCATCACCCTGCCCCATCACCCTCCCCCATCACCCTCCCCCATCACCCTGCCATCACCCTGCCATCACCCTCCCATCACCCTGCCATCACCCTGCCCCATCACCCTCCCCCATCACCCTCCCCCATCACCCTGCCATCACCCTCCCATCACCCTCCCATCACCCTGCCATCACCCTCCCATAACCCTGCCATCACCCTCCCATCACACTCCCATCACCCTCCCATCACCCTGCCATCACCCTCCCATCACCCTGCCATCACCCTCCCATCACCCTGCCATCACCCTCCCCTCACCCTGCCATCACCCTCCCATCACCCTGCCATCACCCTCCCATCACCCTGCCATCACCCTCCCATCACCCTGCCATCACCCTCCCACCACCCTGCCATCACCCTCCCACCACCCTCCCATCACCCTGCCATCACCCTCCCATCACCCTGCCATCACCCTGCCATCACCCTCCCATCACCCTCCCATCACCCTGCCATCACCCTCCCATCACCCTGCCATCACCCTCCCATCACCCTGCCCCATCACCCTCCCCCATCACCCTCCCCCATCACCCTGCCATCACCCTCCCATCACCCTGCCATCACCCTCCCATCACCCTGCCCCATCACCCTGCCCCATCACCCTCCCCCATCACCCTCCCCCATCACCCTGCCATCACCCTGCCATCACCCTCCCATCACCCTGCCATCACCCTCCCACCACCCTCTCGTTGGAGGTATTGACTGATATAGGATTAGTTTTCTAAGGCTGTAGGCCGCACCTCATTTTGTCGAATAAAGTGGTATTCGGGTGGTTCCGGTATTTGGGGCCGCAGGGACGGAAAGTGCAGCCGGCCCGCTCTGAAGGCTCGGATCGGGACACCGGGATTCATTCCGGTCGCCCGGTCGGCCCTGAGGTGGGGGTGCGGGGCCTGTCATGGAACGTCAAAACAAACGGGTGACATATATTTGTGAAAAAAATTTTAGGCTTGGTTTTCTAAGGCTGTAGGCCGCACCTCATTTTGTCAAATAAAGTGGTATTCGGGTGGTTCCGGTATTTGGGACCGCAGGGACGGAAAGTGCAGGTACGGGGTGCTTGGCACTCCCCAGCCGGCCCGCTCTGAAGGTTCGGATCGGGACACCGGGATTCATTCCGTTCGCCCGGTCGGCCCGGAGGTGGGGGTGCGGGGCCTGTCACGGAACGTCAAAACAAACTCCTCCCTCCCATCCCATCACCCTCCCATCACCCTGCCCCATCACCCTGCCCCATCACCCTCCCCCATCACCCTCCACCATCACCCTCCCTTCACCCTGCCATCACCCTCCCATCACCCTGCCATCACCCTGCCCCATCACCCTCCCCCATCACCCTCCCCCATCACCCTGCCATCACCCTCCCATCACCCTGCCATCACCCTGCCCCATCACCCTCCCCCATCACCCTCCCCCATCACCCTGCCATCACCCTCCCATCACCCTGCCATCACCCTCCCATCACCCTGCCATCACCCTCCCACCACCCTCTCGTTGGAGGTATTGACTGATATAGGATTAGTTTTCTAAGGCTGTAGGCCGCACCTCATTTTGTCGAATAAAGTGGTATTCGGGTGGTTCCGGTATTTGGGACCGCAGGGACGGAAAGTGCAGCCGGCCCGCTCTGAAGGCTCGGATTGGGACACCGGGATTCATTCCGGTCGCCCGGTCGGCCCTGAGGTGGAGGTGCGGGGCCTGTCACGGAAAGTCAAAACAAACGGGTGACATATATTTGTGAAAAATTTTTTAGGGTTGGTTTTCTAAGGCTGTAGGCCGCACCTCATTTTGTCAAATAAAGTGGTATTCGGGTGGTTCCGGTATTTGGGACCGCAGGGACGGAAAGTGCAGGTACGGGGTGCTTGGCACTCCCCAGCCGGCCCGCTCTGAAGGTTCGGATCGGGACACCGGGATTCATTCCGGTCGCCCGGTCGGCCAGGAGGTGGGGGTGCGGGGCCTGTCACGGAACGTCAAAACAAACTCCTCCCTCCCATCCCATCACCCTCCCATCACCCTCCCATCACCCTGCCCCATCACCCTCCCCCATCACCCTCCCCCATCACCCTGCCATCACCCTACCATCACCCTGCCCCATCACCCTCCCCCATCACCCTCCCCCATCACCCTGCCATCACCCTCCCATCACCCTGCCATCACGCTCCCATCACCCTGCCATCACCCTGCCCCATCACCCTCCCCCATCACCCTCCCCCATCACCCTGCCATCACCCTCCCATCACCCTGCCATCACCCTCCCACCACCCTCTCGTTGGAGGTATTGACTGATATAGGATTAGTTTTCTAAGGCTGGAGGCCGCACCTCATTTTGTCGAATAAAGTGGTATTCGGGTGGTTCCGGTATTTGGGACCGCGGGGACGGAAAGTGCAGCCGGCCCGCTCTGAAGGCTCGGATCGGGACACCGGGATTCATTCCGGTCGCCCGGTCGGCCCTGAGGTGGGGGTGCGGGGCCTGTAACGGAACGTCAAAACAAACGGGTGACATATATTTGTGAAAAATTTTTTAGGGTTGGTTTTCTAAGGCTGTAGGCCGCACCTCATTTTGTCAAATAAAGTGGTATTCGGGTGGTTCCGGTATTTGGGACCGCAGGGACGGAAAGTGCAGGTACGGGGTGCTTGGCACTCCCCAGCCGGCCCGCTCTGAAGGTTCGGATCGGGACACCGGGATTCATTCCGGTCACCCGGTCGGCCCGGAGGTGGGGGTGCGGGGCCTGTCACGGAACGTCAAAACAAACTCCTCCCTCCCATCCCATCACCCTCCCATCACCCTGCCCCATCACCCTGCCCCATCACCCTCCCCCATCACCCTGCCATCAACCTCCCATCACCCTGCCATCACCCTCCCCCATCACCCTCCCCCATCACCCTCCCCCATCACCCTGCCATCACCCTCCCATCACCCTGCCATCACCCTCCCACCACCCTCTCGTTGGAGGTATTGACTGATATAGGATTAGTTTTCTAAGGCTGTAGGCCGCACCTCATTTTGTCGAATAAAGTGGTATTCGGGTGGTTCCGGTATTTGGGACCGCAGGGACGGAAAGTGCAGCCGGCCCGCTCTGAAGGCTCGGATCGGGACACCGGAATTCATTCCGGTCGCCCGGTCAGCCCTGAGGTGGGGGTGCGGGGCCTGTCACGGAACGTCAAAACAAACGGGTGACATATATTTGTGAAAAAATTTTTAGGGTTGGTTTTCTAAGGCTGTAGGCCGCACCTCATTTTGTCAAATAAAGTGGTATTCGGGTGGTTCCGGTATTTGGGACCGCAGGGACGGAAAGTGCAGGTACGGGGTGCTTGGCACTCCCCAGCCGGCCCGCTCTGAAGGTTCGGATCGGGACACCGGGATTCATTCCGGTCGCCCGGTCGGCCCGGAGGTGGGGGTGCGGGGCCTGTCACGGAATGTCAAAACAAACTCCTCCCTCCCATCCCATCACCCTCCCATCACCCTCCCATCACCCTGCCCCATCACCCTGCCCCATCACCCTCCCCCATCACCCTCCCCCATCACCCTCCCCCATCACCCTGCCATCACCCTCCCATCACCCTGCCATCACCCTGCCCCATCACCCTCCCCCATCACCCTCCCCCATCACCCTGCTATCACCCTCCCATCACCCTGCCATCACCCTCCCATCACCCTGCCATCACCCTCCCATCACCCTGCCATCACCCTCCCACCACCCTCTCGTTGGAGGTATTGACTGATATAGGATTAGTTTTCTAAGGCTGTAGGCCGCACCTCATTTTGTCGAATAAAGTGGTATTCGGGTGGTTCCGGTATTTGGGACCGCAGGGACGGAAAGTGCAGCCGGCCCGCTCTGAAGGCTCGGATTGGGACACCGGGATTCATTCCGGTCGCCCGGTCGGCCCTGAGGTGGGGGTGCGGGGCCTGTCACGGAAAGTCAAAACAAACGGGTGACATATATTTGTGAAAAAATTTTTAGGGTTGGTTTTCTAAGGCTGTAGGCCGCACCTCATTTTGTCAAATAAAGTGGTATTCGGGTGGTTCCGGTATTTGGGACCGCAGGGACGGAAAGTGCAGGTACGGGGTGCTTGGCACTCCCCAGCCGGCCCGCTCTGAAGGTTCGGATCGGGACACCGGGATTCATTCCGGTCGCCCGGTCGGCCAGGAGGTGGGGGTGCGGGGCCTGTCACGGAACGTCAAAACAAACTCCTCCCTCCCATCCCATCACCCTCCCATCACCCTCCCATCACCGTGCCCCATCACCCTCCCCCATCACCCTGCCATCACCCTGCCATCACCCTGCCCCATCACCCTCCCCCATCACCCTGCCATCACCCTCCCATCACCCTGCCATCACGCTCCCATCACCCTGCCATCACCCTGCCCCATCACCCTGCCCCATCACCCTCCCCCATCACCCTCCCCCATCACCCTGCCATCACCCTCCCATCACCCTGCCATCACCCTCCCACCACCCTCTCGTTGGAGGTATTGACTGATATAGGATTAGTTTTCTAAGGCTGTAGGCCGCACCTCATTTTGTCGAATAAAGTGGTATTCGGGTGGTTCCGGTATTTGGGACCGCAGGGACGGAAAGTGCAGCCGGCCCGCTCTGAAGGCTCGGATCGGGACACCGGGATTCATTCCGGTCGCCCGGTCGGCCCTGAGGTGGGGGTGCGGGGCCTGTAACGGAACGTCAAAACAAACGGGTGACATATATTTGTGAAAAAATTTTTAGGGTTGGTTTTCTAAGGCTGTAGGCCGCACCTCATTTTGTCAAATAAAGTGGTATTCGGGTGGTTCCGGTATTTGGGACCGCAGGGACGGAAAGTGCAGGTACGGGGTGCTTGGCACTCCCCAGCCGGCCCGCTCTGAAGGTTCGGATCGGGACACCGGGATTCATTCCGGTCACCCGGTCGGCCCGGAGGTGGGGGTGCGGGGCCTGTCACGGAACGTCAAAACAAACTCCTCCCTCCCATCCCATCACCCTCCCATCACCCTGCCCCATCACCCTGCCCCATCACCCTCCCCCATCACCCTCCCCCATCACCCTGCCATCACCCTCCCATCACCCTGCCATCACCCTCCCATCACCCTGCCCCATCACCCTGCCCCATCACCCTCCCCCATCACCCTCCCCCATCACCCTGCCATCACCCTCCCATCACCCTGCCATCACCCTCCCACCACCCTCTCGTTGGAGGTATTGACTGATATAGGATTAGTTTTCTAAGGCTGTAGGCCGCACCTCATTTTGTCGAATAAAGTGGTATTCGGGTGGTTCCGGTATTTGGGACCACAGGGACGGAAAGTGCAGCCGGCCCGCTCTGAAGGCTCGGATCGGGACACCGGGATTCATTCCGGTCGCCCGGTCGGCCCTGAGGTGGGGGTGCGGGGCCTGTCACGGAACGTCAAAACAAACGGGTGACATATATTTGTGAAAAAATTTTTAGGGTTGGTTTTCTAAGGCTGTAGGCCGCACCTCATTTTGTCAAATAAAGTGGTATTCGGGTGGTTCCGGTATTTGGGACCGCAGGGACGGAAAGTGCAGGTACGGGGTGCTTGGCACTCCCCAGCCGGCCCGCTCTGAAGGTTCGGATCGGGACACCGGGATTCATTCCGGTCGCCCGGTCGGCCCGGAGGTGGGGGTGCGGGGCCTGTCACGGAACGTCAAAACAAACTCCTCCCTCCCATCCCATCACCCTCCCATCACCCTGCCCCATCACCCTGCCCCATCACCCTGCCCCATCACCCTCCCCCATCACCCTGCCGTCACCCTCCCATCACCCTGCCATCACCCTCCCATCACCCTGCCATCACCCTGCCCCATCACCCTCCCCCATCACCCTCCCCCATCACCCTGCCATCACCCTCCCATCACCCTGCCATCACCCTCCCATCACCCTGCCATCACCCTCCCATCACCCTGCCATCACCCTGCCATCACCCTCCCACCACCCTCTCGTTGGAGGTATTGACTTATTTAGGGTTGGTTTTCTAAGGCTGTAGGCCGCACCTCATTTTGTCGAATAAAGTGGTATTCGGGTGGTTCCGGTATTTGGGACCGCAGGGACGGAAAGTGCAGCCGGCCCGCTCTGAAGGCTCGGATCGGGACACCGGGATTCATTCCGGTCGCCCGGTCGGCCCTGAGGTGGGGGTGCGGGGCCTGTCACGGAACGTCAAAACAAACGGGTGACATATATTTGTGAAAAAAATTTTAGGGTTGGTTTTCTAAGGCTGTAGGCCGCACCTCATTTTGTCAAATAAAGTGGTATTCGGGTGGTTCCGGTATTTGGGACCGCAGGGACGGAAAGTGCAGGTACGGGGTGCTTGGCACTCCCCAGCCGGCCCGCTCTGAAGGTTCGGATCGGGACACCGGGATTCATTCCGGTCGCCCGGTCGGCCAGGAGGTGGGGGTGCGGGGCCTGTCACGGAACGTCAAAACAAACTCCTCCCTCCCATCCCATCACCCTCCCATCACCCTCCCATCACCCTGCCCCATCACCCTCCCCCATCACCCTCCCCCATCACCCTGCCATCACCCTGCCCCATCACCCTGCCCCATCACCCTCCCCCATCACCCTCCCCCATCACCCTGCCATCACCCTCCCATCACCCTGCCATCACGCTCCCATCACCCTGCCATCACCCTGCCCCATCACCCTGCCCCATCACCCTCCCCCATCACCCTCCCCCATCACCCTGCCATCACCCTCCCATCACCCTGCCATCACCCTCCCACCACCCTCTCGTTGGAGGTATTGACTGATATAGGATTAGTTTTCTAAGGCTGTAGGCCGCACCTCATTTTGTCGAATAAAGTGGTATTCGGGTGGTTCCGGTATTTGGGACCGCAGGGACGGAAAGTGCAGCCGGCCCGCTCTGAAGGCTCGGATCGGGACACCGGGATTCATTCCGGTCGCCCGGTCGGCCCTGAGGTGGGGGTGCGGGGCCTGTAACGGAACGTCAAAACAAACGGGTGACATATATTTGTGAAAAAATTTTTAGGGTTGGTTTTCTAAGGCTGTAGGCCGCACCTCATTTTGTCAAATAAAGTGGTATTCGGGTGGTTCCGGTATTTGGGACCGCAGGGACGGAAAGTGCAGGTACGGGGTGCTTGGCACTCCCCAGCCGGCCCGCTCTGAAGGTTCGGATCGGGACACCGGGATTCATTCCGGTCACCCGGTCGGCCCGGAGGTGGGGGTGCGGGGCCTGTCACGGAACGTCAAAACAAACTCCTCCCTCCCATCCCATCACCCTCCCATCACCCTGCCCCATCACCCTGCCCCATCACCCTCCCCCATCACCCTGCCATCACCCTCCCATCACCCTGCCATCACCCTCCCATCACCCTGCCCCATCACCCTGCCCCATCACCCTCCCCCATCACCCTCCCCCATCACCCTGCCATCACCCTCCCATCACCCTGCCATCACCCTCCCACCACCCTCTCGTTGGAGGTATTGACTGATATAGGATTAGTTTTCTAAGGCTGTAGGCCGCACCTCATTTTGTCGAATAAAGTGGTATTCGGGTGGTTCCGGTATTTGGGACCGCAGGGACGGAAAGTGCAGCGGGCCCGCTCTGAAGGCTCGGATCGGGACACCGGGATTCATTCCGGTCGCCCGGTCGGCCCTGAGGTGGGGGTGCGGGGCCTGTCACGGAACGTCAAAACAAACGGGTGACATATATTTGTGAAAAAATTTTTAGGGTTGGTTTTCTAAGGCTGTAGGCCGCACCTCATTTTGTCAAATAAAGTGGTATTCGGGTGGTTCCGGTATTTGGGACCGCAGGGACGGAAAGTGCAGGTACGGGGTGCTTGGCACTCCCCAGCCGGCCCGCTCTGAAGGTTCGGATCGGGACACCGGGATTCATTCCGGTCACCCGGTCGGCCCGGAGGTGGGGGTGCGGGGCCTGTCACGGAACGTCAAAACAAACTCCTCCCTCCCATCCCATCACCCTCCCATCACCCTGCCCCATCACCCTGCCCCATCACCCTGCCCCATCACCCTCCCCCATCACCCTGCCGTCACCCTCCCATCACCCTGCCATCACCCTCCCATCACCCTGCCATCACCCTGCCCCATCACCCTCCCCCATCACCCTGCCATCACCCTCCCATCACTCTGCCATCACCCTCCCATCACCCTGCCATCACCCTGCCATCACCCTCCCACCACCCTCTCGTTGGAGGTATTGACTTATTTAGGGTTGGTTTTCTAAGGCTGTAGGCCGCACCTCATTTTGTCGAATAAAGTGGTATTCGGGTGGTTCCGGTATTTGGGACCGCAGGGACGGAAAGTGCAGCCGGCCCGCTCTGAAGGCTCGGATCGGGACACCGGGATTCATTCCGGTCGCCCGGTCGGCCAGGAGGTGGGGGTGCGGGGCCTCTCACGGAACGTCAAAACAAACTCCTCCCTCCCATCCCATCACCCTCCCATCACCCTCCCATCACCCTGCCCCATCACCCTCCCCCATCACCCTCCCCCATCACCCTCCCCCATCACCCTGCCATCACCCTGCCATCACCCTGCCCCATCACCCTCCCCCATCACCCTCCCCCATCACCCTGCAATCACCCTCCCATCACCCTGCCATCACGCTCCCATCACCCTGCCATCACCCTGCCCCATCACCCTCCCCCATCACCCTCCCCCATCACCCTGCCATCACCCTCCCCCATCACCCTGCCATCACCCTCCCATCACCCTGCCCTCACCCTCCCATCACCCTGCCATCACCCTCCCATCACCCTGCCATCACCCTCCCACCACCCTCTCGTTGGAGGTATTGACTGATATAGGATTAGTTTTCTAAGGCTGTAGGCCGCACCTCATTTTGTCGAATAAAGTGGTATTCGGGTGGTTCCGGTATTTGGGACCGCAGGGACGGAAAGTGCAGCCGGCCCGCTCTGAAGGCTCGGATCGGGACACCGGGATTCATTCCGGTCGCCCGGTCGGCCCTGAGGTGGGGGTGCGGGGCCTGTAACGGAACGTCAAAACAAACGGGTGACATATATTTGTGAAAAAATTTTTAGGGTTGGTTTTCTAAGGCTGTAGGCCGCACCTCATTTTGTCAAATAAAGTGGTATTCGGGTGGTTCCGGTATTTGGGACCGCAGGGACGGAAAGTGCAGGTACGGGGTGCTTGGCACTCCCCAGCCGGCCCGCTCTGAAGGTTCGGATCGGGACACCGGGATTCATTCCGGTCACCCGGTCGGCCCGGAGGTGGGGGTGCGGGGCCTGTCACGGAACGTCAAAACAAACTCCTCCCTCCCATCCCATCACCCTCCCATCACCCTCCCATCACCCTGCCCCATCACCCTGCCCCATCACCCTCCCCCATCACCCTCCCCCATCACCCTGCCATCACCCTGCCATCACCCTCCCATCACCCTGCCATCACCCTGCCCCATCACCCTCCCCCATCACCCTCCCCCATCACCCTGCCATCACCCTCCCATCACCCTGCCATCACCCTCCCACCACCCTCTCGTTGGAGGTATTGACTGATATAGGATTAGTTTTCTAAGGCTGTAGGCCGCACCTCATTTTGTCGAATAAAGTGGTATTCGGGTGGTTCCGGTATTTGGGACCGCAGGGACGGAAAGTGCAGCCGGCCCGCTCTGAAGGCTCGGATCGGGACACCGGGATTCATTCCGGTCGCCCGGTCGGCCCTGAGGTGGGGGTGCGGGGCCTGTCACGGAACGTCAAAACAAACGGGTGACATATATTTGTGAAAAAATTTTTAGGGTTGGTTTTCTAAGGCTGTAGGCCGCACCTCATTTTGTCAAATAAAGTGGTATTCGGGTGGTTCCGGTATTTGGGACCGCAGGGACGGAAAGTGCAGGTACGGGGTGCTTGGCACTCCCCAGCCGGCCCGCTCTGAAGGTTCGGATCGGGACACCGGGATTCATTCCGGTCGCCCGGTCGGCCCGGAGGTGGGGGTGCGGGGCCTGTCACGGAATGTCAAAACAAACGGCCTGCCGGGGCCGCCCAAAAGTCGGGGGTGAGGAGTGCATCCACTAATGGAACGCCTCTCGCTTCCCAGATCGAGGGCTACGTGGTCAGGAGAACCTCGTCCCTTCTGGTTGCCCTGCCGCCCCACCGGGAGCGCTGGCAGGGTCTACTTTAAACTAAGCTTAAGTGTCAAGTGTTAAGTTCCTCCTTGCCCTCGCAAGGGAAAGGCTAGGGTCAAGCTCTTCCAAATTTCCAAACACTAGTAATCGGACATCTCAAATTAATTAATTAATTTGTTAACACATCTCAGTCGCCCGCGACCTCTATAGCGCGGGCGTCGAACCAGTTCATTCCCGGTGCGGCCGGGCCGAGTATCGGCCGGCCGTGGCCGAAGTCGTTAATTCCACCGTAGCACGCTAACGCGTAGGCTCGCGCATCCCTGGTCCGCCGGGGCTCCGCGGGTGTCCTACCGTGCCTGGCGCCGCTGATCTCTCGACTTCCGGGAGTAGGTACCGGTGCCCGGGGACGGATCTCGCTGTCTAAACATGGTAGCGCTAGGCCAGTGGGACCGCCGGGACCCACGTGCACTCACAAGTTGTTCTGCGTGTGGGCGGCAGTATCAGACCGGGGCGCCCAAAGGCGCCACGCACCCAAACGCTCCCCGGCTAAAGTTCATCCTGAAAGCGCCCACATTGTGCGGACAAACCAAGTCAAGGGCCACGTGGTCAGGAGAACCTCATCCCTTCCGGTCACACTGTGCCTATCGGCCGGCCTCGAAGACCGAAATTGTGACGGTGTCACCCGAAAAATCATGCAGCGAAAATGAATGAACTCATTCATTTCGTCATCTAAACAGTGACGCGCATGAATGGATGAACGAGATCCTCACTGTCCCTATCTACTATCCAGCGAACCCACAGCCAAGGGAACGGGCTTGGCGGAATCAGTGGGGAAAGAAAACCCTTTTGAGCTTGACTCTAGCCCGACTCTGTGAAGGGACTTGAGAGGCCGCAGGCACTCAATAGGGCTGGACCCATGAAATTTCGGGGATTTTTGGTAAAATTACCTCAGGGTAAAGTTACATAGGAAAACACCGTGTTAAATTTCCATCGCCGAAGGACTCTATTTCTTATTGCGAAATTCTCGAAGACTTCGCCTCTAGGAGTTATGGAAAATATTAACTTATATAAAAATTAGTTTTCTAAGACTGAAGCGCAGTGACGTCATCACGCCCTTAGTTTATTAAGACTGAAGCGCAGTGACGTCATCACGCCCCCGCCATGAGTGTCGAAGGTCTTTCGAAGAAGAAGAGCTCGGAGTTGGACTGGACACGAGGTGGAGCGGACGCCATTTGGAAGAGCTGAGAGGACTCAGTCGTGATAGGGTGAGCCTGAGTGAGTATATCAAGACAAGAACAAGATCTAGAAGGAGGTATGTACGGTGCGATTCATATAATATATTGTTTAGTTATCGTCGATGAGGAATTTGGGGTCGGAATGGGTGGTCGGCCTGGGTGACTTGGTCTCGACTAGATGCTAGGCCGCACCTCATTTTGTTAAATAAAGTGGTCACAAAATATTTTTGATGGTTTTAATGCTTATCATTAGATGCATAACGTTCGTAGTGAGGTATAGATATATGGATTGACATCGGATGGCATGGGATTTGGGATTTAGGAACTCCGGGGTTTTTTCATTAGGAATATATGCGATTTGCTCTTGGAGGCCCTCGAGAGTGAACGGGGACTCGGATCTTAATTCTGTTTTCAGATTTTGCAGTCGCTAGATTAGCTTAACACTCAATAGAACGGGACCCGCGAAATTTCGGGGATTTTTGGTGGAATTACCTCGAGGTAAAGTTACATAGGAAAGCCCCATGTTAAATTTTCGTTGCCAAAGGACTTTATTTTTTGCGAAATTCATCCTGACTTCGCCTCTAGGAGGATACAGGGGTATCTGTGGATAACGGGAACCTTTATTTGGCGAAATTCGGACTGATATTGACCGAGTTATTCAAAATATTAACTTATATCAAATAAATCTTTTGAGGTGAAAGCGCGATGACGTCACCACGTCACGCGGCACGAATGCGCACCTGTATCGTTGGAGGTATTGACTTATATAGGGTAGGTTTTCTAAGGCTTATATCAGAATGTTAACTTATATCAAATGGGTCTTTTGAGGTGAAAGTGTGATGACGTCACCACGTCACGCGGCACGAATGCGCGCCTGTGTCGTTGGAGGTACTGACTTCTATAGGGAGGCCCCATCACCCTCCCCCATCACCCTCCCCCATCACCCTGCCATCACCCTGCCATCACCCTCCCATCACCCTGCCATCACCCTCCCATCACCCTTTATTGGACCATTTGACTTCTATAGGGTTGGTTTTCTAAGGCTTATATCAAAATATCAATTTATATCAAATAAATCTTTTAAGGTGAAAGCGCGATGACGTCACCACGTCACGCGGCACGAATGCGCGCCTGTGTCGTTGGAGGTATTGACTTATATAGGGTTAGTTTTCTAAGGCTGTAGGCCGCACCTCATTTTGTCGAATAAAGTGGTATTCGGGTGGTTCCGGTATTTGGGACCGCAGGGACGGAAAGTGCAGGTACGGGGTGCTTGGCACTCCCCAGCCGGCCCGCTCTGAAGGTTCGGATCGGGACACCGGGATTCATTCCGATCGCCCGGTCGGCCCGGAGGTGGGGGTGCGGGGCCTGTCACGGAACGTCAAAACAAACTCCTCCCTCCCATCCCATCACCCTCCCATCACCCTCCCATCACCCTCCCATCACCCTCCCCCATCACCCTCCCATCACCCTGCCCCATCACCCTGCCCCATCACCCTCCCCCATCACCCTGCCATCACCCTCCCATCACCCCGCCATCACCCTCCCATCACCCTGCCATCACCCTCCCATCAACCTGCCATCACCCTCCCATCACCCTCCCATCACCCTGCCATCACCCTCCCCCATCACCCTGCCATCACCCTCCCATCACCCTGCCATCACCCTCCCATCACCCTCCCATCACCCTTTATTGGACCATTTGACTTCTGTAGGGTTGGTTTTCTAAGGCTTATATCAAAATATCAATTTATATCAAATAAATCTTTTAAGGTGAAAGCGCGATGACGTCACCACGTCACGCGGCACGAATGCGCGCCTGTGTCGTTGGAGGTATTGACTGATATAGGATTAGTTTTCTAAGGCTGTAGGCCGCACCTCATTTTGTCGAATAAAGTGGTATTCGGGTGGTTCCGGTATTTGGGACCGCAGGGACGGAAAGTGCAGGTACGGGGTGCTTGGCACTCCCCAGCCGGCCCGCTCTGAAGGTTCGGATCGGGACACCGGGATTCATTCCGGTCGCCCGGTCGGCCCTGAGGTGGGGGTGCGGGGCCTGTCACGGAACGTCAAAACAAACGTCCTGCCGGGGCCGCCCAAAAGTCGGGGGTGAGGGGCGCGTCCACTAATGGAACGCCTCTCGCTTCCCAGATCGAGGGCCACGTGGTCAGGAGAACCTCGTCCCTTCTGGTTGCCCTGCCATCCCACCGGGAGCGCTGGCAGGGTGTACTTCAAACTAAGCTTAAGTGTCAAGTGTTAAGTTCCTCCTTGCCCTCGCAAGGGAAAGGCTAGGGTCAAGCTCTTCCAAATTTCCAAACACTAGGAATCGGACATCTCAAATTAATTAATTAATTTGTTAACACATCTCAGTCGCCCGCGACCTCTGTAGCGCGGGCGTCGAACCAGTTCATTCCCGGTGCGGCCGGGCCGAATATCGGCCCGGACGTGGCTGAAGCCATTGATTCCGCCGTAGCCCGCTAACGCGTAGGCTCGCGCGTCCCCGGTCCGCCTGGGCTCCGCGGGTGTCCTACCGTGCCCGGCACTGCTGATCTCTCTTGCTTCCGGGAGTAGGTGCCGGTGCCCGGGGACGGAGTTCGCTGTCTAAACATGGTAGCGCTAGGCCAGTGGGACCGCCGGGACCCACGTGCACTCACAAGTTGTTCTGCGCATGGGCGGCAGTATCAGACTGGGGCGCCCAAACGCTCCCCGGCTAAAGTTCATCCTGAAAGCGCCCACATTGTGCGGACAAACCAAGTCAAGGGCCACGTGGTCAGGAGAACCTCGTCCCTTCCGGTCACACTGTGCCTATCGGCCGGCCTCGAAGACCGAAATTGTGACGGTGTCACCCGAAAAATCATGCAGCGAAAATGAATGAACTCATTCATTTCGTCATCTAAACAGTGATGCGCATGAAGGGATGAACGAGATCCTCACTGTCCCTATCTACTATCCAGCGACGCCACAGCCAAGGGAACGGGCTTGGCGGAATCAGTGGGGAAAGAAAACCCTTTTGAGCTTGACTCGGGCCCGACTCTGTGAAGGGACTTCAGAGGCCGCAGGCACTCAATAGGGCTGGACCCGTGAAATTTCGGGGATTTTTGGTAAAATTACCTCAGGGTAAAGTTACATAGGAAAACACCGTGTTAAATTTCCGTCGCCGAAGGACTCTATTTCTTATTGCGAAATTCTCTAAGACTTCGCCTCTAGGAGTTATTGAAAATATTAACTTATATAAAAAACTAGTTTTCTAAGACTGAAGCGCAGTGACGTCATCACGCCCTTAGTTTTCTAAGACTGAAGCGCAGTGACGTCATCACGCCCCCACCTCTTTCGAAGAAGAAGAGCTCGGAGGTGGACTGGACACGAGGCGTAGCGGGCGCCATTTGGAAGAGCTGAGAGGACTCAGTCATGATAGGGTGAGCCTGAGTGAGTATATCAAGACAAGAACAAGATCTAGAAGGAGGTATGTACGGTGCGATTCATATAATATATTGTTTAGTTATCGTCGATGAGGAATTTGGGGTCGGAATGGGTGATCGGCCGGGGTGACTTGGTCTCGACTAGATGCGAGGCCGCACCTCATTTTGTTAAATAAAGTGGTCACAAAATATTTTTTGACGGTTTTAATGCTTATCATTAGATGCAGAACGTTCATAGTGAGGTATAGATATATGGATTGACATCGGATGGCATGGGATTTGGGATTTAGGAACTCCGGGGTTTTTTCATTAGGAATATATTTCGTTAGGAATTAGGAATTAGGAATATCAAAAACTCTCTTCCTCACTCGCCCTGCACTGCACTCTCTCCACCTCACCCCCAGGAATACCTCTGGCTACGGCTTCCCCTTCGCTCCCACCTCTTGTTCATATGTGTGTTGTACCGTCCACCAAACAGTGATGACTCCATCTACATCTCGCTGTCTGATGATATGGACCAACTTCTATCTACTCATCCCAACTCTCTCTTCCTCATATGTGGTGATTTCAACTGTCATCATGCCAGTTGGCTGGGTGTGGGTACCTCTCTCACCAGCCATGGCTCCTCAGCAAAGGACTTCTGCGACTCACTGGGACTGACACAATCTGTCAATTTCCCGACCCGGATCTCAGTCAACGGAACATCTTCTCTTCTGGACTTGGTTATGACTAACTTCCCTGAAAATGTCTGCTGCTCTTCTTCTGCTCCGATCGGATCATCTGATCATGTCCTTGTTAAAGTGGACATCTCTCTGACCATCCTCAGGGAGCCTGCTCAGCGTCGACGAGTCTGGCATTTCACTCAGGCCAACTGGCACGGTCTTCAAGCAGCCATCAATCATCTGGACTGGTCTCCCATCTCTACCACCTCTGACATCAACTCATCCTGGGAATTCTTCCAAAGTAAATTGCTCTCTCTCATGCACAGATTTATCCCATCTCGTCTTCAGTTGTCATACCCTTCCTCCCGTCCATGGTACACGGAATCTTGTGGTGAGGCTGTTGCCCAGAAACAACTTGCCTTCGTCTCCTGGAAAGCAAATCCAACGGAAGGAAATCTCATTTCCTTTCACAAAGCCCGAAACAAGTGTGTGTCCACCCTCAGGAGAGCCAGGAAACAATATCTCTCCGTTCTCAAGACCGAACTCTCTTATCTGTCTCCCTCTTCCAAATCCTGGTGGCGTCTGGTCAAATCCGTTTCTGGTGTTTGTTCCCCCTCCATCCCCTCCCTTACCTCAAACGGCTACACAGCTGACTCCGCACGTGAAAAAGCTGAATGCCTCAACTCTGTGTTTGCCTCTAAATCTTGTGTCCCAAACCCATCCCTCTCTGTACCCACCATACCCAGTCGTACCCTGCTGCTCCTGGACTCCGTGTCCTTTCCTCCTGACAAGGTGGAAAAGCTTCTGTCAACCCTCGACTCTGATTCTGCAACTGGACCCGACGGCATCAGCCCACGGGTCCTAAAATCCTGCTCTGCTGCTCTATCTCACCCTCTCTCTGTTCTCTTCACCCTCTCTTTTGCTCAAGGTCAACTGCCATCTGCTTGGAAATCAGCCAACATCACCGCTTTGCACAAAAAAGGTGCAAAAACAGATCCTAGCAACTACAGACCAATCAGCCTTCTCCCAATTATCAGCAAAGTCATGGAATCCATCATTGCTTCGGATATGAAATCTTTCCTCTTCTCCAATGGCTTGATCTCTGATCATCAATTTGGTTTCAGACCAGGTCACTCTACTCTGGACATGCTGCTTCTGCTGTCTCAACAATGGATGGAGGTCCTCAATGCCAAACAGGAAATTAGAGCTGTCTCCCTCGACATATCATGTGCCTTCGACACGGTCTGGCACCCCGCTCTGCTCACCAAACTCTCCTCCTTTGGTATCCATGGAAATCTCCACGCATGGCTGGCGGACTTCCTCTCTAGTCGTCGTCAACGTGTGGCCCTGAATGGGTTTCTCTCATCTCCTCTTCCTGTTCAGGCTGGAGTTCCCCAAGGCAGTGTTCTGGGCCCCGTGCTTTTTCTGGTCTTCATCAATGATCTCTCTGACTCTCTCGAAAATCCTCTCTATCTCTTTGCTGATGACTCCACTCTCTGCCGCTCCATTCCTCTTCCCTCAGATCGGCAGTCTGCTGCCTCCTCACTCTCTGAAGACCTGGACAAAATCACAGACTGGTCAAACAAGTGGAACATGTCTTTCAATCCTGACAAATCTCACACTCTTACTATGTCTCTCCGAAAAGATCGACTGGACAACCCTCCCATCTACTTTCTCAACAATCCTCTCCAAGAAGTTCTGTCGCTCAAGATTTTGGGTCTCACTATCTGCCATGATCTTTCTTGGGAAAACCACATTTCCAAGCTGGCCTCCAAAGCCAGTCGCCGACTGGGCATCCTCCGTCGTGCGAAGTCCTTCCTCGGCACACCTGAGCTCCTCACCACATACAAGGCTTTCATCCGCAGCTCAATGGAATACTGTTCTCCCCTATGGGCCGGTGCTCCTGCCTCACACCTAGCTCGGCTTCACGCTGTTGAAACCAAAGCTTTCAGAATTATTGGAATCTCCCGCGATGAAGCTATCTCTGAGGGCCTTTCACTCACTCACCGCAGGCAGGTAGGTGGTCTTTCTGTCTTCTACCGACTCCTCTCCGGCCTTGCACCCCCAGCTCTCTCTGTGCTCTGTCCCCCAAATATTCCTACAGGTCGCACAAGATCTGCCAGCAACCCTCTGATGGTTAAACTGCCGAAATCTCGGCTCTCTGCTCACCTTCACTCTTTCATTCCTCTTTTCTCCCGCCTCTGGAACAAACTCCCTCACTCCCTTCAATCCCACTCCTCCCTCCAGGTCTTTAAAACAGCTGTTCACCACCATCTCTTATCTTCCCCCATCCAAAACCTTGATCTTTTCTACCCCCGCTAATTCACCCCAGATCCACCTTGTTTGGAATTCCAACTTCTTTCCTGGAAGTCCTGGCAGTGTCCATATGTTATATACCTCTCCCACCGCCCCCTTCCCACGCCCCCCCCCCCAAAGCCCTCGCCCTCTCTCAGATCTCTCGATGTCTCCATGTCTCTCGGTCCCTGCTCTCAAATGTTGTGTTTGTGTCCTTCCCCCTCTCTCCCCATCTTGTCTACCGCTCCCTATGTTATATGTTTTATGTGTCGGTTTGTCTTTCTGTGTGATTAATGTTCGCTCTTTCACGAGCCTCGACCTTGTATACAAAAAAAAAAAAAAAAAAAAAAAAAAAAAAAAAAATTTCATTAGGAATAATATTTAGTTGTAGGTATTGACTTATATAGGGTTGGTTTTCTAAAGCTTATATCAGAATATTAACTTATATCAAATGGGTCTTTTGAGGGGAAAGTGTGATGACGTCACCACGTCACGCGGCACGAATGCGCGCCTGTGTCGTTGGAGATACTGACTTCTATAGGGAGGCCCCATCACCCTCCCCCATCACCCTCCCCCATCACCCTGCCATCACCCTCCCATAACCCTGCCATCACCCTCCCATCACACTCCCATCACCCTCCCATCACCCTGCCATCACCCTCCCATCACCCTGCCATCACCCTCCCATCACCCTGCCATCACCCTCCCATCACCCTGCCATCACCCTCCCATCACCCTGCCATCACCCTCCCATCACCCTGCCATCACCCTCCCATCACCCTGCCATCACCCTCCCACCACCCTGCCATCACCCTCCCACCACCCTCCCATCACCCTGCCATCACCCTCCCATCACCCTGCCATCACCCTCCCATCACCCTCCCATCACCCTCCCATCACCCTGCCATCACCCTCCCATCACCCTGCCATCACCCTCCCATCACCCTGCCCCATCACCCTCCCCCATCACCCTCCCCCATCACCCTGCCATCACCCTCCCATCACCCTGCCATCACCCTCCCATCACCATGCCATCACCCTGCCCCATCACCCTCCCCCATCACCCTCCCCCATCACCCTGCCATCACCCTCCCATCACCCTGCCATCACCCTCCCATCACCCTGCCATCACCCTCCCACCACCCTCTCGTTGGAGGTATTGACTGATATAGGATTAGTTTTCTAAGGCTGTAGGCCGCACCTCATTTTGTCGAATAAAGTGGTATTCGGGTGGTTCCGGTATTTGGGACCGCAGGGACGGAAAGTGCAGCCGGCCCGCTCTGAAGGCTCGGATCGGCACACCGGGATTCATTCCGGTCGCCCGGTCGGCCCTGAGGTGGGGGTGCGGGGCCTGTCATGGAACGTCAAAACAAACGGGTGACATATATTTGTGAAAAAATTTTTAGGCTTGGTTTTCTAAGGCTGTAGGCCGCACCTCATTTTGTCAAATAAAGTGGTATTCGGGTGGTTCCGTTATTTGGGACCGCAGGGACGGAAAGTGCAGGTACGGGGTGCTTGGCACTCCCCAGCCGGCCCGCTCTGAAGGTTCGGATCGGGACACCGGGATTCATTCCGTTCGCCCGGTCGGCCCGGAGGTGGGGGTGCGGGGCCTGTCACGGAACGTCAAAACAAACTCCTCCCTCCCATCCCATCACCCTCCCATCACCCTCCCATCACCCTGCCCCATCACCCTGCCCCATCACCCTCCCCCATCACCCTCCCCCATCACCCTGCCATCACCCTCCCTTCACCCTGCCATCACCCTCCCATCACCCTGCCATCACCCTGCCCCATCACCCTCCCCCATCACCCTGCCATCACCCTCCCATCACCCTCCCATCACCCTCCCATCACCCTGCCATCACCCTCCCACCACCCTCTCGTTGGAGGTATTGACTGATATAGGATTCGTTTTCTAAGGCTGTAGGCCGCATCTCATTTTGTCGAATAAAGTGGTATTCGGGTGGTTCCGGTATTTGGGACCGCAGGGACGGAAAGTGCAGCCGGCCCGCTCTGAAGGCTCGGATCGGGACACCGGGATTCATTCCGGTCGCCCGGTCGGCCCTGAGGTGGGGGTGCGGGGCCTGTAACGGAACGTCAAAACAAACGGGTGACATATATTTGTGAAAAAAATTTTAGGGTTGGTTTTCTAAGGCTGTAGGCCGCACCTCATTTTGTCAAATAAAGTGGTATTCGGGTGGTTCCGGTATTTGGGACCGCAGGGACGGAAAGTGCAGGTACGGGGTGCTTGGCACTCCCCAGCCGGTCCGCTCTGAAGGTTCGGATCGGGACACCGGGATTCATTCCGGTCGCCCGGTCGGCCCGGAGGTGGGGGTGCGGGGCCTGTCACGGAATGTCAAAACAAACTCCTCCCTCCCATCCCATCACCCTCCCATCACCCTCCCATCACCCTGCCCCATCACCCTGCCCCATCACCCTCCCCCATCACCCTCCCCCATCACCCTGCCATCACCCTCCCATCACCCTGCCATCACCCTGCCCCATCACCCTCCCCCATCACCCTCCCCCATCACCCTGCTATCACCCTCCCATCACCCTGCCATCACCCTCCCATCACCCTGCCATCACCCTGCCATCACCCTGCCATCACCCTCCCACCACCCTCTCGTTGGAGGTATTGACTGATATAGGATTAGTTTTCTAAGGCTGTAGGCCGCACCTCATTTTGTCGAATAAAGTGGTATTCGGGTGGTTCCGGTATTTGGGACCGCAGGGACGGAAAGTGCAGCCGGCCCGCTCTGAAGGCTCGGATTGGGACACCGGGATTCATTCCGGTTGCCCGGTCGGCCCTGAGGTGGGGGTGCGGGGCCTGTCACGGAAAGTCAAAGCAAACGGGTGACATATATTTGTGAAAAAAATTTTAGGGTTGGTTTTCTAAGGCTGTAGGCCGCACCTCATTTTGTCAAATAAAGTGGTATTCGGGTGGTTCCGGTATTTGGGACCGCAGGGACGGAAAGTGCAGGTACGGGGTGCTTGGCACTCCCCAGCCGGCCCGCTCTGAAGGTTCGGATCGGGACACCGGGATTCATTCCGGTCGCCCGGTCGGCCAGGAGGTGGGGGTGCGGGGCCTGTCACGGAACGTCAAAACAAACTCCTCCCTCCCATCCCATCACCCTCCCATCACCCTCCCATCACCCTGCCCCATCACCCTCCCCCATCACCCTCCCCCATCACCCTCCCCCATCACCCTGCCATCACCCTGCCATCACCCTGCCCCATCACCCTCCCCCATCACCCTCCCCCATCACCCTGCCATCACCCTCCCATCACCCTGCCATCACGCTCCCATCACCCTGCCATCACCCTGCCCCATCACCCTGCCCCATCACCCTCCCCCATCACCCTCCCCCATCACCCTGCCATCACCCTCCCATCACCCTGCCATCACCCTCCCACCACCCTCTCGTTGGAGGTATTGACTGATATAGGATTAGTTTTCTAAGGCTGTAGGCCGCACCTCATTTTGTCGAATAAAGTGGTATTCGGGTGGTTCCGGTATTTGGGACCGCAGGGACGGAAAGTGCAGCCGGCCCGCTCTGAAGGCTCGGATCGGGACACCGGGATTCATTCCGGTCGCCCGGTCGGCCCTGAGGTGGGGGTGCGGGGCCTGTAACGGAACGTCAAAACAAACGGGTGACATATATTTGTGAAAAATTTTTTAGGGTTGGTTTTCTAAGGCTGTAGGCCGCACCTCATTTTGTCAAATAAAGTGGTATTCGGGTGGTTCCGGTATTTGGGACCGCAGGGACGGAAAGTGCAGGTACGGGGTGCTTGGCACTCCCCAGCCGGCCCGCTCTGAAGGTTCGGATCGGGACACCGGGATTCATTCCGGTCACCCGGTCGGCCCGGAGGTGGGGGTGCGGGGCCTGTCACGGAACGTCAAAACAAACTCCTCCCTCCCATCCCATCACCCTCCCATCACCCTCCCATCACCCTGCCCCATCACCCTGCCCCATCACCCTCCCCCATCACCCTGCCATCACCCTCCCATCACCCTGCCATCACCCTCCCCCATCACCCTCCCCCATCACCCTGCCATCACCCTCCCACCACCCTCTCGTTGGAGGTATTGACTGATATAGGATTAGTTTTCTAAGGCTGTAGGCCGCACCTCATTTTGTCGAATAAAGTGGTATTCGGGTGGTTCCGGTATTTGGGACCGCAGGGACGGAAAGTGCAGCCGGCCCGCTCTGAAGGCTCGGATCGGGACACCGGGATTCATTCCGGTCGCCCGGTCGGCCCTGAGGTGGGGGTGCGGGGCCTGTCACGGAACGTCAAAACAAACGGGTGACATATATTTGTGAAAAAATTTTTAGGGTTGGTTTTCTAAGGCTGTAGGCCGCACCTCATTTTGTCAAATAAAGTGGTATTCGGGTGGTTCCGGTATTTGGGACCGCAGGGACGGAAAGTGCAGGTACGGGGTGCTTGGCACTCCCCAGCCGGCCCGCTCTGAAGGTTCGGATCGGGACACCGGGATTCATTCCGGTCGCCCGGTCGGCCCAGAGGTGGGGGTGCGGGGCCTGTCACGGAATGTCAAAACAAATTCCTCCCTCCCATCCCATCACCCTCCCATCACCCTCCCATCACCCTGCCCCATCACCCTGCCCCATCACCCTCCCCCATCACCCTCCCCCATCACCCTCCCCCATCACCCTGCCATCACCCTCCCATCACCCTGCCATCACCCTGCCCCATCACCCTCCCCCATCACCCTCCCCCATCACCCTGCTATCACCCTCCCATCACCCTGCCATCACCCTCCCATCACCCTGCCATCACCCTCCCATCACCCTGCCATCACCCTCCCACCACCCTCTCGTTGGAGGTATTGACTGATATAGGATTAGTTTTCTAAGGCTGTAGGCCGCACCTCATTTTGTCGAATAAAGTGGTATTCGGGTGGTTCCGGTATTTGGGACCGCAGGGACGGAAAGTGCAGCCGGCCCACTCTGAAGGCTCGGATTGGGACACCGGGATTCATTCCGGTCGCCCGGTCGGCCCTGAGGTGGGGGTGCGGGGCCTGTCACGGAAAGTCAAAACAAACGGGTGACATATATTTGTGAAAAAATTTTTAGGCTTGGTTTTCTAAGGCTGTAGGCCGCACCTCATTTTGTCAAATAAAGTGGTATTCGGGTGGTTCCGGTATTTGGGACCGCAGGGACGGAAAGTGCAGGTACGGGGTGCTTGGCACTCCCCAGCCGGCCCGCTCTGAAGGTTCGGATCGGGACACCGGGATTCATTCCGGTCGCCCGGTCGGCCCTGAGGTGGGGGTGCGGGGCCTGTCACGGAACGTCAAAACAAACTCCTCCCTCCCATCCCATCACCCTCCCATCACCCTGCCCCATCACCCTGCCCCATCACCCTCCCCCATCACCCTCCCCCATCACCCTGCCATCACCCTCCCATCACCCTGCCATCACCCTCCCATCACCCTGCCCCATCACCCTGCCCCATCACCCTCCCCCATCACCCTCCCCCATCACCCTGCCATCACCCTCCCATCACCCTGCCATCACCCTCCCATCACCCTGCCATCACCCTCCCACCACCCTCTCGTTGGAGGTATTGACTGATATAGGATTAGTTTTCTAAGGCTGTAGGCCGCACCTCATTTTGTCGAATAAAGTGGTATTCGGGTGGTTCCGGTATTTGGGACCGCAGGGACGGAAAGTGCAGCCGGCCCGCTCTGAAGGCTCGGATCGGGACACCGGGATTCATTCCGGTCGCCCGGTCGGCCCTGAGGTGGGGGTGCGGGGCCTGTCACGGAACGTCAAAACAAACGGGTGACATATATTTGTGAAAAAATTTTTAGGGTTGGTTTTCTAAGGCTGTAGGCCGCACCTCATTTTGTCAAATAAAGTGGTATTCGGGTGGTTCCGGTATTTGGGACCGCAGGGACGGAAAGTGCAGGTACGGGGTGCTTGGCACTCCCCAGCCGGCCCGCTCTGAAGGTTCGGATCGGGACACCGGGATTCATTCCGGTCGCCCGGTCGGCCCGGAGGTGGGGGTGCGGGGCCTGTCACGGAATGTCAAAACAAACTCCTCCCTCCCATCCCATCACCCTCCCATCACCCTCCCATCACCCTGCCCCATCACCCTGCCCCATCACCCTCCCCCATCACCCTCCCCCATCACCCTCCCCCATCACCCTGCCATCACCCTCCCATCACCCTGCCATCACCCTGCCCCATCACCCTCCCCCATCACCCTCCCCCATCACCCTGCTATCACCCTCCCATCACCCTGCCATCACCCTCCCATCACCCTGCCATCACCCTCCCATCACCCTGCCATCACCCTCCCACCACCCTCTCGTTGGAGGTATTGACTGATATAGGATTAGTTTTCTAAGGCTGTAGGCCGCACCTCATTTTGTCGAATAAAGTGGTATTCGGGTGGTTCCGGTATTTGGGACCGCAGGGACGGAAAGTGCAGCCGGCCCACTCTGAAGGCTCGGATTGGGACACCGGGATTCATTCCGGTCGCCCGGTCGGCCCTGAGGTGGGGGTGCGGGGCCTGTCACGGAAAGTCAAAACAAACGGGTGACATATATTTGTGAAAAAATTTTTAGGGTTGGTTTTCTAAGGCTGTAGGCCGCACCTCATTTTGTCAAATAAAGTGGTATTCGGGTGGTTCCGGTATTTGGGACCGCAGGGACGGAAAGTGCAGGTACGGGGTGCTTGGCACTCCCCAGCCGGCCCGCTCTGAAGGTTCGGATCGGGACACCGGGATTCATTCCGGTCGCCCGGTCGGCCAGGAGGTGGGGGTGCGGGGCCTGTCACGGAACGTCAAAACAAACTCCTCCCTCCCATCCCATCACCCTCCCATCACCCTCCCATCACCCTGCCCCATCACCCTCCCCCATCACCCTCCCCCATCACCCTCCCCCATCACCCTGCCATCACCCTGCCATCACCCTGCCCCATCACCCTCCCCCATCACCCTCCCCCATCACCCTGCCATCACCCTCCCATCACCCTGCCATCACGCTCCCATCACCCTGCCATCACCCTGCCCCATCACCCTGCCCCATCACCCTCACCCATCACCCTCCCCCATCACCCTGCCATCACCCTCCCATCACCCTGCCATCACCCTCCCACCACCCTCTCGTTGGAGGTATTGACTGATATAGGATTAGTTTTCTAAGGCTGTAGGCCGCACCTCATTTTGTCGAATAAAGTGGTATTCGGGTGGTTCCGGTATTTGGGACCGCAGGGACGGAAAGTGCAGCCGGCCCGCTCTGAAGGCTCGGATCGGGACACCGGGATTCATTCCGGTCGCCCGGTCGGCCCTGAGGTGGGGGTGCGGGGCCTGTAACGGAACGTCAAAACAAACGGGTGACATATATTTGTGAAAAATTTTTTAGGGTTGGTTTTCTAAGGCTGTAGGCCGCACCTCATTTTGTCAAATAAAGTGGTATTCGGGTGGTTCCGGTATTTGGGACCGCAGGGACGGAAAGTGCAGGTACGGGGTGCTTGGCACTCCCCAGCCGGCCCGCTCTGAAGGTTCGGATCGGGACACCGGGATTCATTCCGGTCACCCGGTCGGCCCGGAGGTGGGGGTGCGGGGCCTGTCACGGAACGTCAAAACAAACTCCTCCCTCCCATCCCATCACCCTCCCATCACCCTGCCCCATCACCCTGCCCCATCACCCTCCCCCATCACCCTCCCCCATCACCCTGCCATCACCCTCCCATCACCCTGCCATCACCCTCCCATCACCCTGCCCCATCACCCTGCCCCATCACCCTCCCCCATCACCCTCCCCCATCACCCTGCCATCACCCTCCCATCACCCTGCCATCACCCTCCCACCACCCTCTCGTTGGAGGTATTGACTGATATAGGATTAGTTTTCTAAGGCTGTAGGCCGCACCTCATTTTGTCGAATAAAGTGGTATTCGGGTGGTTCCGGTATTTGGGACCGCAGGGACGGAAAGTGCAGCCGGCCCGCTCTGAAGGCTCGGATCGGGACACCGGGATTCATTCCGGTCGCCCGGTCGGCCCTGAGGTGGGGGTGCGGGGCCTGTCACGGAACGTCAAAACAAACGGGTGACATATATTTGTGAAAAAAATTTTAGGGTTGGTTTTCTAAGGCTGTAGGCCGCACCTCATTTTGTCAAATAAAGTGGTATTCGGGTGGTTCCGGTATTTGGGACCGCAGGGACGGAAAGTGCAGGTACGGGGTGCTTGGCACTCCCCAGCCGGCCCGCTCTGAAGGTTCGGATCGGGACACCGGGATTCATTCCGGTCGCCCGGTCGGCCCGGAGGTGGGGGTGCGGGGCCTGTCACGGAACGTCAAAACAAACTCCTCCCTCCCATCCCATCACCCTGCCCCATCACCCTGCCCCATCACCCTGCCCCATCACCCTCCCCCATCACCCTGCCGTCACCCTCCCATCACCCTGCCATCACCCTCCCATCACCCTGCCATCACCCTGCCCCATCACCCTCCCCCATCACCCTCCCCCATCACCCTGCCATCACCCTCCCATCACCCTGCCATCACCCTCCCATCACCCTGCCATCACCCTCCCATCACCCTGCCATCACCCTCCCATCACCCTGCCATCACCCTCCCACCACCCTCTCGTTGGAGGTATTGACTTATTTAGGGTTGGTTTTCTAAGGCTGTAGGCCGCACCTCATTTTGTCGAATAAAGTGGTATTCGGGTGGTTCCGGTATTTGGGACCGCAGGGACGGAAAGTGCAGCCGGCCCGCTCTGAAGGCTCGGATCGGGACACCGGGATTCATTCCGGTCGCCCGGTCGGCCAGGAGGTGGGGGTGCGGGGCCTGTCACGGAACGTCAAAACAAACTCCTCCCTCCCATCCCATCACCCTCCCATCACCCTCCCATCACCCTGCCCCATCACCCTCCCCCATCACCCTCCCCCATCACCCTCCCCCATCACCCTGCCATCACCCTGCCATCACCCTGCCCCATCACCCTCCCCCATCACCCTCCCCCATCACCCTGCCATCACCCTCCCATCACCCTGCCATCACGCTCCCATCACCCTGCCATCACCCTGCCCCATCACCCTCCCCCATCACCCTCCCCCATCACCCTGCCATCACCCTCCCATCACCCTGCCCTCACCCTCCCATCACCCTGCCATCACCCTCCCATCACCCTGCCATCACCCTCCCACCACCCTCTCGTTGGAGGTATTGACTGATATAGGATTAGTTTTCTAAGGCTGGAGGCCGCACCTCATTTTGTCGAATAAAGTGGTATTCGGGTGGTTCCGGTATTTGGGACCGCAGGGACGGAAAGTGCAGCCGGCCCGCTCTGAAGGCTCGGATCGGGACACCGGGATTCATTCCGGTCGCCCGGTCGGCCCTGAGGTGGGGGTGCGGGGCCTGTAACGGAACGTCAAAACAAACGGGTGACATATATTTGTGAAAAAATTTTTAGGGTTGGTTTTCTAAGGCTGTAGGCCGCACCTCATTTTGTCAAATAAAGTGGTATTCGGGTGGTTCCGGTATTTGGGACCGCAGGGACGGAAAGTGCAGGTACGGGGTGCTTGGCACTCCCCAGCCGGCCCGCTCTGAAGGTTCGGATCGGGACACCGGGATTCATTCCGGTCACCCGGTCGGCCTGGAGGTGGGGGTGCGGGGCCTGTCACGGAACGTCAAAACAAACTCCTCCCTCCCATCCCATCACCCTCCCATCACCCTCCCATCACCCTCCCATCACCCTGCCCCATCACCCTGCCCCATCACCCTCCCCCATCACCCTCCCCCATCACCCTGCCATCACCCTGCCATCACCCTCCCATCACCCTGCCATCACCCTGCCCCATCACCCTCCCCCATCACCCTCCCCCATCACCCTGCCATCACCCTGCCATCACCCTCCCATCACCCTGCCATCACCCTGCCCCATCACCCTCCCCCATCACCCTCCCCCATCACCCTGCCATCACCCTGCCATCACCCTGCCATCACCCTCCCATAACCCTGCCATCACCCTCCCATCACACTCCCATCACCCTCCCATCACCCTGCCATCACCCTCCCATCACCCTGCCATCACCCTCCCATCACCCTGCCATCACCCTCCCATCACCCTGCCATCACCCTCCCATCACCCTGCCATCACCCTCCCATCACCCTGCCATCACCCTCCCATCACCCTGCCATCACCCTCCCACCACCCTGCCATCACCCTCCCACCACCCTCCCATCACCCTGCCATCACCCTCCCATCACCCTGCCATCACCCTCCCATCACCCTCCCATCACCCTCCCATCACCCTACCATCACCCTCCCATCACCCTGCCATCACCCTCCCATCACCCTGCCCCATCACCCTCCCCCATCACCCTCCCCCATCACCCTGCCATCACCCTCCCATCACCCTGCCATCACCCTCCCATCACCCTGCCCCATCACCCTGCCCCATCACCCTCCCCCATCACCCTCCCCATCACCCTGCCATCACCCTCCCATCACCCTGCCATCACCCTCCCACCACCCTCTCGTTGGAGGTATTGACTGATATAGGATTAGTTTTCTAAGGCTGTAGGCCGCACCTCATTTTGTCGAATAAAGTGGTATTCGGGTGGTTCCGGTATTTGGGGCCGCAGGGACGGAAAGTGCAGCCGGCCCGCTCTGAAGGCTCGGATCGGGACACCGGGATTCATTCCGGTCGCCCGGTCGGCCCTGAGGTGGGGGTGCGGGGCCTGTCATGGAACGTCAAAACAAACGGGTGGCATATATTTGTGAAAAAAATTTTAGGCTTGGTTTTCTAAGGCTGTAGGCCGCACCTCATTTTGTCAAATAAAGTGGTATTCGGGTGGTTCCGGTATTTGGGACCGCAGAGACGGAAAGTGCAGGTACGGGGTGCTTGGCACTCCCCAGCCGGCCCGCTCTGAAGGTTCGGATCGGGACACCGGGATTCATTCCGTTCGCCCGGTCGGCCCGGAGGTGGGGGTGCGGGGCCTGTCACGGAACGTCAAAACAAAGTCCTCCCTCCCATCCCATCACCCTCCCATCACCCTGCCCCATCACCCTGCCCCATCACCCTCCCCCATCACCCTCCACCATCACCCTCCCTTCACCCTGCCATCACCCTCCCATCACCCTGCCATCACCCTGCCCCATCACCCTCCCCCATCACCCTCCCCCATCACCCTGCCATCACCCTCCCATCACCCTCCCATCACCCTGCCATCACCCTCCCACCACCCTCTCGTTGGAGGTATTGACTGATATAGGATTAGTTTTCTAAGGCTGTAGGCCGCATCTCATTTTGTCGAATAAAGTGGTATTCGGGTGGTTCCGGTATTTGGGACCGCAGGGACGGAAAGTGCAGCCGGCCCGCTCTGAAGGCTCGGATCGGGACACCGGGATTCATTCCGGTCGCCCGGTCGGCCCTGAGGTGGGGGTGCGGGGCCTGTAACGGAACGTCAAAACAAACGGGTGACATATATTTGTGAAAAAAATTTTAGGGTTGGTTTTCTAAGGCTGTAGGCCGCACCTCATTTTGTCAAATAAAGTGGTATTCGGGTGGTTCCGGTATTTGGGACCGCAGGGACGGAAAGTGCAGGTACGGGGTGCTTGGCACTCCCCAGCCGGCCCGCTCTGAAGGTTCGGATCGGGACACCGGGATTCATTCCGGTCGCCCGGTCGGCCCGGAGGTGGGGGTGCGGGGCCTGTCACGGAATGTCAAAACAAACTCCTCCCTCCCATCCCATCACCCTCCCATCACCCTCCCATCACCCTCCCATCACCCTGCCCCATCACCCTCCCCCATCACCCTCCCCCATCACCCTGCCATCACCCTCCCATCACCCTGCCATCACCCTGCCCCATCACCCTCCCCCATCACCCTCCCCCATCACCCTGCTATCACCCTCCCATCACCCTGCCATCACCCTCCCATCACCCTGCCATCACCCTCCCACCACCCTCTCGTTGGAGGTATTGACTGATATAGGATTAGTTTTCTAAGGCTGTAGGCCGCACCTCATTTTGTCGAATAAAGTGGTATTCGGGTGGTTCCGGTATTTGGGACCGCAGGGACGGAAAGTGCAGCCGGCCCGCTCTGAAGGCTCGGATTGGGACACCGGGATTCATTCCGGTCGCCCGGTCGGCCCTGAGGTGGAGGTGCGGGGCCTGTCACGGAAAGTCAAAACAAACGGGTGACATATATTTGTGAAAAAATTTTTAGGGTTGGTTTTCTAAGGCTGTAGGCCGCACCTCATTTTGTCAAATAAAGTGGTATTCGGGTGGTTCCGGTATTTGGGACCGCAGGGACGGAAAGTGCAGGTACGGGGTGCTTGGCACTCCCCAGCCGGCCCGCTCTGAAGGTTCGGATCGGGACACCGGGATTCATTCCGGTCGCCCGGTCGGCCAGGAGGTGGGGGTGCGGGGCCTGTCACGGAACGTCAAAACAAACTCCTCCCTCCCATCCCATCACCCTCCCATCACCCTCCCATCACCCTGCCCCATCACCCTCCCCCATCACCCTCCCCCATCACCCTGCCATATCACCCTCCCCCATCACCCTCCCCCATCACCCTGCCATCACCCTCCCATCACCCTGCCATCACGCTCCCATCACCCTGCCATCACCCTGCCCCATCACCCTCCCCCATCACCCTCCCCCATCACCCTGCCATCACCCTCCCATCACCCTGCCATCACCCTCCCACCACCCTCTCGTTGGAGGTATTGACTGATATAGGATTAGTTTTCTAAGGCTGTAGGCCGCACCTCATTTTGTCGAATAAAGTGGTATTCGGGTGGTTCCGGTATTTGGGACCGCAGGGACGGAAAGTGCAGCCGGCCCGCTCTGAAGGCTCGGATCGGGACACCGGGATTCATTCCGGTCGCCCGGTCGGCCCTGAGGTGGGGGTGCGGGGCCTGTAACGGAACGTCAAAACAAACGGGTGACATATATTTGTGAAAAAATTTTTAGGGTTGGTTTTCTAAGGCTGTAGGCCGCACCTCATTTTGTCAAATAAAGTGGTATTCGGGTGGTTCCGGTATTTGGGACCGCAGGGACGGAAAGTGCAGGTACGGGGTGCTTGGCACTCCCCAGCCGGCCCGCTCTGAAGGTTCGGATCGGGACACCGGGATTCATTCCGGTCACCCGGTCGGCCCGGAGGTGGGGGTGCGGGGCCTGTCACGGAACGTCAAAACAAACTCCTCCCTCCCATCCCATCACCCTCCCATCACCCTCCCATCACCCTGCCCCATCACCCTGCCCCATCACCCTCCCCCATCACCCTGCCATCAACCTCCCATCACCCTGCCATCACCCTCCCCCATCACCCTCCCCCATCACCCTGCCATCACCCTCCCATCACCCTGCCATCACCCTCCCACCACCCTCTCGTTGGAGGTATTGACTGATATAGGATTAGTTTTCTAAGGCTGTAGGCCGCACCTCATTTTGTCGAATAAAGTGGTATTCGGGTGGTTCCGGTATTTGGGACCGCAGGGACGGAAAGTGCAGCCGGCCCGCTCTGAAGGCTCGGATCGGGACACCGGAATTCATTCCGGTCGCCCGGTCAGCCCTGAGGTGGGGGTGCGGGGCCTGTCACGGAACGTCAAAACAAACGGGTGACATATATTTGTGAAAAAATTTTTAGGGTTGGTTTTCTAAGGCTGTAGGCCGCACCTCATTTTGTCAAATAAAGTGGTATTCGGGTGGTTCCGGTATTTGGGACCGCAGGGACGGAAAGTGCAGGTACGGGGTGCTTGGCACTCCCCAGCCGGCCCGCTCTGAAGGTTCGGATCGGGACACCGGGATTCATTCCGGTCGCCCGGTCGGCCCGGAGGTGGGGGTGCGGGGCCTGTCACGGAATGTCAAAACAAACTCCTCCCTCCCATCCCATCACCCTCCCATCACCCTCCCATCACCCTCCCATCACCCTGCCCCATCACCCTGCCCTATCACCCTCCCCCATCACCCTCCCCCATCACCCTGCCATCACCCTCCCATCACCCTGCCATCACCCTGCCCCATCACCCTCCCCCATCACCCTCCCCCATCACCCTGCTATCACCCTCCCATCACCCTGCCATCACCCTCCCATCACCCTGCCATCACCCTCCCATCACCCTCCCACCACCCTCTCGTTGGAGGTATTGACTGATATAGGATTAGTTTTCTAAGGCTGTAGGCCGCACCTCATTTTGTCGAATAAAGTGGTATTCGGGTGGTTCCGGTATTTGGGACCGCAGGGACGGAAAGTGCAGCCGGCCCGCTCTGAAGGCTCGGATTGGGACACCGGGATTCATTCCGGTCGCCCGGTCGGCCCTGAGGTGGGGGTGCGGGGCCTGTCACGGAAAGTCAAAACAAACGGGTGACATATATTTGTGAAAAAATTTTTAGGGCTGGTTTTCTAAGGCTGTAGGCCGCACCTCATTTTGTCAAATAAAGTGGTATTCGGGTGGTTCCGGTATTTGGGACCGCAGGGACGGAAAGTGCAGGTACGGGGTGCTTGGCACTCCCCAGCCGGCCCGCTCTGAAGGTTCGGATCGGGACACCGGGATTCATTCCGGTCGCCCGGTCGGCCAGGAGGTGGGGGTGCGGGGCCTGTCACGGAACGTCAAAACAAACTCCTCCCTCCCATCCCATCACCCTCCCATCACCCTGCCCCATCACCCTCCCCCATCACCCTCCCCCATCACCCTCCCCCATCACCCTGCCATCACCCTGCCATCACCCTGCCCCATCACCCTCCCCCATCACCCTCCCCCATCACCCTGCCATCACCCTCCCATCACCCTGCCATCACGCTCCCATCACCCTGCCATCACCCTGCCCCATCACCCTCCCCCATCACCCTCCCCCATCACCCTGCCATCACCCTCCCATCACCCTGCCCTCACCCTCCCATCACCCTGCCATCACCCTCCCATCACCCTGCCATCACCCTCCCACCACCCTCTCGTTGGAGGTATTGACTGATATAGGATTAGTTTTCTAAGGCTGTAGGCCGCACCTCATTTTGTCGAATAAAGTGGTATTCGGGTGGTTCCGGTATTTGGGACCGCAGGGACGGAAAGTGCAGCCGGCCCGCTCTGAAGGCTCGGATCGGGACACCGGGATTCATTCCGGTCGCCCGGTCGGCCCTGAGGTGGGGGTGCGGGGCCTGTAACGGAACGTCAAAACAAACGGGTGACATATATTTGTGAAAAAATTTTTAGGGTTGGTTTTCTAAGGCTGTAGGCCGCACCTCATTTTGTCAAATAAAGTGGTATTCGGGTGGTTCCGGTATTTGGGACCGCAGGGACGGAAAGTGCAGGTACGGGGTGCTTGGCACTCCCCAGCCGGCCCGCTCTGAAGGTTCGGATCGGGACACCGGGATTCATTCCGGTCACCCGGTCGGCCCGGAGGTGGGGGTGCGGGGCCTGTCACGGAACGTCAAAACAAACTCCTCCCTCCCATCCCATCACCCTCCCATCACCCTCCCATCACCCTGCCCCATCACCCTGCCCCATCACCCTCCCCATCACCCTCCCCCATAACCCTGCCATCACCCTCCCATCACCCTGCCACCACCCTCCCATCACCCTGCCATCACCCTGCCCCATCACCCTCCCCCATCACCCTCCCCCATCACCCTGCCATCACCCTCCCATCACCCTGCCATCACCCTCCCACCACCCTCTCGTTGGAGGTATTGACTGATATAGGTTTAGTTTTCTAAGGCTGTAGGCCGCACCTCATTTTGTCGAATAAAGTGGTATTCGGGTGGTTCCGGTATTTGGGACCGCAGGGACGGAAAGTGCAGCCGGCCCGCTCTGAAGGCTCGGATCGGGACACCGGGATTCATTCCGGTCGCCCGGTCGGCCCTGAGGTGGGGGTGCGGGGCCTGTCATGGAACGTCAAAACAAACGGGTGACATATATTTGTGGAAAAATTTTTAGGGTTGGTTTTCTAAGGCTGTAGGCCGCACCTCATTTTGTCAAATAAAGTGGTATTCGGGTGGTTCCGGTATTTGGGACCGCAGGGACGGAAAGTGCAGGTACGGGGTGCTTGGCACTCCCCAGCCGGCCCGCTCTGAAGGTTCGGATCGGGACACCGGGATTCCTTCCGGTCGCCCGGTCGGCCCGGAGGTGGGGGTGCGGGGCCTGTCACGGAACGTCAAAACAAACTCCTCCCTCCCATCCCATCACCCTCCCATCACCCTGCCCCATCACCCTGCCCCATCACCCTGCCCCATCACCCTCCCCCATCACCCTGCCGTCACCCTCCCATTACCCTGCCATCACCCTCCCATCACCCTGCCATCACCCTGCCCCATCACCCTCCCCCATCACCCTGCCATCACCCTCCCATCACCCTGCCATCACCCTCCCATCACCCTGCCATCACCCTCCCATCACCCTGCCATCACCCTGCCATCACCCTCCCATCACTCTGCCATCACCCTCCCACCACCCTCTCGTTGGAGGTATTGACTTATTTAGGGTTGGTTTTCTAAGGCTGTAGGCCGCACCTCATTTTGTCGAATAAAGTGGTATTCGGGTGGTTCCGGTATTTGGGACCGCAGGGACGGAAAGTGCAGCCGGCCCGCTCTGAAGGCTCGGATCGGGACACCGGGATTCATTCCGGTCGCCCGGTCGGCCCTGAGGTGGGGGTGCGGGGCCTGTCACGGAACGTCAAAACAAACGGGTGACATATATTTGTGAAAAAATTTTTAGGGTTGGTTTTCTAAGGCTGTAGGCCGCACCTCATTTTGTCAAATAAAGTGGTATTCGGGTGGTTCCGGTATTTGGGACCGCAGGGACGGAAAGTGCAGGTACGGGGTGCTTGGCACTCCCCAGCCGGCCCGCTCTGAAGGTTCGGATCGGGACACCGGGATTCATTCCGGTCGCCCGGTCGGCCCGGAGGTGGGGGTGCGGGGCCTGTCACGGAACGTCAAAACAAACTCCTCCCTCCCATCCCATCACCCTCCCATCACCCTGCCCCATCACCCTGCCCCATCACCCTGCCCCATCACCCTCCCCCATCACCCTGCCGTCACCCTCCCATCACCCTGCCATCACCCTCCCATCACCCTGCCATCACCCTGCCCCATCACCCTCCCCCATCACCCTCCCCCATCACCCTGCCATCACCCTCCCATCACCCTGCCATCACCCTCCCATCACCCTGCCATCACCCTGCCATCACCCTCCCACCACCCTCTCGTTGGAGGTATTGACTTATTTAGGGTTGGTTTCCTAAGGCTGTAGGCCGCACCTCATTTTGTCGAATAAAGTGGTATTCGGGTGGTTCCGGTATTTGGGACCGCAGGGACGGAAAGTGCAGCCGGCCCGCTCTGAAGGCTCGGATCGGGACACCGGGATTCATTCCGGTCGCCCGGTCGGCCCGGAGGTGGGGGTGCGGGGCCTGTCACGGAACGTCAAAACAAACTCCTCCCTCCCATCCCATCACCCTCCCATCACCCTGCCCCATCACCCTGCCCCATCACCCTGCCCCATCACCCTCCCCCATCACCCTGCCATCACCCTCCCATCACCCTGCCATCACCCTCCCATCACCCTGCCATCACCCTGCCCCATCACCCTCCCCCATCACCCTCCCCCATCACCCTGCCATCACCCTCCCATCACCCTGCCATCACCCTCCCATCACCCTGCCATCACCCTGCCATCACCCTCCCATCACCCTGCCATCACCCTCCCACCACCCTCTCGTTGGAGGTATTGACTTATTTAGGGTTGGTTTTCTAAGGCTGTAGGCCGCACCTCATTTTGTCGAATAAAGTGGTATTCGGGTGGTTCCGGTATTTGGGACTGCAGGGACGGAAAGTGCAGCCGGCCCGCTCTGAAGGCTCGGATCGGGACACCGGGATTCATTCCGGTCGCCCAGTCGGCCCTGAGGTGGGGGTGCGGGGCCTGTCACGGAACGTCAAAACAAACGGCCTGCCGGGGCCGCCCAAAAGTCGGGCGTGAGGGGCGCGTCCACTAATGGAACGCCTCTCGCTTCCCAGATCGAGGGCCACATGGTCAGGAGAACCTCGTCCCTTCTGGTTGCCCTGCCGTCCCACCGGGAGCGCTGGCAGGGTGTACTTCAAACTAAGCTTAAGTGTCAAGTGTTAAGTTCCTCCTTGCCCTCGCAAGGGAAAGGCTAGGGTCAAGCTCTTCCAAATTTCCAAACACTAGGAATCGGACATCTCAAATTAATTAATTAATTTGTTAACACATCTCAGTCGCCCGCAACCTCTCTAGCGCGGGCGTCGAACCAGTTCATTCCCGGTGCGGCCGGGCCGAATATCGGCCCGGACGTGGCTGAAGCCATTGATTCCGCCGTAGCCAGCTAACGCGTAGGCTCAAGCGTCCCCGGTCCGCCTGGGCTCCGCGGGTGTCCTACCGTGCCCGGCACTGCTGATCTCTCTTGCTTCCGGGAGTAGGTGCCGGTGCCCGCGGACGGAGTTCGCTGTCTAAACATGGTAGCGCTAGGCCAGTGGGACCGCCGGGACCCACGTGCACTCACAAGTTGTTCTGCGCGTGGGCGGCAGTATCAGACTGGGGCGCCCAAACGCTCCCCGGCTAAAGTTCATCCTGAAAGCGCCCACATTGTGCGGACAAACCAAGTCAAGGGCCACGTGGTCAGGAGAACCTCGTCCCTTCCGGTCACACTGTGCCTATCGGCCGGCCTCGAAGACCGAAATTGTGACGGTGTCACCCACTACAGGCCCGCCAGTGTACGCCCGGGCTCGCCGTCTCGATCCCGCCAAACTCGCCGTCGCCAAGGCCGAGTTCGCGGCGCTGGAGCGCCTCGGCATCGTGCTGCGCTCCGACAGTGCCTGGGCCTCGCCGCTGCACATCGTCCCAAAGCCGGGGGGCGGATGGCGGCCATTAGTCGACTACCGCCGCCTTAACGACGCCACTACACCCGACAGGTACCCCATCCCGCACATCCAGGATTTTTCCGCCCGGTTGGCGGGGCGGACCATTTTTTCAAAAGTGGACCTGATTCGGGGGTACCATCAGATGCCCGTCCGCCCGGCTGACATCCCGAAGATGGCCGTTATTACACCTTTCGGCCTCTTTGAATTCCTCCGGATGCCCTTCGGCCTCAAAAACGCGGCACAGGCATTCCAGCGCCTGATGGATGGCGTGCTGCACAACTTGCCGTTCCTCTACACCTACCTGGACGACATCCTCGTCGCCAGCACGTCCAGAGCCGAGCACCTCCTCCACCTCCGGACACTGTTCGGCCGCCTCAGCGAGCACGGATTGATCGTCAACCCAGCCAAATGTCACTTTGGTGCGGCGACGATCGACCTTTTGGGCCACCGCATCACCCGGACCGGCGCCGTGCCGCTACCGGCCAAAGTCGAGGCCATCGCCGCTTTCCCGCACCCCCGCTCCGTCAAGGCGCTGCAGGAGTTCCTCGGGATGGTGAACTTTTATCACCGCTTCATGCCCCGAGCTGCGCAACTCATGCGGCCCTTATACGCCGCCCTCCGCGGCCAGCCGGCGAAACGCGACGTTGTCTGGTCCACGGACATGGACGCTGCTTTTACCAGCTCAAAACGGGCCCTCGCCAATGCCACGCTGCTGGCCCACCCGGAACCCCAGTCTCCCATCGCCCTCACCATGGACGCCTCTGACTACGCCGTGGGTGCAGTCCATGAACAATGGGTAAACGGGGCCTGGCAGCCGCTCGCGTTCTTCAGCCGGCAACTCCTGCCCAACGAGTTGAAGTACAGCACCTTCGACCGCGAGCTCCTCGGGCTGTACCTGGCCGTCCACCATTTTCGCCACCTCCTGGAGGGCTGCCCGTTCACGGCTTTTGTCGACCACAAGCCGTTGGTTTTCGCCATGGCCAAGGTCACGGAGCCGTGGTCGGCCCGCCAGCAGCGCCACCTCTCCGCCGTGTCGGAGTACACCACGGACATCCGGCACGTCGCCGGCAAAGACAACGCCGTGGCCGACTGCCTTTCTCGAGCCGGCACCAACGCCGTCCACCTCGGCGTCGATTTTGCCCTAATGGCAACGGACCAGGCCACCGACGGCACGGTGCAGGCGCTCCGGGTGGCGGACACGGGCCTCCGCTTGGCTGACGTCCCCTTCGCGGACACGGTCCTGCTGTGCGACATCTCGCAAGGCCGAACTCGCCCCGTTGTGCCGGTCACCTGGCGGCGGCGCATTTTTGCTTCGCTCCACGGCCTCTCTCACCCGGGCCGGAAGGCGTCCCAGAGGCTGGTGGCGGTGCGTTTCGTCTGGCATGGGCTGCGACGGGACGTCCGCGACTGGGCCAACGCCTGCACACCCTGCCAGCGGGCCAAGGTCCACCATCATACCCAGGCTCTGCTGGCTCCCTTCACCGTGCCCGAGCGACGGTTCGACCACGTCCACGTGGACCTGGTGGGTCCCCTTCCCCCATCGCAGGGGTTCACCCACCTGCTTACCATGATGGACAGGACCACCAGGTGGCCGGAGGCTGTGCCCCTCGCCTCCACCACCACCGCCGACGTGGCCCAGGCGTTCATCGCCACCTGGGTCGTGCGTTTCGGCGCACCAGCGGACATCTCGTCGGACCACGGCCCACAGTTCACGTCCGAAATATGGGGCGCGGTCGCCCGCACGTTGGGCGTTACCCTGCACTGCACCACGGCCTACCATCCCCAGGCCAATGGGTTGTGCGAGCGGTTCCACCACTACATGAAGGCCGCACTCATGGCCGGCCTCCAGGACGACGGCTGGGCCGACCGGCTCCCGTGGGTCCTTTTGGACCTCCGCACGGCTCCCAAAGAGGACCTCCAAGCATCCACCGCCGAGCTGGTGTACGGCCAGGCCCTCCACGTACCGGGCGAGTTCATTCCCGACGCCACCAGCCCCTGGGCCGCCGCGCGCCAGCGCACGGACTTCCAGGAGGCCGCCCGACGTTTCGCCCCGGTGCCCACGTCCCGCCACGGTGACCCCCAATCCTACGTCCCCCCAGCACTCCGCATGGCGGAGTACGTCTTCGTGCGCCACGACGCGCACTGGGGGCCGCTCCGGCCACCATACGACGGACCCTTCCGGGTCCTACGGCGGGACAACAAGTCCTTCATCGTCAACATCGGCGGCCGGGCGGACCGGATTTCGCTGGACCGCCTCAAGCCGGCCCACATGGACGTCGGCCAGCCGCCACGGCTGGCTCTCCCACCACGGCGTGGCCGCCCCCCGTCCACTGCACCCCCCGTCCGACCCCCGCCACCACACCGGACCCCCCCCCCCCGCGACTGGCCAGGGGTCGTTTCGGTCGGGTCATCCGGACCCCCCTCAGGTTGACCTTCCTGGATCAAGTCCATTCTGGGGGGGCGTGTGTAGCGACCCATGGGTTCCCCAAGCGAGACCAGCAACAGAATCTCCTTGCTCCAGCCGGTGACGTAACCGGCGGGCAAACCACGGCGCCGGGGTGGCCGGTCACGTGACCACCAAAGCGTGCCACGCGTGCGGTTATAATCCTTTGCACCCGTCGGTCACGTGACCACCAAAGCGCGCCTTGCCTGAGAGGCGTGGCTTTCGGTTTCGGTTGTGCTTTCTGGTTTTGATATATACTAGGGCATGCCCGTACTATATATATATCTAAAATTATATCCCCCCCCCCTCTATTTACATGAAATGGTTTGGTCCATTCGCAAAGCCAAAGCGAACGGCTTGCGAGTACGGTGACAATCCCCCCCCCCCTCTATTTACATGAAATGGTTTGGTCCAAAGCGAACGGCTTGCGAGTACGGTGACAATCCCCCCCCCTCTATTTACATGAAATGGTTTGGTCCAAAGCGAACGGCTTGCGGAGTTTGGTAAAGAAATCGCCATAGCTCGGTAACTACTTGTCCGATTAATATGAAACCTTGAAAAGGCACATCCTCGGGTCCCCAGCAATATACCTGGCAAGTTTAAAGTATATCGGACCCGTGGTTGTCGAGAAACAGCGGTCACAGACAAACACACAAACACACAAACACACAGACACACAGACACACAGAGATTACTGGAATTATAGATAGATGCAGCCCGATAAACGGGCTTTTCAGAGTTCCCGAGTTGGTTTTTACAATAAACATCTTCTCGGACGAGTTTGTGTCTTGCCCATCACTTCGTCTGTCTCAAGCAAGGGCCCTGCTCTTCAGTATGCTGTTTATTCTACCAGGTGAGCGCCAGGAGTATTTTTATTTTTATTTTTATTTTTGTTGTATACAAGATCGAGGCTCATGAAAGAGCTAACATTAATCAAACAAAAAGTCAAACCGACACGTAAAACACAAAAAACAAGGGGAGCGGTAGACAAGATGTGGAGAAAGGGGGAAGGACACAAACACAACATTTGAGAGCAGGGACATCGGGAGAAATGTGGGAGGGGGAGGGCTTGTGGGGAGGTGGGAGAGGTATAAAACATATGAACACTGCAAGGACTTCCAGGAAAGAAGTTGGAATGTCAAAAAAAGTGTATCTGGGGTGAATTAGCGGGGGTTGAAAATATCAAGGTTTTGGATGGGGGATGATAAGAGATGGTGGTGAACAGCTGTTTTAAAGACCTGGATCTTGCGTCTGTGTTTTATTGCGTCTGTGTTTTAATCTGCAACTGATAAAAAACACAACTGACTCAATGACGGCTTGTCCCATCAAGTAGTTTAAAAACTTTGCAATAAATTCTGTGTTCAAGGTTCCAAGCTCTTTGTGCAGCAATCCCTGCCAACATGGTACGTGGAAGATTGCCCAGAAAGGAGAGCCATTATGTTGTTATGATTGCATTACATGCCCACAAGGACAATTCTCCAATGAGACAGGTAAATGATACCCGGTGATGAACACGGTTTTAAAATATGCCACACTTGAAAACGAGCGTAACAGCTCAGAAATGTTGTTGCCTTCTCCTCCTCGTCACCCCCACTCCTCCTGTTCTAAAAATGCTGTCCTTTTATCCCACATGCTGTTATTGTTTTTGTTGTTGCTATTTTTGTTGTTGTGAATTAACAGGAAATTTAGCATCCAATATAACCCTCACCCCATTAAATGAATACACTAGTACCCAATGATATAATATTGTTACGGTTCTACGCCGCCCTTCTTCCCCTTACCAAGGGGGGATGAATCCCCTTGTTCTTTCTGGGCTTGGCGGAACCGAGGCTTGAACATCCCTTCCGGGCAAATGCAGAGTAGGGTCTCGGGACCAATTCTCGCTCGTACCTAATTCCCTGCGCCGCCACGGAAGCGAGGAAGCAAGCCTCACACGAGCCACGTGTGGTTTGAGTACGCCGAGCGGATTGAGTACCACGTGGTCCATGCAGTCTTAGTTAGTGGAACCCGATTTGAGCGGTTCTATTCGTACCATGCTTAGCCAATGAAGAAACCACAGGAACGATCGAATGGAAGAAAGGAAGAACACAGGTTTAATTATTCCCACACGTATGTACAATGATCGGGGACGCAGAGACACAGGGCAGCACTTAATCAGTCTTATCTTATCCCCAGGACTCGGGCCCGTTACACTCACACAGGGAATTGCAGATGGGTTGAGGTTCAGCCAAACGCATCAACGTGGTCGCTCAGGAACGGCCCCGTCTGGCTCTCCACGGTCCCAGCACGTCCCGCGAAGAAGGCAGCAGGCGATGGCAGGAAACCCCGTAGCGTGTCTCCCGATGGCAGATGATGAGGTGGAATGCCAAATGCGGGACTCTCAGCTTGGTTGGCTATTACACAGCCGTTTTCACTCGTGTGACTTAATGCACCGTACATGGATCGGCCTCAAACTCAACCGAGCGTCGCTTTATAATAGCGCGTATTCAGGTTCATGCGGGTCTCTCTTTACCCGCATATCTTTCACAGTTCTCTGACGCTCACAACTCCTCTTCCTCGATCCTCTTGGTTGGTCAGTGTGCACGAATTCTCCCTGGACAAGTCCTTCGTTCATCAGCGAGAGTCCTCTAGTCCTCTCATCAGTGAGTCCTCCTGCGCTAGTCCTGTTCAACGAGTCCTTCAAGTCCTCCCGCGCTAGTCCTCCTGGGGGCTTTACGCGATGGGTTATATAGGTACGCTCCCAAACCTTCTGGAACCCTCTCGAACCTTATTACCACGCCCTGTGATGCAACGCCGCCGCCACCACATCTGAGCCCGGATTGATGGCTCGTGCTTACCGTCAGCGCTTCTGCCGCTCCACCTTTGGCTCCGCCCCGACCCTCCTAGCCTGCCTCGTGTTAATTCGCCCAAAATGAACCAAAGTTAGCGCAAAGGGACATGAGACTAGGGTAGCTGGAAAGTCGGTAGAAGTAGGGCCTATTCTCCTGACTCTACTCAACGCAGAACTAACAATGGAAAAGGACTAAGCTCACAAATACTAATAAATAACTATACGATCGCGAGGCTACATGATGCTTGTGTGACTAACTATGAGGGGGAAAGTTTAACCTTTATTAAACTCACTGTACAAACTCAAAACCGCAACAATATATATACATATACATACAGACACGTGAAAAAGTAAATACACCCCATGTAAAGTTTGACCTTTTCAACATATTTCAACATACAGCTATTTGATCTTCATTTCAACAATATTGATAGAAAAAGGTGATATAATAAAACAAATATAATGAAACATTTACATTTTGTAGTCCATTGTATAATTTAAATAAACATAAATGCAAATTTTGCATGTGGAAAAAGTAAGTACACCCTTGGCTTTAATATGTGGTATTGCCCCCCCTTTTGAAGAAACAACCTCAAGTAGGCATTTCTTATAACTGTCTACCAGTCTCTGACATCGACTGGGAGAAATTTTTGCCCACTCCTCCATGCAGAATTCTTTCAGCTGTGCGATGTTTGAGGGGTTTCTTGCATGCACAGCTCGTTTCAAATCTCCCCACAACATCTCGATGGGATTTAGATCTGGGCTTTGACTTGGCTATTCCAGAACCCTCCATTTCTTTCTTTTCAGCTATTCCTTGGTGGATTTACTGGTATGTTTTGGGTCATTGTCATGTTGCAAGGTCCACCTTCGGTTGAGCTTCAACAATCCGACAGATGGCCTCACATTATCCTCAAGCACCCTCTGGTAAAATGAAGAATTCATAGTGGATTCAATGATGGTGAGCTGCCCAGGCCCTGATGCAGCAAAGCTGCCCCAAACCATAATATTTCCACCACTATGCTTTACAGTTGGTATCAGGTTCTTGTGGTCAAATGCTGTCTTTGGTTTTCGCCAAACATGTCTTCTGGTACTGAGGCCAAATAGCTCTACCTTTGACTCATCTGTCCAGAGCACATTGTTCCAGAAGTGCTGGTTTTTTTCCGAGGTGTTCATTGGCAAACTTTAGTCTTGCCCTGATGTTCTTTTTGGACAGCAAAGGTTTCCTCCTGGCACAACTCCCATGCAGATCAAATTTGTGCAGCCTCCTTCTAATGGTAGACTTGTGCACTTTGACATCAACAGTGGCAAGAGCTACCTGTAGGTCCTGTGATGACATTCTGGGGTCCTTCGAGACTTCTTTCAGCATCTTGCGGTCTGCTCTCGGGCTGAACTTGCTGGGGCGGCCTGGCCTGAACAAGTTGGCAGTTGTTTGGAATCTTCTCCAATTGTAGATGATCTTCCAGACAGTCGAATGATTGATTTCAAATTGTTTTGAGAGCTTTTTAAATCCGTTCCCAGACTCGTAGGCATCTATAACCTTCTTTGTGAAGGCCTCAAAGAGCTCTTTTGATCTAGGCATGGTGATGCCGCACACTTCAACAACAAAGAGCAAACCAAACTAAATGTCTGAGGTTTAAATAAGACATGTTCCTCCAAGATCCTCTCTAATGATGTTCTAATCATTTGCACCTGAGCTGGTGCACATGATTCTAATTTTAGGTATTTGAAGTAATGATAAATGTAGGGGAGTACTTACTTTTTCCACATGCGAAATTTGCATTGATGTTTATTTAAATTATACAATGGACTACAAAATGTAAATGTTTCATGATATTTGTTATATTATATCACCTTTATCTATCAATATTGTTGAAATGAGGATCAAATAGCTGTATGTTGAAATATGTTGAAAAAGTCAAAACTTTACATGGGGTGCACTTACTTTTTCACGTGACTGTATATATATATATATTGTTGCGGATATGGGATTTGGCCTCCATATCCGCTTGTAAATATTCCCCTATTTCCCCAATACTCCCCAACTATCCCCAATCCCCCATTCCCTAGTCCCATTGTCTGTAAACAACACTCTGTAGAACCGACCTTCCCGTTTTTCCCCCATTAAATGTCATGCCCAGGTCCACCGCATCTCACGTAGACAACTTTCGGACATCTTGCTAGTTATTCTTAGTCTATGTCAGTTAAGGACTCGTTTCCATTAATTCTGACTCTTCGTTGCACCAGAATGTGATTGTATGGCACCAGTAGTGAGTTTAGGACCTCCCCATACCTCCTCCCATCTTCCCCATGAAACAACAACAACAACAACTACCACAACAGCGCGCGGGGAGTGTGCGTCCTCACTCCGGCTCGGTTAGCCGCCATTGCCCATGTGCGCCGACGGGGTTACCACGAAGGGGCTGCCTGTCGGCCCCTCGTCAAGGGCGGAGCCCGGTAACCCCCCGCACCCAATAAGAAGCAACGGGCCGATTCCATCTGGGGCGGAGCTAACGAGCCGAGGGCGTGTCACTCCCCGCCGGATATACGCAGCGACTTACCGGACGTGAGGTCAGATGCGCCCCGAGCTTGAAGTGGAGAGAACCAGTCGCCACCTCCGAGCACTGAGAGACCTCCCGCATCTCTGGACCGGACCGGGTCGATTCTGCCCCTGAGCCAAGGTGCACCTTGAGCCTCGACTACCTGCCCTTCCTTGCCATCAATCCCGGTGTGTGTCAGTCTTGTCCCGTTTATCTGTCGTCTGTCGGGGCTACTATAAGACCGTATTTAAGTGCCTACCTTCCTATGCTGTCTCTCTCGTCCTTGTAATCTAACGTTCCGAACTATTATAACCTCCTCCGGAGGTCTTGAGAACTGTACCCCTGGTGTCGTGTCATTTAATCCAGCCATTGTGTCCTTTCCATAATTGATTTAGCATAGCGCGACTCGGCCAACGTTCGAGTATAATCGGGTAAACTGTGCAGACGCGGTCATACCAAACCGCTCGGTAAACCAACATCCACAACCGTGTCTGTAACATTTGGTGTCGAGGAGTTGGATTCGGACCTGGGACTAAATTCAGTTAGGCCCAAATTTTGGAACACCAATTGTACCATTAGGGTAACATTTTGGTGTCGGGAAGTGGAATTCGATCCGGAGCGCGTTTCACGCGCTCGAAATTATAACGGCGAAATTTGATTTTGTTTTACGAAAATAAAAACCCGAATTTTGAAAGTCGCGCTATGGCAGACCAAGACGGCTGGGTTCCGGTAGTAGGGAGTGAGGCAGGGTCGATCCAGGACCAAATTGAGGGACATGAGGAGAGCGAAGCAGTGAGGGTAGCAGATGCACGAAATGGCGCCTCGCACATGGCCACGGCGACCACGCCCGCGACCGTGGTAGCTCCGCTGGTGGATTCGAACCTTTTCCTCCTGCAAATGAGGGCCCTTATGGAACAAATGGGTGAGCGATTGGAGGGCCAAATTGGGGTAATGGGGAATCGGATGGATGCTCAGAGTGAGCAAATGAGGGCTGATAGTGAGCGATTAGAGGGCCAAATGGGGGTAATGGGAAACCAAATGGGGGTAATGGGGGGCGAAATGGGGTCCAATAGCAAGAAATTGAGGGAGGACATGGGGGCCAATAGCCAACGGTTAGAACAAAGGATGGGGGCCCAGATCGGGGGGTTAGGGAGTAGAATAGAGGGATTAGACAATACATTAGGGGAAATACAGGAGGGGTTAATGGGGGTAGAAAACAGAATGGCCGTTCAGGAGAATCAAATGGAAGGGATGAAAAAGGGGTTAGAGGGGTTAGAAAACAGTATGGAAGGCAAATTGAGGGACATGAGGGACCAAGCGGAAAGGGAAGTTAAACAAATGGGGCAGCAGATAGAGGGGGTCAGAATGGGGGTAGAGACCAAACTGGATGCTCACAGGGAGGAAATGGAGCAGATGAGGGTGGCATCTGGGCAGGAGATGCAAGTGATGGGAGAGGAGATCAGAAGAGGTGTGAGTGAGGAGGTCGGAGGAGTGCGCGAGGAGGTGAGGCACTGTAAGGAACACATGGAGAAGGAGGTGAGAAAGGGGACTGTAAAATTGCAAGGGGGCATAGAGGACCTGACGCAGGGGGTGGAACAGCTGACGGAGGGACAAAAAGGACTAACGGAGCAGGTTCAAAGGAACACTGCGGTATTAGGAGGTTTAAAAGCGACACAGAAAGAACTAAAAGACGACTTGATAGCGACGAAGAGGGAATGTCAGATGGTACGTGAGGGACTGACAATGAGGTTGGACGAGGTGACAGAGGTAATGGAGACGAAGGACCGACAGGTGAGGACGCACATGGAAACGGTCAAGGTAGCCTTGGAGGACGAGCTTGAGGAGACGTACCGGGGAATAAAAGAGGTGAAGCAGAAATTAGAAGAAGTGGAAGAAGGGGTGAGCGAAATTAAGAAGCGACGAAGAGAGGATAAGAAAGAGATAAAAGAGGAGATAAAAGAATTGGTCCAAAGTCTGTGTTTGGATCGTGATGATGTGCTCATTAACCGGATGAGGGATTCGCAGGTGATGGAGGAGAAGCGAAGAGGAAGAGGACCCGGTGTAAGTGGTGACCAATATGGTCGTGCGTATGATGCGCCAGGAGATTTAAGAAGCTTGGGGGTCGAGATGGACCCGGGTGTTCGTGAGAGGCCGTTGGTGAAGTGTGCGACAGGTCTGGTGTGCGAAAAAGGAGGTGTGCGAGAAAGTCCGACTCTGGGGTGTGTGAGGAAAAAGTGCGTGCCAAGGAGTGAGGGTGCTGGCGAGAGTGAGTCGGTCGTAGCGCGTGTGCGAGGGAGCACATGGAAGCGCGGTGTGGTAAGTGTTACAGAGGGTGTGACGGGAGAGTGTGCGCAGGAGTGTGCGCGAGAAAGGTGTGTGACGGACAGGTGCATGGGGAAAGAGTGCGCTGTCAAAAGTAAGGAAGAGTGTCCACCTGTGGTGAGTGTTACAGAGGGTGTGACGGGAGAGTGTGCGCGAGAAAGGTGTGTGACGGACAGGTGCATGGGGAAAGAGTGCGCTGTCGAGAGTAAGGGTGAGTGCGCTGTCAAGAGTGGAGGTGAGAGTAGTAAGAGTGACACGGAGCGTGAGTTGGTTGTGACAGGTGAGAAAGGAAGCACACCTGGAATGGTAGAGCGTGAGTGGGAATGCACGCTGGAATTGGTAGTGAGGCATGTGGTTGGGTGTGCGAGTGAGAGCACACCTGTGATTGTCACAGAGGAGGTGACCGAGGAGGGGGCGCGAATAGGTGTGTTGGTGAGGTGTGCGAGCGGCGAATGTGTGCCATGGTGTTCGGTGGTCAGGTGTGTGACCAAGGCTGTGAGTGGAATGAGTGTACCTGGGTGTGTAAGGAAAGGTACGAGGAGCATGGGAACGGCTGGATGTGTGAGCAAGGAACGGGCTGCGGGGTGTAAGCATGCAGGTGAAGCATCGACGTTAAACGGAGCAGCGGTTAGAGCGACTTTTAGCCGAATCGGGCCCTCGGTGCGTGCTGGGCCTCGCTTTGAACAGCCGCGTCCGTGCTCCACTAGGCGGAGCGGGTGGCTGGATAGGAAGGGTCGTCATGGCGACCACGTTTTGTTGAGACGTGCCGGCAGGTCGAGATCGGGACATTGGATGGCTCCACGCCGAGGTGGTGCGTGGGATCTCGGCCCGGGTAAACCTCCTTCCCTGCACCGAATGCGGGACGTGTCCAGCCGCTGGCACCAAACAACCCGCATTCATGGCTTGGCTGTACGAAGCCGGGCTTTGGACAGGAATTGGCGCACCGAGAGGCATTAGTGAGTAGACTGTGTGATGAGGTTAGTGTTTTGGACCCAAAATTAGAGAAAAACAAAATTTGATTGGCAAAGGATTGGCAGTAATGATTGGCAGATGATGAGTAGGATTGGCAAATTTTTGATTTGTTGAAATTTGATGTGCAAAATTGGTAGTGAGCGATGGGCCCGGTGGGTAAGGGTGGCATCCCTGCCACCCTTCCCATAGTGGGGCAAAGGAGCAATAGCTTATGGGGTGTATGGCAGTGAAAACTAGCCCGGGTGGGTTAGGATATTGATAGGGATCTAGCGAAGATGACAGTAGGTGATGTTAAGGTTAGATAGTGACTGATACCTGTGGTGGGGACGCAGGTAGTTTAGTGTGGATGATAATGACGTGGGAGCGCAATAGTTTAAAGGGGCGACTGGGGAAGCGCAAGTTTCAGAGGGGAGTAGTTAGATGAGATGATGCTGTGTGAGAACTGGACAGGTGTGTGGAGCAGTGGATGAGTAGTGAGTGTGTGGATCAGCGCGAATGCGCTTGGGGAGAGAAGAGTGCAGGTGGCACCAGGTGTGAGAGCCCAGGTGTGCAAGTACAGGTGTGTGGAGAGAGTTGGAGTAAGTGGTACGGAGTGGTGTGCATGGTGCGAAGGTGTGGATGGGGGAAGAGTGGACCCCTTTCACGAGTACCCGGGGCGGGTAGTGTAAGTGTTAGGTAGAGGGTATAGGTAAATTGTGGTTGGATATTGGCATATGTGGTGCGGTTGCAGAATGGTATTGTGGATGGGTGCATTAGTGTTGTGGAAATGGCTGGGCGTGTAGCCTGTTAGTGTGTGTAGTTGGTTGGGCACTCCACCACTGTGAGGATGTCGGCCAGGTGAGGCCGCAGGTGGGCTCTGGGAGCAGTTAGTGTCAGTGGGGCCCGAGGATCCGGAGGACGGACCCGGGTAGCCCAGTGCCAGAGAGGGCACCGAGTGGGGAGAGCGCCAGAGGGCCTTCCCCAGGTAGTTAGGTTAGGGTAAGGAGCAGGTAAGCTCGGAGGCAACTGCAGTGGTGGAGGTGTGCAGGTGGGTAGACCTGCTGGGAGAGTTACACGTCGCGGCCCAGAAATTGTGCGAGGGCACCGAGAGATGAATCGGGGGAGTGAGACCCCAAATTGAAAAGCACCACAGTTTGGGCAATGGGAATTGGTTTTTAGAACCCATAGTGTAAGTTGGCCAATGGATTGGCAGGGAAAGACCCCGGGTAATGTAAAGTTGTTAAAGTCATTTAGGAAATAGTTAGGATTGATGAACCTGTCGCACCATACGCAGCCACTTACCTGTGGTGATGATGACTCCACACCTGTGTTTTCTTTGTTTGTGTTGCAGAAAGGAGAATTGCTGTTGGATTTGTGAGACGCATCACGACGTGGATGAGACATTGGGGTGATTCCATATCTCCCTCCTTAGGAGGGACTGATGATGAATTGGTGATGGCAAAATTGTGATGAGAGTTGGAAATGGCAAATTTGATTGGTTAGGAGGGAGAGAAGACGAATTTGGTTTATGGGAGGAACGGGGAAGACAGTAGGGACGTTTGTTGATTTGTAAAGTAGATGTTTATGGGTAGTGTTGTGTTTTGTGGATACAGTAAGGGGTAAGGGAGGGGCCATGTAGGTTACCTGGTGGGGGGGGGGCATACGGTAGGAACGTACCTGTCTCACCTGGTTCCCATGTGCCCCCAGTGTGCATTACCTTACATTGCGTGCACTTTTGCGCCCTTACCACCTTACTCACTTGTCTTTTCTTTTGTCTCCCACCTCCGAGGATCTGGCTTTGGGGCAGAGAGAGAGGAGAGAGAGGTGCTGGCTCCGCAGTTGTGGGCCTGCACTTTCGCTGCTTGCTGCCGGGATCGATACACCATATGGACCGCAATTTTTGTGGCCGCCCACCATGGACCGCAGTTCTTTTGCGGCCAAGCACCACCCGTGGATGGACCTATGGGTCAACGTGGCACCTATGCCATACAGGTGAACCACTAATAGTTGGCCCCTGACGGCCACAATAAAGAAATGGACGCGGTTGGCGCCTTTCTTTATTTTTTAAAAGAAGCAAGAAGGCCAAGTGCACCACACGAAGGCAAGACCAGCGGCAGAACATCGGCCGGCTGCGACACCACCGGTGACTATAAACACTTTATTGGTGCACCGGATGGTGCTGACTGTGTGATGGGGTGGTGCTTTTGGTGCTTGGATGGGGTGCTCTGCACATTATTAAAGGCCGTAAGGCCACAGAGCACTCGTGGGTTGGTGTATCGATGCTGGCATGCGTGCTCTCTCTCTATGCATAACATCTGCATGTGTTCCTCCAAAAACAGGTCCTGGATCGTAGTGTAAATATCAGCGTAGTCTTGTAAATAATGCTCCCTACCGGCTGTATGTTTAGTTTGCGAATTCTTTCCGCGATTCGGTTATCCTGTGGGTGTGTTTCTGTGAGGAGAAGGGTGCAACGTTGCAGGGGGACATATTTACTCAATTGTGAATATCTGTAAAACTGTCGCACTCAGGGTAGAGTTAATAGTAGAGGGAACTACATCTGAGTGCCACACTAAAATAGGTAAAAATTTATCGGGTCGGGACGCCCCGAGGGTAGAGAAGGGTGCAATGTTGCGGATATGGGATTTGGCCTCCATATCCGCTTGTAAATATTCCCCTATTTCCGCAATACTCCCCAACTATCCCCAATCCCCCATTCCCTAGTCCCATTGTCTGTAAACAACACTCTGTAGAACCGACCTTCCCCTTTTTCCCCAATTAAATGTCGTGCCCAGGTCCACCGCATCTCACGTAGACAACTTTCGGACATCTTGCTAGTTATTCTTAGTCTATGTCAGTTAAGGACTCGTTTCCATTAATTCTGACTCTTCGTTGCACCAGAATGTGATTGTATGGCACCAGTAGTGAGTTTAGGACCTCCCCATACCTCCTCCCATCTTCCCCATGAAACAACAACAACAACAACTACCACAACAGCGCGCGGGGAGTGTGCGTCCTCACTCCGGCTCGGTTAGCCGCCATTGCCCATGTGCGCCGACGGGGTTACCACGAAGGGGCTGCCTGTCGGCCCCTCGTCAAGGGCGGAGCCCGGTAACCCCCCGCACCCAATAAGAAGCAACGGGCCGATTCCATCTGGGGCGGAGCTAACGAGCCGAAGGCGTGTCACTCCCCGCCGGATATACGCAGCGACTTACCAGACGTGAGGTCAGATGCGCCCCGAGCTTGAAGTGGAGAGAACCAGTCGCCACCTCCGAGCGCTGAGAGACCTCCCGCATCTCTGGACCAGACCGGGTCGATTCTGCCCCTAAGCCAAGGTGCACCTTGAGCCTCGACTACCTGCCCTTCCTTGCCATCAATCCCGGTGTGAGTCAGTCTTGTCCCGTTTATCTGTCGTCTGTCGGGGCTACTATAAGACCGTATTTAAGTGCCTACCTTCCTATGCTGTCTCTCTCGTCCTTGTAATCTAACGTTCCGAACTATTATAACCTCCTCCGGAGGTCTTGAGAACTGTACCCCTGGTGTCGTGTCATTTAATCCAGCCGTTGTGTCCTTTCCGTAATTGATTTAGCATAGCGCGACTCGGCCAACGTTCGAGTATAATCGGGTAAACTGTGCAGACGCGGTCATACCAAACCGCTCGGTAAACCAACATCCACAACCGCGTCTGTAACAATATATATATATATATATATATATATATATATATATATATATATATATATATATATATATATATATATATACATACATACATATATACATATATATATATATATATATATATATATATATATATATTGTTACGGATCCGGGGGACGGCACTCCCGTTAGCAAGGGGGGGGGGTTAATCCCCTTGTCCTGTTCTCCCCCGACTCCCACGATTCTTCGCCCTGTGCCTTCGCACAATTTCCGGGCTGGGTCGTGTGGCGCTCCCAGCAGGTCCACTCACCTGCACACCTCCACCACTGCAGTTGCCTCCCGAGCTTGCCTAGCTCCTCTCCCTAACCTATTTACCTGGTGAAGGCCCTCTGGCGCTCTCACCCCACTACCGCCCGCTCTAGCATCGGGCTACCCGGGTCCTTCCCTGGATCATCGGGCCCCATTGGACACTCTACTGGCTCCCAGAGCCTACCTGCGGCCTCACCTGGCCGACATCCTAACAGTGGCGGAGTGCCCATTTAACCATACACACACTAACAGGCCACATGCCCAGCCAATTCACTTCACTCATGCACCCATCCAAACACCATTCTACCACACGCACCACAGATGCCAATATCCACCACAATTTACCTATACCCTCTACCTACTCTTAAACTACCCTTCCCGGGTATTCGTGAAAGGGGTCCATCTTCCCCATCCACTCCTTTCGCACCAACCACTCCACTCCACATATTCCACACTACTCACTCCACACCATCCATTCCATACTCCATTCGTTCCATCAGCGGACCCACACTTCTGCCTCCCGATCCTTCGCACTCAGCTCTCCTCTCTTTGATCTCTTGACGCACTCATCCCTCTCACTCATCTCATCTGTACCTTCTCACTCGTCTCATCTGTACCTTCTCACTCATCTCATCTGTACCTTCTCACTCGTCTGTTCAAGCAATCCCTTGCAGCCACTTTTATTGTCCGTGTAGGAATCAAGCCGCCGGCTCCGATGACACGCCTACCGGATGGCTCACCTCGGCGCTGGTTGGCCGGCAAGAGCTTGCTGGCTCCACCTCTGATGGTGCGTCGACGTGCCACACCTTGTTCTTGTGGTCCCACATCCTTCTTCCTCGGCTTGAGACCGCATGTTTAATGGCGGTTTGGGGCCAACAACCGAATCAAGGCAAGGAGCAGCGAACGCTGTCCTGCTGTTACTTTGAAGAGCGGGTGAGACGATTGGGGAAATTGAAAGGGGCCTATCTTATTTGAGTAAGGCAACGCAGATTCAACTATTGGGAACAGATCCTTAACTGAAACACACAATAATGAAATAACTACAGAGAGGTCCTATGGTTCGCTACGTGTTGTACATGGACTAACTAGGGTGCGATCTTTAACAAAGCCAATTGATGGGGATATTTACAGGGGTTCATTTATAAGGGAAACATTTACTAAAATTTACTAGTGAAGGTTCTAAAAACCGTAACAATATATATATATATATATATATATATATATATATGTATATATATATATATATATATATATATATATATATATATATATATATATATATATATATATATATAAACATACACCACCGGTCAAAAGTTTTAGAACACCTCAATTTTTCCAGTTTTTATTGAAATTTACACAGCTTAATGTCTCAATGTTCTCTGAAATTAAGCATAGAACAAATAAACAATTGGAGATAAAAAAAGAAATCATAGAATCATTTTGTTTAACAAAATTTAATTAAAAATTTTGACTCGGCAAAGTAGCCACCTTTTGCAGATATAACCGCCGAACACACTTCTGGCATTCTTTCCACAATGGAAATCAAATATTGTCCGGGAAGTTCTTCCCAACACTGTTGCCGAAGTTCCCACAAATGTGTTGCACTTGTAGGTTGCTTTGCTTTCACCTTTCTGTCCAGTTCATCCCAAACTAGCTCGATGGGGTTTAAATCTGGAGACTGTGCTGGTATTCCATAAATTGAAGCCTACCGTCTTGTTCTTTTCCTCGAAGGTCGTTTTGACATAGCCTGGACGTGTGTTTAGGACCATAACGCTTCCACCTCCATGTTTGACAGTTGGTGTCACAGAGTGAGGAACTATACTTTCGCCTACTCAACGGCATACAAAAACCCTGCGTGATGAACCAAAGATTTAAAATTTTGATTTATCGGTCCATAAGACCTTCTTCCAGTCTTCAGTAGTCCACAGGCAGTGCTTCATGGCCCAGGCAAGCCTCTTTTTCTTATTTTGCCATCTTAGCAATGGATTTCTCACTGCCACTCGACATGTCAAACCTGCAGCTCAAAGTCTTCTCTTTACAGTTGAAACTGAGACTTGCTTACTTCGACCAGTGTTAAGCTGTGCTTGAAGCTGTTGTCCTGTGAGCCGCCTATCACGCAAGCTGTTGACTCTTTGAAACTTGTCTTCTGATTCTGTTGTGGCTTTGGGTCTGCCAGACCTCTTCCTGTCAGAGTTTCCTCCAGTTTCCAATATACTACTTCCTGCAGTGCAATATTGTCCAAATAATGCTTCAGAGGGTGCAATAACAGTCTGTTCCAATACTGCTTTAATACAGACAGGGGGTTTGTAATCAAGTAATCAGCAGATGTTGGGACACCTGTACGAATTGTCTGCATCAACTTTCAAGGTTTAATTTACTTACATAACTGCAGAACAGCTGTAAGTTGTTAACCCATTACTTGTTCCCTGAAGAAGGCCTTTTTTTTTTTACAATATAACTGTGCAATTTACATTATTTTCCCATTTTTGCTCACCTAAACTTTTTTTTAACCTCAAGCAGTTTACTGCTTACCTTTTTACCATTTCGGGTGATTCACTGGACATTAAACTGCATAAATTTCAATAAAAACTGGAAAAATTGAGGTGTTCTAAAACTTTTGACCGTTAGTGTATATATATATATATATATATATATATATATATATATATATATATATATATATATATATATATATATATATATATATATATATATATACTAGACGACCCATGACCCGTTGGGTCAGTCAGTTTGAATAGATATGAGAATAGAACTAAAGCGAATGCTGGACATCATCAGGGAGATTATTTGGGCCAGCAAGCCATAAGGCTCACCTCTCCAGCGTTCTAAATCACTTATCTGTGACACGTGATTTCGGCCCTTATCTCCGATTACGTTTTTTTTTTTTTTTTTTTTTAGAAAAAACACGCGACCCGTGGACTACCACGATTTTGTTGTCAGAGGACACTTCTGATGACGATGTTCTTTGTCGACGATCCTCCATTTACATAAACTCGCACATTCTCTTTCCTCTTCCCTCGACTGAGCGCCACATACAGCTGACCATGCTGGAAGACCGGTTTCTCCAGGTAGACCAGCACATTCTCCATAGTTTGCCCTTGCGCCTTATGGATCGTCATTGCGAAGCAGGATTGTATGGGGAACTGGCAGCGCTGCAAAGGGATATCCTCAGCTTCCGACAGATTTATTCGGATCCGAGGGAGCATTACAGTTTCGCCTTCAAACGTTGAACTTATGATCCTCGCAACTATAATATTTCGAAGCATGTCCTCAACAATCATGCACGTCCCGTTGCAAAGTTTCGGAGGGTCCAAGTTCCACATCAAAATGATAGGGGATCCTTTTTTGAGCTCGAGGTTGTGCGGCGGCAATCCCGAGACTTCAACGGAATCTAGGAATTCCGTTGGGAAGTGCGTCGCATTAGTACCCTCAGTCACACTGTTGAACGCAGCATACTCCTTGCTAGCACCAGGGAACCTTGTGATGCATCTTGAATTGATGTTTCGCATCATTTCGTTGAGGGGCACTAATATAGACCTTGCTGAAAAAACCTCCATCGGATTGGCGAATGATGGATATATGGTATCGATGCACTCATCGAGCCCACTCGCTGTCAGCAGTATATCCTCTGGCAAATCTATCTCATCATCCGCATTTTTCTCGATTCTATCCTCGCCGATGTCGAGCAAAAATCTTGAAAACTGCCCACTTCCGTCGGTCAGTCGCATATTAGTTCTCAAGTGAAACATTCCAAAGCTCTGCCATAAGTAGGACTTCTTTATGCACGCATTCTCAACATCAGCATCACACCCTCTTTTCACCACGGGCAGAAGTTGACGGAAATCACCACAGCATATCGTCAAGATCCCTCCAAAAGGCTCGTCTTTGTCACATACATCACGCAACGTGCGATCCACAGACTCGAAACTCTCTCTCCTGATCATAGGACACCCATCCCACACAATGAGTTTTGTACTTCGAAAGAGGTCTGCGATAGTGGAATTTTTATCGATGTTGCATACGCCATCTTCCCTCGGTGTCAGAGGGATTTGGAACCTTGAGTGCGCTGTTCTTCCACCAGGCATGAGGGTAGCAGCTATGCCAGATGAGGCCACCGCAAGGGCAACTTCTCCACTCGCTCTCACTTTAGAGAGAATCAGGTTAATAAGAAACGTCTTCCCTGTGCCTCCAGGCGCGTCAATGAAAATCATTGATGACTGATTCGTGCGGATGCAACCGCACGCAAAGTCATAGACAACTCTCTGCTCATCATTGAGCAGAAGCTGCCTTTCGTCTACGATTCGCTGTTGTTCCTCCGTGTCGTATTGGAGTTCTCTCAGTAGGTGAATGTTGGCAATCCCTTCATGATGAAGAACAGTCGTTGGAGTCGGCAAGTGAAAATGTGCAACAGTTCTGTTCAACAATTGCAGTTTCTGCTGCAAATACGATAGAGCCAAGTCATGATGGCGCTCATTGATGGCAATATTGGGATCATTTGCAGATCGTCGATGAGCTAGAAGATAATCTTCAGCCATAGCGTCCTTGAAATGTTCCCATAGATCCAATGGATTGTCGACTTCACTTTGTGTGAGGAGCACAACGAACAAATCCCTCATGGGTCTGGGAAGGCGTGTCCTCTCAGCATCCTCCAGAGTCTCGCGCCAGACAGCGTCTCCTTGCAGCAAACCCATTTCTCTGCAAGCGTCTTTGAATGTGGGTAGAATGACATTATCACACGTTCTCAGGACTTCGAACGAAGTCGGCCCTCTCACGTGGTGGAGGAGTAGTCGGAAATAGTACAGGTCACCAGTACGCGGCGAAACAGTGTAAACTCGTCCCAATATGTCATCCTCAAACATTCCAGGGTTGCCCTCCACTGGTCTGCCCTGTTTTCTTCGTTGCCATCTCTCCTTAGTCCATGTATAGAATCTCGGAACATCCACGTACAACAGTGTCTTAGCGAAATGGTCACGTCTGCAAAGATCCATAAACTCTGTCAACGTGGTTTTGGCCATATTGGGATTATTTCTTTGTTCATGAACGTTCCCAGCAAAAAATACCTGTTGTTCATTTGGCAGATGTACTCCTAAACGGATAACGGCCGGCTTCCTGTCATGGACTGAGAATCCAAGAATGGAGGCAACAGCCTCTGAAGGTCCAATGTATCTACCCGTCAAGTACTCCGTTATCTCGTCGTTGGTGCGCAGTGCATACGTAGCTTGATCGCTACCTTTCATGGCATACTTAATAACATACTTGATCGACTTTATAGAGCAGCATATTTCAACGTTGATGTGGCAATCAAACGTTTTCAGGAGATAGAGATTATGGGGAACAACCCACTGATTTGTAACAGGTCGTCGTTGCCTCCCTTCTTGGTGCCCTTCAAATCCTCCCATTTCTGGGGATCTTCTTCTATATATGGGGTACGAATCGTCTCCGCACCGTGTGTACGGAGCATATGACCGCGGGTATCTGTGTCTGCATGCTCCATTCTTCCAGCATCCAGTTGCTGTGGAACAATATGGACCATGGATCATGTGCTTCAACACCAGTCTGTGTCCCTCTGGATCTTCATCGGGATCTGGTATTTCAGCTTGTACAAATCGATCATAGTCTTGTGGTCTCGGCTTTGAAGCTTCATCGAGCCACAGCAAACAGTGTATGTGAGGGAGACCTCGATTTTGGTACTCCACACACACAACGTGAGCGATACAGTTCCCGAAGAAGCCTTCTGATCCAGTGAGGTATTTAATGAACACCGTTTTCTTCAACTCGAACACTCTCGCAATGAGATCCGGTCTGTCGTTCTCACTTTGGTGAGGAAACAGGTTATTGGAGATTTCAGGCCACTTTGGATTACACGTCATAGTGATGAAGTAGGTCGCGTTACCATATTTTCTTACGTACATCATGGCATCTTGACATCGCTCCATCATATACCTCGGCCCCCCTACAAATGTCGATGACAGTAGTACGCGGCGTCCGATGTTGGACAAATCGTCATTGTCATTGAGAGCATCAGTGAAGCCACTGTATGTAGCAGACCTCAGCGATGCCTGGTTCAGTCTTATAAACGCCAATCTTGTGCCTTCCATTTTGGCTGCCATATCAACAAGATACTGCTGGAACAGATGCCCCCCTCTGAGGAGGTAGTTGAACTCATCCTCGTGGTTCATTATTCGGTAGGAGTAGTATTTCTTGGCAGTCAATCTCCTGCCATTGGTCATGTTCATTTCGGGCTGCCATCCGTCATCTCCGAATGGGAAGAAGAGAACATACTGGAGTGCGTCGTAAGAACGGTGCAACTCAGAAATACTTTGCAGCGCTCCTCCTCTTGCTTTCAATACAATGTGACGCGCTGTAGCTTGAGGATCGACAGTATTCTTCACAACGACACCCACTTCATCAGCGATTTGACCATTGAACCTCCTCTCATGTTCACCAGCTGGTCTCCTGTTGGGATCAATAAGAACGAACGCCTCTGGCAAATTGCCTATTTCCTCGCGTGCCATGCGGAACGATTGAACGTAAGGATTCACTTGTCTCAGCACGGTCTCTAATGCTCCAACTACATCACGGTGAATACCAGCATTGGTGAGTATCCGCATCCTCAACTGTACGCTGTCATGTGGATCTAAGAAATAAATTTGGAGGAATTTCGGTTGTTCATCCGCATTTGGCAAGAAGGAACCGATACGATGATGTATTTGACCCTGAATTATGACCGATGGGCTCCATGCACCATGCCGAGGAGAAACTTGGCTTCCTCCAAATGATGTCATTTGAAATAGACAGTTGTATTGTCTGATGTTCCTGCGGAATTCGTTCGCTGTGGGTCCATCGCCGGCAAACAGATTGTGTAATTGATGGGGTAAAGGTCCCAGATTTCCCAAGGACACCTTTCCATTCGTGCAGCAAAAATGAGCTGTTTCACCTTGGAAAAGAAGCGCTCTACAATGTGGACAAATCTTGTCCATCGCACCGACGTCAGCAGAAGTGAAATTTCTTGCATTCTGCGCGTTTCTCTGCCTTGTCTCAAGAACTTCCCTTATCCTATCTCTTTCTCGCTGCTCCTGAAGACGCTGTGCCGTCTCCTCTGCAGATTCCGCATCTCTCCTCATACGATCTCTTTCTTGCTGCTCTTGATGGCGCTGTGACGTCTCCTCTGCAGATTCCGCATCCCTTCGCAAGCTGACTCTCTCTCATTCCTGCTGAAGACGCTGCGCTCTCACCTCCTCCGTCTCAGCACTCCTTCTCATCCTTGCCCTTTGTCTTTGCAGCTGAAGGCGCTGTGACCTTTCCTCAGGCGTTTCAGCATGTCGTCTCTTCCTTTGGCTTTCTCGTTGCTGCTGAAGACGTCGTGATCTCCCATCGTCTGTTTCAGCACCCCTCGGAGATACTGCTTCCGCACGAGAACTTGAAGGAATGTTGCTATTCGCGTCCATAGACGTGAGGTGTGATTCGTTGTCCGCGTCCGTAGCGCCGTCGGAGGGTTGATACGACATTCTTCCTGCAAATAGTATTGTTTTTGTGCTATCGTTTTGCCGATCATCAAATGACAAATAAATTACATTGTGACAATTAAAGATTTAAAATAAACCTATTTAAAGTGTATGCGCATATAAATAATAAAAAAAATCGAAGAAATATCTCTCGGTAATTTCCTGAAACATTTTACTTCCGGGTAATAATGTTGAATGAAATAACGAAGATATATACTGTATGCCTGTTATTTTAGGCGGTGTATTTTCGTATATCAACGTGGCGCGATTTTTAAAATATATCTCTGCAATTTCCCGTGTGTGCGTGAATGTTCTCAATTATTTCCTTTTACCGAGTCTAAAACCATCGATAAAAATGAAATCAGATGGAAGCGGTAATAATAAAAAAAATCGAAGAAATATCTCTCGGTAATTTCCTGAAACATATTTTTGCCGATCATCAAATGACAAATAAATTACATTGTGAAAATTAAAGATTTCAAATAAACCTATTTAAAGTGTATGCGCATATAAATAATTTAAAAAATCGAAGAAATATCTCTCGGTAATTTCCTGAAACATATTTTACTTCCGGGTAATAATGTTGAATGAAATAACGAAGATATATACTGTATGCCTGTTATTTTAGGCGGTGTATTTTCGTATATCAACGTGGCGCGATTTTCTTCCCGTTTTTTTTCAACCGAGTCTAAAACTATGTTAGCGACTGTGAAAAATGAAACGATATATCGAATTTGATTTGAAATAAAGCTGGGAGAGAGAGCAAGACACCACGGGCCTACAAAACAGGCCTCAAAGCTATGCGAGTTAATAAAATGGTGGATATTACTACTCTCTCAAAGGGGTAAGCCACGCCCCCGGACCAATCGAATGTTACACACAAACACGCAAGATTTCAATTTTATAATTATATAGATAGATATATATATATATATATATATATATATATATATATATATATATATATATATATATATATATATATATATATATATATATATATATATATATATATATATATATGTATATATATATGTATATATATGTATGTATATATATGTATGTATATATATGTATATATATGTATGTATATATATGTATGTATATATATATATGTATATATATATATATATATATATATATATATATATATATATATATATATATATATATATATATATATATATATATGTATTAACGGCTCAAATAATGTCGAGCACGTTGCGGTAGGAGGTTTGAAATCCTGTGATGTCCCAAATGCTTTTAATTCCTGTGGGAATATGCCGAATGATGGAGGACCTTACACAAAAAAAACACAGCCCCTTTTAAGGCCATTTTCCCTGTTAGAGCAAGGGATACCTTTGCGGGCCCCATGACAATAATCATGGTGCCCTTTTTGAGGCAATATTTTATGGCCGGATGCCTTTCCTGACACAAACTCTTTAGTTGCCTCTTACGACACGCAGGGATATGGTGTACCTATTCTAAACCGGGGCAGACACCGGCACGTTCATCCCAGCAAGCTGGTACTCAATTTGCCAACATCAGAAGGATGACAGGCTGAGTCAACTCCCCTGGAATTAATTCAGTTATCGACTGCTATTCAAACTCAGGATCCTAGGATCCCAAGGCAGCACCCTTACTGCTAAGCCAACACCAGGCTGATGGAGGACCTTACGCACACGTTTTTCTGACGATCACGGGTTTTTGTCATATACATGAGAAGCAACAACCTCCCCCATTCCAAATACATATCCTTCGAAATCCCCAGTGCCAAAAGCATTTGTGCTCTTGTAGGGCATGAGCCCCTCCCCCTTGATGTTGTCTTTACATTTGACCAAGTATAACCAATTATATGTTGGGTTTGATTGTTTACTGTATCCTTTTGATACTTATATTCTTTCCATGTCTTTGAAAGCTGGCTGTACTCTTAAAGTAAGTTAAATGCTTTACAAACCTTTGCCCTGTGTTGGCACAATCCCCCCTCCTCCATACTTCGGCCTTGGTTGCACTTTGCTATCTTTCTGGCCTCTGCTAATTTCCTGTATGTTGGATGCAGTATGACTGATCACTCCCAACATACTTTCCCACCAAAGGACTCTTTGTTACATTACTTTGTTGTTTGAAATGCCTTTGAAGCATTATATACTTTATGTGATTGCTTGCCTTGTAATGGCTTGATCTCTTTACCTATTGGAATCCAGAGTTTGTTCTCATACTGTGGCCTCGCCATAGTTGCATTGTTGCTGTACGTTGCTATACTCCTCCATATTCTCAACATCCGTCTTGATGACAGCTTACTCCTTATCTCCTTCTTTCCCTTCAAACCTCAATGATTTCCCTTCAAACCTCAATGATTTCCCTTCAAGCTTCAATGTTTATGATATTGGCCCTTGAGTGGCCTCGGACTGCCTTAAACTAATTGAACAAACAGGGACTTAGGTAGGGGCCATGTGAGTCCACCCTTTGTCTCCTGTTCTGATGTTAAACCACACCCCTATCTTTCTTATATATATTGAAGCCCTGATCAAACCTTTTCAGAGCATCTTGTTGTAGTGTTGGTCATTTTTGTGAGCTTCATGCGACATTGTGTTTTCCGCAAGCTTGTGTAAACGAGTTCTAATAAATATATCCGTTGCTCCTTCTCTGAGTCCTCTGAGTCCCAAGTTCTAAGTCCCTTTCCCGGCATATGGTGGCAGCGATGGGATCAGTCTGTGCAGTCCGGGACGTGGTCCCAGGAAAGTGAGTGGTGAGACCAGCTGGCAATTGATCCGGGTCAGGTGAGCTGTGGTTTTCTTTTGTTTTTTCCTTTATAGCCTGGGGGTCAGTCCAAATTGTAACCCACTCTCTTGCTCGGATGCCGTTTGTTCCGTTCCCTGCTCGAACCTGATCCACGAACCTAAATTTAAATACGGACCGCTTGGGTCCCGGAGCAACGGACTGTTTATGGACTCATCAGGGTAACATTACGTAAGGGGAGGTGCCCCACGTTGGGCGCCCGAGGGTAAGGGGTAATAGATCTCTAGGTTGTGAGGGTAAGGATAAGGGTGGCGTCCCAATCCGAGGCCTACCCGGGAGACATTGGAATCATAAGTAAGGTTAGAAGTATTATAAGGGCGTAGGACGCCAGGAAAGTAAGGTACGGTTAGGTTAGACAGCTGTGTAGGCGGGCGAGCCTCTCAGGGGTTAGGTTAGACAGCTGTGTAGGCGGGCGAGCCTCTCAGGTTTAGGTAGACGGCCATACCTCGCGAGGCGGGCGAACCTCACGGGTACAAGGCTACGTCGGTAAACTAAATTTTCTTAGGATGGGTAATAAGACTGTAAAGGCAGGTGAACCTCTCAGAAATACCCCAGCATTTTTCATGTTTAGGAGGCATGGCTATGATGCTGCGAGACCAGGGAAGTCATGGGTTGCACTGACTAAGGATCTAGGTGAACCGTGGCCCGAAGGAGGGTCTTTTGCGCTGGAAAAATTGGACGCGTTGTATGGGGCATTAGAAAAGTTAGAACAGGACACGAAACACTTCCCGCCTGACTATTGGAAAGTCTTTGGTTGGTGGAAGGAAGAAGCGATGAAGCGACAGGCAAGGTCGAAACAGGCCAGCCTGGCCGGTGAGGTATCAAAACTCAAGGGCCTGAGGAAACAGGCGAATAAAATGCAGGATGAAGCGGTTAAAGAAATAGAGAGGCAGGCCAACGCGCGACTGATGCCGCTCGTTGAAAATCAAGACCCCACGGTAGGGGAGGTAGTAACCAGTCTACCCTCCCCAGCCCCAGCCCTAAGCCCTGTCCCGGGGTTTCAGGCGCCACCTATCCTTTCTGCGCTCCCACCACCACCTCCCTGCAACCCCGCTACCATCGCGCCCCAGTTACCCCAGGGGCCGACACCCCACGGCACGAAGGTCGTTACCCCCCAGAACCATCCGAGCCAGTGAAATTCGTTTGTACAGCTCGGGGCTAACGGGATAAATAATGGGACCGATATTGCAGGGTTCCCACCACCGATGGGACAGGACGGGTTATACCCCTCACTGGTAGGCTGTAATGGGAACGAGACCCCCCAAACTACCCCATGGGAATGTCAGGAAATAACAGAAAGGAAAACATTGTGCCCCTTACAAGTTATTGGAGTTAATGCTCAAGGTCAGGGGGTTCGAGAAAGGGTACCATGGAAAGAAGCCGCTTTAACAGTAATGCGGGAAAGGATTCACCATTTGCTTATCGATGACCCACAACAGATAGTACCAACCATGTCGAATTGGTTTTTAGTTGGCGAGTGCGACTATCGAGATATAACCCATATGGGAGTATCCGTGCTCCCACCCAAGGTATGGGAAAGGGCTAGACAAAGAGCATAGTGGCCGATGGAGGATCCAAGGGCAGCAGGAGCGGGCCAGATAACACAAGTACAATGGGAGGATCTAAAGGTCCGGTTGCTAGAGTCCATCAAGCTGGCGCTGTTGCCAGCAGGAGCTCCGGACTGGGGAAAAATTGGGGCCATAAAACAAAAGGCAGGAGAATCAATTGGGGATTATCGGGAAAGGTTGGAAAAGGCCATCGCGCGCTGGGGAGGACTGGGTCCGATGCAGCTAGTAGGGCTACCCCAACCATTGGTAAACCAATATCTAATCGAGGGGCTTCGGCCGGCATTAAAGAAACAGGTACAGTCCGTCCTTTTCGGCTGGAAGGGAATGACAACTAATGATCTATGCGACAAGCTGGAACAATGCCCGGGCTCCTCCTTAGAGGAGAAGAAGGATATTAAGGAGGAAATATTGCAAATGTATGTCCAGGAGAAACGGGCTCAACTTAATCAAAATAAAAAGGGGGATCGGAGTCAGAGCCACATACGCGATCAGTGCCAGAAGTGGGGGCCCGTCCGGAGTTATGAGGACCCCTGGAGGGATTGGCCTTTCTATAAGGGCCAATCCCCCAACGGAGAGTGGGCCCACCATGAAGGCAACGACTGCGACGGTTGTACCGACCAAGACCATGGACGAATTAACATGGACGAGATAAGACAACAATGGACAATACCACCCCCTCTTCCCCCTCCTCCTCAAAACCCTCAGATTTGGACCGTACCAGGGCCCCCTCCCCAAATTTGGTATCCACCAAGACCCCTTCTCCAAAACCCTGGACCACCCCCCAATAGTGGGACGCAGAATGAAGCGAAGGGGACCTGGGCCCTGCCTCGGGGTCCGCCGCAATGGCAACAAGTAAACCAGTCACAGTGGGGGCCGCCAGACCGACGGCTGTGTGGAAGGGGTGCCGTAGAGGGACGACCTGTGCCCTCCGCACCGCCGGTTCCACAGGAACCGTGCTTCTATTGCAAGCAAATGGGACACTGGAGATGCCCAAGTGCTCGTAGGGGGTTTCCTTACCAGGGCCATCGCGGGGCCTATTGACGGGATGCTAGCGGGTCGCCTAAGGAGTGTCCTCTCTTGACCATGATGCCGGCAGAGGAGCCGACCTTGACGCTGGACGTGGACGGACGACAATTAGAGTTTATTGTCGATACGGGCGCGACCCGCAGTACAATTAACGAGGGGCAACTGCCATCTTTGCGCCCCACGGCGAGGAACGTTCAAATAATGGGCGTTTCGGGCTTACCCCAAGCGCTTCCTATTTCGGAGGAAGTGCGAGTAACATGCGGCCCGCGAGAGGCTAAACATGCTTTCTTGATGACCATTACCGCCCCAACAAATTTGCTGGGACGGGACTTACTGTGCCGATTGGGCTGTCAAATTTCATGTACAGAGCAGGGAGTTTTCGTAGATGTCGCAGAATCTAAACACGACTCGTTGATGATGGCATTGTCTCGTCCCGGCCCCACCGCATATTGGTGGCGCTTGGACGAAGGGGCTCTGGCTACTTGGACACATATCATAGATAATGTGTGTTTGGACAGCTCAGTTATATGAGATTGGCTACAACTGCACCAAATTTCGATAAAACACTTAAAGGATAATCCACCCCACTGCACGGCGTATTACGATGCAAAGGGCGAGGATGAGGATTATCGAGAGAAGGTTAAGGAAAAGCTGGGCAAGCGCACGCCTCTACATTTATCACAAATATGGATCGGCCGCGAGGGGATAGGTATCGAGGTAATCCTATCCGCGAGTCAGCGTGCGTTGACCCAATACCCCGCAGGAGCGGCCGCCCATGTTACCCTCACTACTGCCAAGGGGTGGCCGCCGGAAAGTGTAGGTTGGATGGTAGGGCGATTACAGGAAGTTCCCTTACAAGGTTATTGGTTTAAGAGGGGCCACTGGACTGTGAGATGGCTCAATAACGGTGTGGGGTTCTCGATTGACATTAAGACACAACTGAGGGATGGAGTGTTCGAAGAGGCAGAGTTGCCCCCTAAGGGCACCTATGCCATAAGGGCAGTGCTTACGGACCCGGGTGAGTCAGACTACCTCCTGGCGGAGGTGCCCGACGACTTATGCCCTCAGTGCGACGATGAGGTTGGACGGATGCGAGACGCCGAACCTTTAGTGATATCAGTCAAGCGGGGATGCGCTTGCCAAACGTGAAACAGTATAAGCTATGACCCGAGGCCGACGAAGGTATTGCACCGGTAATTCGATCCCTAGTGGAGCAGAAAATTATCGTGGAAACTAACAGCCCATGTAATACACCAATTTTGCCAGTAAAAAAGCCGACAAAAGATAAATGGAGGTTTGTACAGGATTTAAGGGAGGTGAACAAGGTGATACAAGGCATACACCCACTAGTGCCGAATGGAGAGACCCTTATGATGTCAATCCCGCCGGACGCAACATACTTCAGAGTTATTGACCTTTGTTCTGCGTTTTTCTCTGTGCCTATCGCGGCCGAGTCACAATACTTGTTCGCCTTCACCCATAGGGGGCGACAGTATACTTGGACAGTACTACCTCAGGGGTTTTCAGATAGCCCCACTCTGTTTTCCCGGGCACTGCACCGCGACCTGGCGGATGTGGATTTGAAGGGAGGGTCAGTGTTGTTGCAGTACATTGACGATTTGTTGATTTGCTCCCCTTCTAAGGAGGCATGCGAAAAGGATTCCATGGCCCTATTAAAGGCCTTGGCAGCCAAAGGCTACAAAGTAGGCAGACCAAAACTTCAATTTGTGCGGAAGGTTGTAATTTACTTGGGACACGCCATTTCGCATGGGAAACGGGAATTGGATGCTGGACGGGTGACCGCTATCATGGAGATGCCTCGCCCATGCACGCCACGGCAAATGCTGCGCTTCCTAGGTATGATGGGATACTGCCGCACTTGGATACTTGATTTTGCGCTGCTGGCTAAGCCACTGTACGAGGCGACCAAATCAAACGCCCCGGAAGAATTGGTATGGACGGATGAATTGAAGCGATGTTTTGTAGTGCTGAAAAAGGCGTTGGTCACGGCACCGTCATTAGGACTCCAGGATTATGCGAAACCATTTACCCTTTACACTCACGCCGTGGGAGGTTTCGCCCAGTCAGTCTTGACACAGACCCATGGGGATAAGGAGCGGCCGGTGGCCTACTTTAGTAAAAAGTTAGACCCGGTCGAATGAGGGTTTCCGGTGTGCCTGCAAGCCGTGGCAGCGGCCAAGTACGCAGTAGAAAGAACCGCGGACATTGTTATGGGACACCCAGTAACGCTACGGGTGCCGCATTGCGTCACTTCGCTGTTGTTACAGCGAAGCACACAGCATTTGTCTAACACTAGATTAATGCAATACGAATCCGCACTGATCACTGCAGCCAACATCACGATCGAACGTTGCACGACACTCAACCCAGCCTCACTGATGCCCACCCCTGAGGAGGGCGAACCCCATGTGTGCGCCGACGTTGTGCAGCTAGTCTCCACGGTGCGATCAGATTTAAAGGACAATCCCCTAGACTACCCTGACTGTACATATTATGTCAATGGATCAGCTAGGCGCGCATGGGACGGGTCCCTGTTGTCCGGGTACGCTGTGTGCTCAGATAGCGAGACGGTAGAAAGCGGGCGTCTTCCACCTACATTTTCCGCACAGCAGGCGGAGCTGTGCGCCTTGACCAGAGCGTGCAGCTTGGCGGAAGGCTTTGCTGTTAACATTTACACAGATTCGGCCTATGCTCACAGAGTAGTCCACGATAAAGGGGCCATCTGGAAGATGACAGGTTTCCTCACATCTGCCGGATCAGTGATAAAGAATGGCGCGTTGGTAGAAGGGCTCCTCCGAAGCATTTTACTTCCCCGCGCTATCGCGGTAATTAAATGTCGTGGCCACCAAAGGGCGGACACTGACGTTGCCCGGGGCAATGCAAGGGCGGATGAGGCGGCAGGAAAGGCCGCCAACCAACAGATAGAACGCAACATGCCGATGGTGACACGAGCAAAGGCGAGATCCGCACAGATTGCCGACATACTGACTGAAGGACCACCCGCCACACCAACTAAGGATGATATCATAAATTTGCAAAACGCTGCGCCAATGGCCGAACACGAGGACTGGATCAAACGAGGGGCGATACGCCCCGGGCCAGGGGAAATGTGGACCCTTGACGAGAAACCTATAGCACCCCAGGCCTTACTGCCTTGGCTGGCACGCATGGCACATCAAAATGGTCATGTGTGCCAGAGGGGGGTGATGGGACAGATAAACTACACTTGGGCGGCACCAGGACTGTCACGAGTTGTATCCGAAGTGTGCCGATCGTGTGTGGTCTGCCAGCAACACAATAGAGGGGCGCCGCCGAGACATGCACATGACGGGGGATGCCCCCCGCCGAGTGGGCCATTCGCAAATATCGAGTTCGATTTCACGGAATTGGAACCAAGCATGTCATTTTGCTACGTGTTGGTAATCGTAGATACGTTCACCAAATGAGTCGAAGCCTACCCATGAGTCAAGTCCGATGCCCCGACAGTAGTGAAGCGCCTCGTGCGGGATTTTATGTGCAGATTTGGCATCCCCCAGATAATTTCGTCAGTTCAAGGGGGCCATTTCACGGTGCAGGTGGTCACGGGCATCCTGAAGGCGTTGGGCGTGAAACAGTCCTTCCATTGCGTTTACCACCCACAGTCATCGGGACTTGTGGAATGAACGAATAAGACTTTAAAAAATAAACTAGCGAAACTTTGCGCAGACACAGGCTTGAGGTGGCCGGAGGCTCTCCCGCTTGCATTGATGAGCATCCGTTCCACCCCGGGTCGCACGACAGGCCTTTCCCCCCACAAAATATTAATGGGACGACCTATGAGCTTGCCCGTCTCAGCTCCGACGGACATGTCCACCCTTACTTTGCCGGTGATGGATGACATGCTTTTGAGATTTTGCATAGGCTTGTCCAATGTGGCGCGCAGCATCCATGCTCGAGTACGAGAGGCGCTGCCTGAACCAATAGGCCACGCCATCCACGACTTCCACGCCGGCGACTGGGTGCTCATAAAGCACTTCACCCGCAAAGCTGCTTTGGAGCCACGGTGGAAGGGACCATTTCAGGTGCTACTGGTCACACCGACGGCAGTCTTCTGCGAGGGTAAACGTTTGTGGATTCACGCCACCCATTGTAAGTTGTCCATTCCCGCACCACAAGCCACACAAGACACCGCACCCCACACTGCTTAAGACAATGCACCTTTTAGGGCACTACAGTCTCCTAAGGGCAGCAATGATGGTCATGATGATGGGAATTCTGGATAGCTGCCTAACAAACCCTGCCAAAGATAGGCTTCTGCATTTCAACCCACTGAGAGAGGATCTCCCCAAATACCCAGGACCCGAAAACTACACGTTATTCAAACTGTACCCCATCAAATACATAACGGCTCCCCGGGGACAGGGGATAGTAATACAATGCTGTGAGTTGGAGACAAATTTCAAGTGGTTATCTGTAAGATGGATGGAAGCCATGGTGGTACACAATGGGACACCACAGGCACGCATGACAACCCCACGCATAGTCCTAACTAAAATTAGAAAAGTGGAAAATGGAAAGTTTACTGGGACCGTGAATAGTCACGCCGCCGCAGGATATCAATGGGGCACGGGCATCGACAATACTACTCTCGTACTAACGCATGCCCTCGTCGGCCCAAACACCACGATAATACTTGAATGTGGAATATGGCCCCCGCGCACGCTGATTAAAAGGAACAAAAAGACGGGAGATACCCAACACCAATTCCGGCCTAGTTGCGCCGCCTACGTCATTAAACCCCCTCCTGCCCAGGAAGTAAGGAGGGAGCCAGAGGAGAACACATACTGGAAGGTCGCACGGCATATGGCCACAGTACAGAATAGGACACGGTGTTGGATGTGTATGCACCTTCCCCGCACCAGCACAGCAGGAATACCAATGGTAGTGTTACCCCTATCACTCAACGATTTGTGCTCAAAGCCACTAGACACCAAATGCATTAGTTCAACCCTGACAAGCCAAGGTTCTGACGGAACCGCGTGTAAATGAGTTTTTCAGTACTCCCCCCCCCCCCCCCCATCCAGTCCCGACACTTTGAGGAACGTCCTCAAGCCGGCTAGGGGGGCCCTCTGCTTAGAAGGAAAGGGCCAAGTAATGGTAGGCAAATCCATGTGTAGGAATACCCTCCCCGCCAGACCCTAGGAAAGGGAAACACAGGCTGTTAGTGAATGTTACAAGCTCACCCTTACATAACCTCACACACCTCCAGTTGGCATGGAGAGGGGAAAACGGGACAAACACTATCCCAGGCCTTCTCACTTGCATGACCACCCATTTAGTGGCTCCGCACGGGACGATGTTTGTATGCGGGAATAAAGCTTACCCGTATTTACCTGATAATTGGGGAGGAATTTGCTATTTAGGATCAGTTTTCCCAGAGCTGGAAATGCGACAACACTTGCATAATACCACTGCACTCATAAGGACACAAAGAAGCACCTATTGGCACGACGACGACACCACCACCACCTTACACGGCGCTGATTGGGAGAAAGCCGTTAGTTTCTTCTTCCCATGGGCTGGGACGGTCATGAACAGTTACCGCATTGACAAAATTGCGTTGATCTTAGAAAGGGTGGCCAACGACACCGCTACAGCACATGACGAAATGTTGGACACGGTTGTCCACTTGCGTACAATGGTTATGCAAAATAGGGTTGCTTTAGATATGCTACTGGCAGAACGAGGAGGGGTATGTGGGATAATTAAGGGTAAATGTTGTACTTTTATTCCTGATACTTCACAGGGGGTCAGTGCTGCTATTATAAGGTTAAGGGAAAGTGCTCATATATTGACAAAGGATCGAATGGATCGGGAAGCCTCCCACCAGTGGCTTACTGACTGGTTTAAAGGATGGACAGGTACGATAGTAAAGTGGATATTGACCGCCTTGGCAATAGTCCTTGGAATCGTGGTTTGTTGTGTACTAATCAAGGCTTTAGTCCTTGCGTGTGTGAGAAAGTTTACCACAGGATGGACACTGAAGACGACACCAGAAAAGGCCATGGTGATGACCGACAAGCTGACCACGGATCCAGATGACACTCCGGCCGCCGACGTGACTGCAGATCGCGGATTCTGGAATGACGACCCGAATGAGTCACTGGGCCGTGACAATGAGATCTCCGCTTCTGAAGATTGTTCTTCCGTTGTTGATGTTACCGACAATGATTTTGATTACACAGTTGCGGACCTCAGAGCATTTCAGTCTGCTAGGACGCCGATTACTCTGGAACCCAACATGTCGCATGCAGACGCCAACGAGTACCTAAGGGAGACCTCTCGTTTTTTCTCGATGTGTAAGGCTATGACTGTTGCTGGCCGTCTACGCCGCAGGCCTAAGCCACCTGAGAATAATGTTACTGATGATGATTCCGATGATGATGTGGGCCACTTGCAAGGGTCCCCGACTGATGTTTATGTCTCAATGCAGGCTTTGCCTCTTTATGTTTCACGAGCTCACCTTTATGTCTCACAAGCTCACAGTGAGTCAAACGTCACTGACCCAACTCCGGACCCAACTACAAACCCGGGCCTGGATGGTGAGGAACTCAACATTGGAGATACTCTGAGTTCCGAATCTGATTGTCTTGAAGATTCGTCCACGGATAACGGCGGTGGAAGCAGCATCGCCTCGGACGACTTCGACTTTGACCCAAAGGAAGTTTCTCTCCCTCCTTTGGACCGTTATGCTTTATTTTTTGGCCATAGGTTTAAGCCACCTGATACTGATGACGTTGTGTCTTCCCCAGACCACCAGCACATAAGAGGCCTCATGAACATGAATATCGATTGAGCGCCGACGATCTACCAGGATTGCACCTGGGAAAAGCTTGGGCGAGCTCCAGTCGGAGGGGAGTCCCGGCCGCACCTCTGTGGTTGAAGGGGGGTCGGGAGATCCTCCTGGGTGTGGACCCCGGCCGAACCAGAGGTCTTCGTTGTGGATCTGACACACTATTCGATCTTCATGCCTCTACGGTCTCACATCATACACCCACATACACCTGACTCACATCATACACCCACATACACCCACATACCCGCGGATCATCCTGCTGAGTGCGATGTGTGGTACTTTGGGTGCGGGACATGCTCACTGGGCTGCATTCGCGTGGTATGCTTAGTGAACCTTTTACACTGCCTATTCCACTACTCTTGGAGGATTTTACATGCCATTTGATCACCCTGTCTTTACAGACTTACATTGCATACTCACATACAGACGCGAATCATCCTGCTGGGTGCGATGTGGAGTGCTTTGGGCACGACATGCTCACTGGGCTGCCTTCGCGTGATATGTTGAATGATTTTCCTAATTTTCTTTTGTTCCTGCTTTGTTTGAAATAAAGGCCTTTGATTGGCTCGTAGATAACGTTGTATCTTAGATCCAAAAGGGCGGTATGTAGGGCATGAGCCCCTCCCCCTTGATGTTGTCTTTACATTTGACCAAGTATAACCAATTATATGTTGGGTTTGATTGTTTACTGTATCCTTTTGATACTTATATTCTTTCCATGTCTTTGAAAGCTGGCTGTATACTTAAAGTAAGTTAAATGCTTTACAAACCTTTGCCCTGTGTTGGCACAATCCCCCCTCCTCCATACTTCGGCCTTGGTTGCACTTTGCTATCTTTCTGGCCTCTGCTAATTTCCTGTATGTTGGCTGCAGTATGACTGATCCCTCCCAACATACTTTCCCACCCAAAGGACTCTTTGTTACATTACTTTGTTGTTTGAAATGCCTTTGAAGCATTATATACTTTATGTGATTGCTTGCCTTGTAATGGCTTGATCTCTTTACCTATTGGAATCCAGAGTTTGTTCTCATACTGTGGCCTCGCCATAGTTGCATCGTTGCTATACGTTGCTATACTCCTCCATATTCTCAACATCCGTCTTGATGACAGCTTACTCCTTATCTCCTTCGTTCCCTTCAAACCTCAATGATTTCCCTTCAAACCTCAATGATTTCCCTTCAAGCTTCAATGATTATGATATTGGCCCTTGAGTGGCCTCGGACTGCCTTAAACTAATTGAACAAACAGGGACTTAGGTAGGGGCCATGTGAGTCCACCCTTTGTCTCCTGTTCTGATGTTAAACCACACCCCTATCTTTCTTATATATATTGAAGCCCTGATCAAACCTTTTCAGAGCATCTTGTTGTAGTGTTGGTCATTTTTGTGAGCTTCATCCGACATTGTGTTTTCCGCAAGCTTGTGTAAACGAGTTCTAATAAATATATCCGTTGCTCCTTCTCTGAGTCCTCTGAGTCCCAAGTTCTAAGTCCCTTTCCCGGCACTCTCACCTCACCTTTTTAGATGCTTACCTTGGATACTCACCTCTCAACTTTTTGGCAGTCTAATTATCTTTAGCAACGATCTACTGTGTAAATTATCATAGACTTGTTATACTGTGCTGTACTTGAAAACTTTTATCTGTTCTGGCTTTAGATTCTCAGGAATGCTTCCACTGCCCCAAGTACCTGTGGTCAACTGAAAACAGGGATGCTTGTATACCCATGGGAGAAGAATTTCTGGCTTTGAATGATCCGTTGACGATCACTCTGTTGGTTATTTCACTCATGGGAATGGTGTTGGTGATTGTGGTTTTCTTCGTGATGTACACACAACGTGAGCTCCCTCTGGTGAATGCTGAAAATGTTGAAGTGAAACTCCTACTCCTTTTGTCATTAGGAGGATCATTTTGCAGTATGATAGCTTTCATTGGGAAACCAACAGACAAACTATGTAGGTTACGAGAAATGTGTCCTTGTATATTGCTGTCATTTGGCATCATATGCATGTTGGCAAAAGGCACAAAAATGTGCATTCTTTCCAAAGGTATTGCTATAATTGTGATTTTCATGCATTGTGAACTGGACATTAGAATAACTTTTATTACTTGTCATAATCTTAGCACTCCATTTATATATGAACAAATTCACGTTAGTATTTCCAGTGATCTTAAGTGGACTCGACGCGGGAAGGCTGATCCCGACTCAACATGATAGGTAAAATCTGTTTGTAAAATTATTGTGTGCCATCTCCCTTATATCAAGACACTGTACTCCAAAAGAGCGAAAGCTGTTGTCCGAGATGAGTTCCACCTAGCGCATGATATTTTGAACTTCTCCGCTTGGGTAAATGTTATTGTTCCATTAAGACCAACTGTAATCGCTGACATGACAGCTTTTACCGAACTGCAATTTGCACCCTAATTTAATATACGTCTAAAATTTTCTGAGCATCGAAAGAATGGATATGGATATTCAGTCTCATTCTGAAGGGGATGCAAGACTATAACAACACCTGTGGATGTGCGTTGTGTATGTGTTGGTTGTTAACTCCATATGCGGGCTTCAGAAGGTGGAACAGAGCCCTCCCAGGTCTCAAAGTATCCACCTTTGTGTGTGTGTGTGTGTGGTTGTGTGTGTGTGTGCGTGTGCGTATGCACGCATATATATTTTTTCACTTTAAAATTGTTTTCTCTGCAACTGCTTGTCAGGTCGTAGCAAAAATTTAAACATAGGAGTAATAGAATGTTGATTCTGAGACAACCACTCAACAGACACTTGCTGATGCTTGTTGCTCACTCACGTTCACTCCTTGTCGAGCTTTCATCTCACAACCAACATTGTATTACTACATGTGTGTGCGACAAAGAGGAGACCATACTTTTCCTCATTATTGTGTATCATTCTGGCATCTTTACTTTAAACTAAAGGAGAGAACCACTGGATATCTATTTATGTTCAATTTTAGGGAATAGCTTCATTTTCCTATAACACTCATCGCCATCAAGAATATTGACAAACAATATCTTAGAACTTGGTTCTTGGTTTAAATATCGTTGTTGAGTAGAGATGAAATGATTAACCACCTTCAATGTTCTGGTCTGAGCACCACTCGACCCATATGTCATTGTGAGATTGTGGTAAATTATTTTCCATTGATTTCTTCACATCCATTAAATCTTTTTAAACCCCTCAGTCTCGAAACTTTATTTACGCTTGTCTTGGTTATCTCTTCGATAAGACATTTCTGATATTTACCACATTCGTTATGTTTTCCATTTAAATACCAAGGCTGTCGTTTTCTCCACTCTGTGGTTTTCTTATTGCTTAGTTCTATCATCTATGTACCAGTAAAAAAAGGCCATTGAAGACCGTTAAAATCCCACCAACCCAATTTTTTTCATTAATTCTTATGTGTATCTTATCACTTATACTCATGTATCTTAACTCTTTATCTTATAATCTTATCTTTTAAATATCTTAACCCTTATGTATATCCTAACTCTTAAATATCTTGACTCTTAATTATCTTAACTCGATATATTGTATCTTATATCCATAAGGGATATCCCTGGTGTTGGGCTAGCGGCTAGGGTGCCGGCTTAGGATCCTAGGATCCTGGGTTCGAATCCCGGTCAATTGCTGAATTAACGCCAGGGGGGTTGACTCAGCCTGTCATCCTTCCGAGGTCGGCTAATTGAGTACCAGTTCACTGGTAATTCCCTGCTTGTCGTTAAAGGCGGCAAAAAGGGTTGGCGTCAGGAAGGGCATCCGGCCGTAAAACATTGCTTCAAAAAGGGGACGAAAAACAACAACAACCACAGTTCCCGAAAAAGGCCAACCCCCGCTTGCGGGGAAAAATGGCCTCTAAAGGTGGTTTTTTTTTTTTAATATCCATAAGGGAGGGTGTCAGTCCCATTCATTAAAATGTATATTTTATCATCAAAAGCTCCCAATGCCTTTTTATTTGATTGTTCTATGTATAATTGATGTTTATAGCTTCATATCATATTCATTTTTCTCTACTCTTCTTGAAAGCTAAACATTTGTAATAATGGTTGAAGTATATTGTTTCTTTGCTTGCATTTTTCATTACCCTCTTTAACTTTTCATCACATTTAAAAGCACCATCCTTTGAAGAATAGTATTTACTAGTGGGGTACCCATGTGCATTGAAATGGATATACCCATTTATATAGGAACATCAATTCTTGACTTGTCAAAGTTGTTAATGTATCACTACTTCGACAATAACCTAAATAAGAAATGTGATGATGGAGTTAATCTACTTTATATGGATACAGACAGCTCTATTTTGAAAATAAATACAGGAGATGTTTATGATATGATGCAAGACGTGAATATTTAAAACACAAACAATTACAAACTGAGTAGTAGTCTGTTCTCCACCAAAAAATGAAAGGCTAATGGAAAGTGTAAAGATGATAAAAAGTGAAAGGGTATAAATAATTTTTTTATCGAAGAAACAACAAACTTTAAGCATTATTACAACTGTTTAGCTTTTAAGAAAGAAGAATATAGAATAACAAGAAGATGGTAGGCAGAGCATGATGTTTGCAAAATCCCCCCCCCCCCCCCCCCAAAAAAGTGTCGCCATTGATCCATGAAATTGTCAGTTTATCAAGATTAAAATTGACTATCTTGATAAAAGCTCGGGTCAATAGGATGAAAAGTGACGATTTTTCAGATGAAAATGGATGATTTTGGAAGTTTGACCTACAGTTGACTTTTTGACCTCAAAATACTTGGTTTTCCAATTCAGTGAGGCACTAAGCAAATACTGTTAAATTTAGTCAATCAGATGAAAATTTATGAATTTTCAAATGAAAATGTTTGCTTTTGGACGTTTGACCATGAGTTGACCTTTGACCTTTTGACCTCATAAATAGTTGGTTTCCATATTTAGTGACTCAAGGTAAAAATGATGTTCAATATTCAAGTCGATTGGATGAAAATTTATGGTTTTTCAAATACAAATTTATGATTTTGGGTGTTTGACCTTGATTTGCCCTTTGACCTTTTGACCTCAAAATAGTTCATTTCCCAATTTAGTGCCTCAATATACAAATGCTGTTCAACTTTCAAGTCAATCGGATTTAAAGTGGCAATTTGAGAAATTAGACCTCCAGATGACCTTTGACCTTTGACCTCAAAATCAATAGACTTCTCAAATGGGACGACCTATGCAGCTTGGTGAAGTTTCGTTACGATCGGTTTAGAATTGTGACCTGTAGGCCGGTGACAAACAAACATACAGACAGACAGAACCACAAACGCAACCGACCAATATATTTGAAAAATCTTCGATTTTGCAAGTAACAAGAAATATGTCGTGCTTACTAAGAACCAATTTGAAAATTCCGTCGATTTGAAAAATCTTCGATTTTGCAAGTAACAATAAATATGTCGTGCTTACTAAGCACGATACTTGCGAAATCCATAAAATAAGTTGCAGGCCTATGATGACCTCAAAAAGAATTGGTGGTTGAATTCAGTGACCTGGTATGCAAATCCTCTTAAATGTTAGGTTATTCAGATGAAAATTTAGGATTTTAGAATTTGGCCGATGTTGACCTCAAAAATACTTGGTGGTTGAATTCAGTGTCCAGATATGCAAATCCTCTTAAAATTTCAACACAACACCAAGGCACAAACACAAAACACATAAAAACATAAACATAAAAATCACATAAATACTCCATATGTCATATTGATATATATATATATATATATATATATATATATATATATATATATATATATATATATATATATATATATATATATATATATATATATATATATATATACGTATATATAATCTATATACTAAATCATATTGATATCTTAATTTAATTCAGCAAATGTCTGTCCGTCTGTCTGTCTGTCTGACCGTCTGTTCCCAGGTACCGCAAAAACGGCTGAACTGATCGCAACAAAATTTTGGGTGGGACCCAAAATAATCCTGGGACCACCTGGATTAAAATAGGCCATATTGTTTTCCAATTTTTCCAATTTCCAAATTTTCCAGTTTTTCCAAACACTGGAATAATATTTACCAATATGAACAGTGGTGGCTTTTATTGAAATTCTACAAATACTGTTTAGATTTTGATGATTCGTGTGTGATATGATTTAACGGATGTTTATATATATATCGTTTAAAATAAAAAAAAAGCCTTCAATTTCTAATATTTTGCCTTTTCATTTGGGCCTCCCAATTGAAGCCCCGCCCAGAGGGCGGGTACCATTGCTAGTATATATAATATACACATAATAATAATATAAACAATCAAATAAAATAATCGCACACAATGAGCATGGAGAAAAGAAAGGAAACCAGATAATTGTCTGTGGAGGTCAAACACAAGATTGTAGCCAAGCATAGACAATTTCAAGGCCACAAGTCCATCTCCAGAGACCTTGATGTTCCGGTGTCCACCATACGCAATGTTATCAGGAAGTTTAAAGCCCATGGCACTGTAACCAACCTCCCTGGATGTGGCTACGAGAGAAAATTTGATCGAAGTTTGCAGCAAAGGATTGTTTGAATGGTGGAGAAATCACCTCGATCACCTGCGAAACAGATTCAAGCTGACCTTCATACACAAGGTACAACAGTTTCAACTCACACCATCCGTCACCAACTCAATGAAAGGTGGTTCTTTGGTAGGAGACCAAGTATGACCCCAATGCTGAGAGAGAGATGTAAGAAAGCCAGACTGGAGTTTTCCGAAACACACCTGAACAAGCCAAAGTCCATCTGGAAGCATATCCAGTGGACAGATGAGACCAAATTAGAGCTTTTTGGTAAAGCACATCATCTCTATGTTTAAAGAAAACAAAATGAAGCCTTCAAAGAAAAGAACACCTTCCCTGCAGTCACACATGGAGGAAATTCAGTGATGTTTTGGGGTTGCTGTGCTGCCTCTGGCACTGTGTGCTTTGAATGTGTTAATGGAATCATGAAAACAGGATATAACCAAGGCATTTTTGACACAATGTTCAACCCAGTGTCAGAAAGCTTGGTCTCCGTCGAAGGTCATGGGTCTTGCAGCAGGACAATGACCCCAAACACACTTCAAAAAGCACCCAGGAATGGTTCAAGTCAAAACGCTATAATGTTCTGAAGTGGCCAGAAAGGAGTCCAGATATAAATCCCATTGAATACATGTGGGGAGATCTGAAAACAGCAGTCGGGAGAAGGCACCCTTCAAATCTGGGAAAACTGGAGCAGTTTTCGCAAGAAGAGTGGGACAAAACTACCAGTAGCGAGGTGTAGGAATCTCATTCATGGCTATAGGAAGCACTTGACTTCAGTTATTTTGTCCAAAGGCTGTGCTACCAAATATTAAGTCTGGGGTGTCAATAATTTTGTCAATGCCATTTCTTTTTATTTTCTGATTTAAAAGGATATATTAAATTCTGAATCAAAAACAAAGGTTCTGTAATCTTATCAGTGAAATAAAGAATTGTGGAGACAGAATACTTTCGTCAATTTCAACTTATTTTTCGAGAAAATTGTGAGTTATTTGAAAAAGGTGCAAGGGTACCAAGAAGTCAAACTTCTAAAATCATCAACTTCATCTGAAAAATCTTCAATTTTCATCCAATTAACTTGCAAATGAAACAGCAACAGCATATTGTCTCACTGAATTGGGAAACTAACTATTTTAAGGTTGAAAGGTCAAGGTCAACTCAAGGTCAAACTTCTGAAATCACCACTTTCCATTTGCAAAATCGTCAATTTTCATCTGATTAACCTGAAAATCAAAGAGCAATTGCATAGTGCATCACTGAATTGAGAAAGCAACTGTTTTTGAGGTCAAACGGTCAAAGGTCATCTCAAGGACAATCTTCTAAAATTATCAATTTTCATTTGCAAAATCATCAAATTTCATCATTTTAACATGAGAATTAAACATTATTTAGGTTATTGTGCATCACTGAATTCATATGCATTACTGAATTGGGAAAACAACTTTTTTGAGGTCAAAAGTCAACTCAAGGTCAAAATTCTAAAATCATCAATTTCCATCTGAAAAATAATCGATTTTCATTCGATTGACCTGAATATTTATTTAAATTGTTAATATTAATATGAATGAAATGGATTAGTTGAAGTGTCCATGGCAACCTGTTTTTTTGTGAGGACGTGGGGGTGGGGGGGGGGGGGGGGGAGGAGGGTGGTTTGGATTTTGTAAGTATCCTACTCTGCATGACGCCTTTCTTGTTGTCATTTCTAATTTTATCATTATCAATCAGGTTCTCTCCTCAACAATTGCCCAAATACAGTCAAGTTATTGAAACAAAAATATGTTGTGGTATTTTGTTTTACCCCACAAGTGGTGTTTTCTTTACTCTGGGCTTTTGAAAGTGATCCAAAGGTAAACTACAACACAACGGCCCGTTTGGGAACAATTATTATTGAATGTACTTTGACTTCCCCTCTTTGGGCTTTTTGTTCTTTGACCTACTTGATTATTTTGGCAATATTGTGCCTTGGCCTTGCTTCAAAGGTTCAGAACAAGGATTCTTCTTCAAATGAGGGAAAGTTCATAATGTACAGCATGCTGTTTCTCTTAATGGTTGTGGTCGCTTTCATTCCCGCTTATATAAGCACACAAGGAAAACATACAATTATAACTGAAATATTTGCAATCATTGCTACAGTGTTTGCATTTCTTGGCTGCAGTTTTGTCCCAAAATGTTACAAAATTTCCAAAAAAAAAAAGTGAGATTCGGATTGTTGAGATGTAATTTACATGAAATTTTACTTTTTTTGAAAAAAACGTAGTCATTTTTAGCCGCGTCGCAGACGCTGCTCATAGAGTGGCCTCTGCTGTTGTTGTTGTTGTTCTTCTTCTTCTTGTTCTTCTTGTTCTTGCAGAGAAGACAAAACCTCAAAGCTCCACCCATTCTGGGAACCATAGCTCCACACATTCTGGGAGAGCCTTCATATAAACAAATATCCACCATTTTATTAACTCGCATAGCTTTGAGGCCTGTTTTGTAGGCCCGTGGTGTCTTCCTCTCTCACACAGTTTTATTTCAAATCAAATTCGATGTATCATTTCATTTTTCACAGTCGCTAACATAGTTTTAGACTGGGTGAAAAAAAACGGGAAGAAAATCCGATGAAAGTTGCCCTTTATAGAACGAAATGAATTCTCAAAGGCCTGTAACTTCAAGTCCATTGAGATATTTTTTTTTTTAATCACGGCATGGTCAGCCATACACCGCCCGAAATCAGAGACGGGAAAATGCCGAGATATATATATTTTGTTTAAATCGCGGCATGGTCAGTCATACACCGCCCGAAATAACAGATGGGAAAATGCCGAGATATATTAAAAATTCGTCCATTTGATGACAATCGTCACGATGAAATATTTAATTTATACGCCGTCACAATAATGTGGAGAGAGGAGCATAGCTTCGTTCACGTGTCGCCACACACGGGAAATTGCCGAGATTTTTTTTTTTTTAATCGTGGCATGGTCAGTCATACACCGCCTGAAATAACAGACGGGAAAATGCCGAGATATATTAAAAATTCGTCGCCACACACGGGAAATTGCCGAGATATATTTTCACTTTGCACAAAAATAACATCAAGTAATCGAATCAATAGGAATGTCCTGTGCCTATAACATCGACGTTATAGGCACAGCTGCATCTAGGCATTGTGTAACATCGACGCGGCTTTTGTTTTAATTAAAACTTTTTGTACTTGTTTATTTTGCAATGGAGATATGTGTATTTACTAAATGTTTTTTCAGCACTGTATTTGATATATACAATACTATTAAAGTGAATTTGTATATTTGTTTGTTTAATTATATGTACATTTATTCCTTGCAAAATGGAAGATTTTTCAAGTATATTGGTCGGTTGGTTTCGTAATCTGTCTGTTTGTCTCTGTCACTCGCCTGCAGGTCACAATTCTAAAACCAAAGGTCACCTGGAAGTCAAATTTCTAAAATCGCCATTTTTAATGCGATTGTCTTGAAAATTGGACATCATTTGCATGTTGAGTCACTAAATAGGGAAACCAACTATTTTTGAAGTTCAAAAGGTCAAAGCTCAACTCAAGGTCAAATTTATAAAATCATCAATTTTCATCTGAAAAATCATCACTTTTCATCTTTTTATTTGGGAATTAAACAGCAATTACATAGTGCATCACTGAATTGGGAAACCAATTATTTTTGAGGTCAAAGGTCAACTCTAGGTCAAACTTCTAAAATCATCTTCTTATATGTTTATTTGTTTATTTTCTTTGTTTGTTTTTATGTGTTTCAAAAACAAAAACAAAACACTGAACCAAATCCAAACAAATTTTGTGTGTTGCCACAAGTATGATTTTGTTCTGGGTAGTATATCTGGAGAAAGGGATTCAGGATGGGGGGAAGTCCCCAATTCTCTCTTTCTCCATGTCTCAATATGTGTGTCGTATAGCCCCACCCAGTGGTAGCCAGTATTACAAATCATCCTGTTGTATAAAGAAAGTTTAAACAACTTAACAACATGTATTATGGTGATGTCGAAATCTGAGTGAGAATAATTTTAAATGTTCAAAATGTTTCATTTCACTGATTTCAAGCAAAGCAAACAACAACGAGCTTCACAGCAAAGTGAAAGTGATTGTTTTTCTTGCGCCATGTATCAGCAGCAAGGAGCAGGATGCCAGAGAGGTATACATACATCTATAAACTGTTTAGCCTGGGTTTGAATCTCAGCCAAGCAATAAACTATCATCCCGGTATTTCCCATACAAGCGAGGCATCAAAGTGTGTGCTCTATTTGTTTAAATGTTGAGGGTCAAAAAAGGAAGCCGTACTTACCATTTAAAAAATTTTTGGTATGACTCGGCCGGGGTTCACGCCGACCTCCCTGACTCAGAACAGATGCTTAGACCAATACAAAGCCTTGGAGCATTAATTTATTGATTCAAAAAAAGAAAATAACATTTTTCCTTGAGCAAGGCCTGGAACAACGGTTGTCCCATCCAGTTGGCACAGTGCAATGACTGCTGAAACCAGTCCAAAGGAAGAAGAAAAAACTAAGGTGATCTGTATACCAAAGAAAGGTTGTTGGGAAGATGTTACTTCTCATCAAGCAACAGAAGCTTATTACAGAGCCATGTGTGAAGCCAAAAGTATTCCATTGCCAAGGAGGCTGTCGCAAAGCACTGGCTTGAATGAAAGCAATGATTACATCACTGATTTGGTCGATGGTCTAAAGTTATACTATATGAGACTTGTCAAGGAACCCACTAAATTTCTGAACATTGGAAAAAGGGCGTTTTCCCTGATGGTCCACTGTTATACTATGTGAGACTTATTATGGCAACCCACACAAATTATGAAAATGGGAAAAAGGGAGTTTTCCCTGATGGTCCACAGTTATAACTACGTGAGACTTATCTTGGAAACACAAAACATTTGGCTGGAATGTCAGGGTTAGGGATGGGGTTTGAATGTAAGGGTTAGGGACTTGAAAAGACTTGAAAAGTCTTGAAAAAATTAAAGAGCCTCGAAAATTTAGTTCTGCCATGATGGTTTTCAAAATGATACCTACCTTGGTTCAGGTTGTGTGTTCATGTGAGGGTTAGAGTTAAGGACTGCGGGTTAGTGTTGAGATAAACAAGATTAAAGCAGATTATTCCCCCTGCTATACACCCCGGACTTGGTCCTCGAGTGTCCATAACGGTGCAGAGTAGATTGGAGTGAAGGGCCAAACCATTGCTCTGAAGGGTGTAATTTGCTTTGGTATTGGTTTAGGGTTATGAAAAGCAGATTCCCCCTGCTATTCTCCCCAGACTTGGTCCTCGAGTTTCTACAGCGATATATACTAGAGGGGAGTGAAGCTCCAACCCATTGCTCACATGTGTATAATTAGCTTTGAGGTATTATTTATTAATTTTCGTTTTCTTAAGTTCCTGTGAATAAAATTAACCCAATAATTCTTCTCACTTTAAATTAAACAATTTAAATGTCTAAGGAACTGTGCCTAATTGATTTTAAAAAGTTCATTAGTCCATCTCTTTGTATAACCTTTTTCAAAATGGCTTTCCATCTGTATATTCTTACAATATCACCAACTTTGAACTTTGGATTCCTCAAATTAATCTCCTTTTCGTATTCTGATTTTGTAAATGTTTCTGATGGTTTTGATTTTGTTGATGAATGAACTGTATTATTGTAATAATCTACAATGTCCTGAATTATAGATACCCATTGATGAGAACCGACTTGTGTGAATTTTTTATATAGTCTCACTTTCAAAATGCGATTAAAGCACTCAATAACAACTGCTTTTTCTTCATTAAAGGAGCTGTATAATGTAATACCATTATCTTAAAGAAATCTCCTAAATGTTTTGTTATAGAACTCTGTTTCCTCATCAGTCCATAACTTCTTTGGTTTCCTTTTGCTTTTACTAAATATTCCCTTGAAAGCTAACATAAGAGTATTACCCCTTTTGTTTTTCAAAGGAACAACCCATGCAAATCTACTCCTCAAATCAATAACGGTTAAAGCATACTTGTATCCCTTATCATTATTTAGTTCAATTAAGTTAGTGGACCTTAAGTTAAGTCAGTGAATTCAATTAACAGTAAGTCTTGATTTCGCCAGTTTCACCAGAAGAGGGTAAGACAGATCTTGCTGACAGATCTTGTGCATCCTGCAGGAATATTTGGGGGACAGAGTACAGACAGAGCAGGGGTGCAAGGCCGGAGAGGAGTCAGTAGAAGACAGAAAGCCCACCGACCTGCCTGTGGTGAGAGTGGTAAGAATGCAAAGCAAGAATGCAAAGTGCTACTTCTGGCAGAAAGTGATCATGGCTCATCACCCATCTAACACCATCCCTACTGTGAAGCATGGTATTGGCAGCATCATGTTATGGGAATGGTTGTTCGTGGTAGGGACTGGGAGACTTGTAAGGACAGAGAAAACAGTCAATGTGGCCAAATACAGGCAAATCCTTGAGGATAACTGCTTCAGAGTGCAAAAGACCTTAACTGTGGTGGCGAAGATTTACATTCCATCAGGACAATGACCCCAATCATACAGCCAAAGCAACACGGCATCAAAGGTGGATTGGAGGAAGCAACTTCGACCTCTACGCGGCATAAAAGTTTAAGTATTTTCCCATTTGTTTCTTTGTCAAATTTGCACTCGTTATTTTATTATGTACTAGCAGAAGTACCCGGTTTTGCCGGGCGGAGGAGGGGAAGGGAGGGGAAGGGAGGGGACCGGAGAGGTGAGGGGGGAGGGGAGGGGTGGGAGGCAGGAGAGGAAGGGGGTGGGAAGGGGAAGTGAGAGGGTGGGAGGCAGGAGAGGAAGGGGGTTCATATATATGTTAGTGGGTGAATGTGGCATTCATCACGTTTCTGAGTTAAGTGTGATGCAATCAGGAATAAGAAGAAGCCGAAAATCCAAGTCCTTACACTTCCGGAATTGTTTGATTTATTTGTATTCAAATATCTGGTGATTGTTTTGTATTTATTTATGCGAATGTGTACTTGTGTGGAGATTGTGTCTTTCAATTGTGTTTTGCTTTATTCAAATTATGTTTTGCTTAACATTTATGCATTAGTTTCACTTTGCAGAAAGAAGTATGGCTTGAGACCAGTTCAAGCCAGGTCGGCTAAAGAGAATAACAACTAGGATTGTGGTCTGGTTTCCATCTGCCAGCAGGAGATAAGGACTCAGGGAAAATTGGAAAACAACATGTGTGGGAAGTGTCCTTGAGTAGACTTCTCATGGGCAGTTTTGGAGATAGGATAAGAGGAGGGGGCAGTTGTTTAACTTTCCCTTTCTCGGAAATTGCCTTTAGCTGACTGAGAATAAATCTTGATGAAGCCTTTGGTTTTGCCTCTATATAAGGGTGGTCTTGGCTTTGTGAGAGTTAGAGTGTTTGAGAATCCTCTTGGCTCCTACAAGCTCTGATCTTTCTCTGACAGTCTTCATGATCGTGTTGGTTCTTCAATAAAATTCTGTTACTCCTTCATTAGGGTGGACCTTGAATCGATTCACCAACATCTGGTATCAGGAGTGGGGTCCAACTCGGAGCCGGACTGGAAGGGAAGGACCCTGGAGGGACCGAGAGGAGAGGCAGGCCAGCACCCGATTTGATTAAGGTGAGATTTTGTGCTGAAAGTTATACCAAATTACGTGCTCCGCTCTTCACCTCGGGTGTGGTCCATCCCTCCTTCGCCGTCTGAGCTTGGGCCACGAACAAATTGTAAGTATGGGCGATTGACCTGGAGTAACGAATTTATTGATCTACCAAGGGTAGGGTTACGGTTAGCAAAGGAGGGGAGAACGTGAAGCCAGGCGGCCGCAGGGCAGCGCTTGTAGACCAAGATCATCCCAGGAAGGACAGCCAAGGAAGACAGGATGGGGAACAAACCAGGAAAGGAGGGGGAGCCCCTCAGAAAGACCCCGGCATTTTTGATGTATAAAAAGCATCACTATGCCGCCATAAGACCAGGGAAAGCATGGGCTGAGCTAATGAAGGACCTAAGTGAACCATGGCCAGAGGAAGAGCCATTTGTGCTCGAGAAATTGGAAGCACTGTATGAAGCTCTAGACAAGCTAGAGAAGGAGAAGAGAACCTTCCCACCCGACTATTGGAAAGTATACAGGTGGTGGAAAGAGGAAGCGATGAAGAGGCAGGCAGCGGTGAAACAGGCTAGCCTGGCAGGAGTAGTATTTAAGCTACAAGGAGAAAGGAAGCAAGCGGATAACATACAGGATAAAACGATCAAGGAATTAGCTAATCAGGTGAATCAGCAGCTAATGCCGCTGGCCCAGGGTAAATACCCCATGCCAGGGGAGGTAGTTACCAGACACCTACCCCCCCCCCCAAGAACTGGGCCCTGTCCCCATGCTCCAGGCATCACCCTCCCCATCCCCATCCCTGTTGCCAATTCCCGGACCCCAGAAAGACGTGACACCAGCCCCTCAGTGGGACAAAACACAGGGGGAAGTGGGTCGTTCCATCGTACGTTCAGAACAGATGGTGATATCCTGCCCAGGTGCTAGAAACAAAGGGGTCGCTCCCAAGGAATTGGTAATACCCCCGGGATTCCGACTCACAGCTCCCCAGGGCTACCTTAGCCCGGGTAATCCATTCAGAGGACAAGGGTCTACTGGGGGAGACGAGGGGACAGACATTCCAGGGTTCCCACCACCTATAGGGCAGAAGGGACTATACCCCTCACTGGCAGGACTTACAGGGAATGGGAACCCACAGACTATGATGGGAATGTTCCCTGTTAAAACTGTAGGCATACGGGGACCTGCAGGGAATGAATGAGCTGTTACAGCAAGAGTACCTTGGAGGGAATCCGATTTGACTGCTATGGAAGAAAGGGTACAAACCTTGATAAAAGATCAGCCTCATCAAGTGTCCGAATTTATGCTAATGTGGATACAAAACTCGGACACAGATTGGCAGGACATCTGCCATATGGGAAAAGCTATACTGCTCTGGCGGGTGTGGGAACAGGCGAAAGCACACGGACCGTGGCCAGATGTGGAACCAAACCCACCCCTAGGGGAAGACGCATGGAATGCTCTGATCACCCGGCTGATGGCTGGAGTACGACTCGCTTTAATGCCAGCCGCGGGGCCGGATTGGAACAAAATATACGCAATAAAACAAAAGCAAGGTGAAGCAGCAGCAGACTGGAGAGAAAGATTGGAAAAAGCATTGAAAAATGGGGAGGGTTTCCCCAGGTATGGGACATCCCCAGGGCTAGAGTGAACAACTTCCTAGTGGAAGGAATGAGGCCCGCAATAAAAAAGTGCATCCAATTAGTCAAACTTTGGTGGAGAAATGCCCAAACCGACAAATTATGCGAAGCAGCCGACCAGTGTAGTGACTGTGATGAGAAGAAAGCCGATGTGAAAGATGACATACTGCAAATGTTTGTACAGGAATGACCGGCCCAGTTCAACCATAAAGGGGGACATTGAGACTGTGGGCGTGCCCAGAACTGAAACCAAAGGGCAACTCCCCAAGATAATTGGGACTATGATGGCTAAAATGACTTTGACGACGATGATAATAGACAAGTCAATACGCAGACAAAGGGACAACGGGGACCAACCTGGCCGCAACAATGGAGACAACCGGACCAGCAGCCAGCTAGACGACTGAGACGACAGGGACCACGTAACAACGGCGGACACCCCACACCCTCGCTACGCCGGTTCCGCAATGGGTGTGCTTCCTCTCTGGACAGATGGGACATTGGAAACGCGACTGCCGAAAGTTCCGCAAGGGGCCCCGTGGACCCCCTCCACAGGGCAACCAAACAGCCTATTGACGGGAAAAAGACGGGTCGCCTAAAGAATGTCCCCTTTTGACCATGTCGCCTACAGAGGAGCTGACTTTGACTCTGGACGTGGACGGACAAAAGATAGAGTTCCTTGTGGACACGGGGGCGACCAGTAGTACTATTAATGAAGGGCAATTACCATCCTTGTGCCCCACACATAATAATGTTCAAATTATGGGCGTCTCGGGTTTACCCCAAGCACACCCAATTTCGGAAGGGGTGAGAGTGGTCTGTGGCCCACTAGAGACTAAGCATGCTTTCTTAAGGACCACCACAGCTCCAACTAATTTTTTAGGACGGGATTTACTTTGTCGATTAGGCTGGCAAATTTCATGTACAGAGCAGGGAGTTTTCGCAGATGTTGCAGAATCTAAATGCAACCTGTTGATGGCAGCATTGTCCCACGCTGGCCCTACCATATATTGGTGGAGGCTAGGCGAAGGGGCTTTGACAAATTTGATACAAATTATAGATATGGTGTGCTCCGAAGGTAAGGAACTGCGTGACTGGTTGCAGGAGAATCGAAACTCGACGGATGTAAGATACGATACACCGCACTGTACGGCCTACTATGACGCAAAGGGGGACGACAAGGAATAAAGGGAGTTGGGTAAGGACTCGCTGGGTAAAACCTCGAACATACATCTATCGCGAGTGTGGATTGGCCGCGAGGGAGTGGGGGTCGAGGGAAGCCTGACTCCGCATCAACATGCACAGTCCTGATACCCTGAAGGAGTAGAGGCTCACGTCACCGACACTACTGCCAAAGGGTGGCCACCGGAGAGTGTAGGCTGGATGATGGGATGCTTACGACGGGCCCCAACCACCGGCTCTCGGCTGGTGGGCCACTGCATAGTAAGGACGCTCGGGAATGGGGAAGGGTTTGTAATCCACACCCCGCTACAAATGGAGCAAGGGGAATTCGAAGAAGTAGACTTACCCCCTAAGGGCTGCCATGTTGTGAGGGAGTACCCAAGGCCCCGGGAGAATCAGATGACATTTTGAAGGATGTACCGGACGATTTGTGGGCTAAACATGATAATGACATTGGTCAGATTCGAGATGCTGAACCTTTGGTAATACCAGTGAAACCTGGGGTGCCGCTCCCAAAGGTGACAGTATAAATTACGACACAAGGCCGATGTGGGTATTGCACCAGTAATCCAGTCCCTGATAAAGCAAAAAATAATTATAGAAATGAACAGCCAATGTAACACGCCTAGACTGCCGGTAAAGAAGCCGAAGAAAAACAAATTTGAGATTTGTCCAGGACCTGAGGGAGGTAAACAAAGTGATACAGAGCATCCAAGCTGTGGTACCAAACGCGGAGGCCCTCATGACATCCATCCCACCGGATGCGACACATTTTACTGTCATTGATCTGTGTTCTGCATTTTTCTATGTGCCAATCGCACCTGAGTCCCAGCACTTGTTTTCCTTCACCTACAGGGGTCGCCAGTACACCTGGACTGTGTTGCCCCAAGGGTTCGCTGATAGCCCCACCATATTCTCCCGAGCGTTGCACCGAGACCTAGAGGACGTGGAACCACAGGGGGATCAGTGTTGTTGCAATACATTGATGATTTGTTGATTTGTTCCCCCTCCAAAGAAGCCTGTGAGGAGGACTCGGTTACCTTGCTAAAAGCCTTGGTCGCCAAGGGCCACAAAGGGGTACGAGAAAAGCTTCAGTTGTTACAGCTGGTCGTAACTTATTTGGGCCATGTTATTTCGCACAGCAAGCGAGAGCTGGATGCGCAGCGAGTGACAGCTATCACGGAAGTGTCGCGGCCGCACACACAGCGGGAAATGCTGCGTTTCCTAGGTATGACAGGTTATTGCCGCACTTGGATTAATCGACTATGCGCTACTCGATAAGCCACTGTACGAGGCCACCAAACTGGAAGCTCTGAACAAAATAGTTTGGTAAGACGACATGATATGCTGTTTCGAGGGCATGAAAAGAGCGTTGGCTACGGCACCAACGTTAGGGCTCCCTGATTACGTGAAGCCATTCATCCTTTACCCTCACGTGGTGGGGGGTTTTGCCCAATCCGTATTGACTCAAACTCATGGTGAGAAGGAGCGACCTGCAGCCTCCTTTAGTAAGAAGCTAGACCCAGTCGAGCAAGGGCTTCTGGTGTGCCTGCAGGCCATGGCGGCGGCTAGATATGTGGTGGAAAGGACAGCGGACATTGTCATAGGACACCCAGTAATGTTACAGGTGCCACACTGCGTCACTTCGCTTTTATTGCAGTGAAAACCCCAACATTTGTCATCCACAAGGTTGTTGCAATATGAAACCACACTGATCACTGTGGAGAACATTACCATTGAGCATTGCACTACTCTTAATCCAGCCTCACTGATGCCCACACCAGAGGAGGGTGACCCCCATGTGTGCATCGAGGTGATGCAGCAGGTGTCTACGGTAGGCCAAGACTTGAGGGATACACCCCTTGACAACCCCGATTGTGTGTTTTATGTGGACGGATCGGCTAGGTGTGCATGGGATGGGTCTTTGCTATCCGGGTACGCGGTGTGCTCCAATAACGAGACAGTAGAGAGTGGACGTCTTCAACCTACATTTTTGGCACAGCAGGTGGAGCTATGCACCCTAACTAGAGCATGCACCCTGGCGGCAGGCCTTGCCGTCACCATCTACACAGACTCGGCTTACGCTCATGGGGTGGTTTACGACAAATGAGCAATTTGAAAAATGTGTGGCTTCTTCACATCTGCGGGTTCGGTAATAAAGAACGGTGATTTGGTCGAGGATCTACTCCAAATCATTTTGCTTCCCCCCCACTATTGCGGTGGTAAAATGCTGCGCTCATCAGAAACTGGACGCAGAAATGCCCAGGGCAACGCCAGGGCGGATGCAGCAGCGGGTAGGGCAGCCGAACAATATGTCGGATGAAATATGCCGATGGTTATGCGGGCTAAAGGGATGCCTGCACAGACTGCCATGGTACTGGCCTAGGGGCCAGACATCGCACCAAACAAAGCTGACGTTTTGAGACAGCAAGACCGAGCACCGTCAGCCGAACATGATGACTGGGTAAAGAGGGGGGCAGCGCGACCCAGGCCTGGTGAGATCTGGACCCTCGAAGGAAAGCCGATAGCACCTAGGGACCTACTGCCCTGGCTTGCATGCATGGCACACCAGAATGGCCATGTGTGCAAGAGGTGGGTGATGGAGCAGGTAAGATATTCTTGGGCGGCCCCAGGATTGTCACGTATTGCATCGGACGTATGTCGGTCATGCGTGATTTGCCAACAACACAACAGGATTTGCCAACCGTGGGGGCCATTCACACACAACAAATTCAATTTCGTAAACATGCAGCCTAGCATGTCGTTCAGTTACATTTTCGTAATCGTGGATATGTTTACAAAATGGGTCGAGACCTATCTGTGTGTCAAGTCAGACGCCCCGACAGTGGTTAAGCACCTCGTGTGGGATTTCATGTGCCGATTCAGGATTCCCCAAAAGATATCCTCAGACCAGGGTGGACATTTTATGGCAGATGTAATTAAAGGCATCCTGAAGGCGTTGGGTGCAAAACAATCCTTCCATTGTGTATACCATGCGCAATCAGCGGGACAGGTGGAACGCACAAACGGAACCCTGAAACTCAAGCAAGCAAATATTTGTGCGAACACAGGTTTGAAGTGGCCGGAAGCTCTACCGCTTGCGTTGATGAGCACTCGATCGCCCCTAGTCGCACAACGGGTCTTCGACCCCACCCCCCACAATATATTAATGGGGCGGCCCATGAGTTTTCCTGTTTCGGCCCCGGTGGACATGTCCAAACTTGATTTGCCTGTGATGGATGACATGCTTTTAAAGTTTTGCATAGGATTGTCCAATGTGGCATGCAGCATTCATGCACGAGTACGAGAGGCGTTGTCTGAACCAACAGACCACGCCATCCACGACTTTCAAGCCGATGACCAGGTGCACGTGAAGCACTTCACCCACAAGAACGCCCTGGAACCAAGGTGGATGGGGCCATTCCAGGTATTGTTGACTACACCAACCGCAGTCTTCTGCAAGGGTAAGCCCTCCTGTATCCACGCCACACACTGCATGTTGGCCATCAAAGCACCAGACACCACAACACAGTAATGATGTTTTCAGCCCCAGGAATAATGCTACTGATAGCAGCAGTATCTATTGGGAGCGCATGTGGTGAAATTGCACCCAAGTTTCGACCAGGTGCCATACAACTACTGACCACTACGGGGCTACTATAAGATCCTGGCTCCGAATAGTAAAGGGCACTCCTGAGACATTTATCATGCTTTATCCACGTGTATGCTTAGAATGGTAAAGGGAATCTCATTGCACATCGCTTGCTTATTTGCTTGAATGTTATACTCTTTTTTGCTTATATGATTGACATATATTGATCCTATGATTGCCAATTATCTTTTAGATATTGCTGGAGTTCGATTCTGAATTAAACTCACCTTCCGAGTCACTGTTGTAGATTTGATTATCTTACAACAGCACACAAGGGGATATCTTGGAAACACGAAACCTCACCGTAGTAATGGGGCAGGAGATATCACTACCATGTTTTAATGAAAGCACGAATCAGGCATGGAGATTCGTGATTTGGGAGGTGTCATTTAATAGAAGTGAATCGGAACAGGTATTGCAAAAGGTTCGTATGACATCAGGACGGGGGCGAACCGCTACCACGACGAAGCAACAGCCGGGATACAAATGGGGGGACACCCGATTTAAGGATTTCAGACATGCACACATTTGGAGGAAGGTATATTTATGAAGCTTAGGTGTAGAGCATGGATAAAATGGGGAAATCGGTATGGCGACAACGCAAACATCGAAATTACACTTAAACCACAACCCCGAGATGGGGCCCGAGTGAGAAATGATGGGAACACATATTGGAAAGTAGCAAGAGAGGTGGCATCAATTCAGAACAGGACTCAGTGCTGGTCATGCATGAAATTTCACCAAACTAGCACTGCTGGGATACAAATGATAGTGTTACCCTTGTCCCTTAACGATCTCTGCTCACAGCCCATCAATTCCCTATTTTTGGTTACCACTTTGGAAAGAGAGGGTGTTAATAACAACAAGGGTTGTAACCGACCATTTAATTATCGCCCTTGAATGGCTGCTCATGTGGCTGATAGGCCATCCCCCATTTGGGTTAAACCAAGGAAGGGGGTAGTCTGCCTCCAGGGCTCTGGCCATTTACGTATGGGGGAATCGGAATGTGCATACACTCTTCCCGGAAAGATGAGAAAAGGGGAAGACCGGATTACACAATGAGTGGTACTACATGACAAGCACACCCACAACATAACGGCTATATCATTCTCTAGGGGGGTTAGTAGGACCAATGGGGGTGACGACGGGAATTCAGTGTCTATCCACCCACCTGATGCAGCCCCATGGGATGATGTTCATATGCAATGATAAAGCGTACCCCTACTTACCGGATAATTGGGGTGGCACATGCTGTCTAGGATCGGTTCTTCCCGATATCGAGATACTCGACGATCTAGATTCAAGGCCTCTAAATAGGCGAAGCAAGAGAGTGATGTGGAATGAGGACGGAACGACTACATTACATGGGCAAGGATGGGAAAAGGTGCTAGCGTTTTCCTTCCCGGGAGCAGGCATCGTTATGAATAGCTTCCGGATAGATAAGATGGCTTTAGCTTTGGAAAAGGTAGCTAACGACACCGCTACAGCCCATAATGAATTATTAGATACAGTAGTTCACATGCGCACGATGGTAATGCAGAACCTGGTAGCTTTGGATATGCTATTGGCAGAGAAAGGAAGGGGTATGTGGGGTAGTGGAAGGGAAGTGTTGCATGTGGATACCAATTCCATCCGAGGGCATGTCAGCTGTGATAGTAAGTCTAAGAAAGACTAGTCACATGCTAACTATTGATCGCGTCTCACGTGAAAACTCTTTGAATGCCGGATGGATCACAGATTGGTTCAAATGATGGACAGGCATGATTGTTAAATGGTTGCTGACCACACTTGTGGTGGTAATTTGTGTAGTAATCTCGGGGGCATGAATTAAAGCCTTTGTGCTTATGTGTGTAAAGAAATATTTTACAGGATGGATGTCGAAGGATGTGCCAGCAAAAGGAATGGCTCTTGTTGCTGTTCAAAATGATGCCTTGGATACTTCATCTAATAATGATTGTTTTCCCCCATATGATTCCCAATTTTCCTTACACACCCCCTCCCTACTGCTCCCTTTTGCTGCTATTGATGATTGTGATGATTTTTTACAAAATCCGCTGCGGGTGCGGGAATTGTCTGTTCCTGTTTCTTCCTATGTATTACAAGCTCTCAGTGGGAGTCTAATCCCCGTCGATTTAGCTTTGGGTCTTTCTGCCAAAGGAGAGCTATTACAACTACAACATGGAGACTCAGAGAAAGGAGAGGCTGACCACGAGGGCCTGATGGGTGACAATCTCCCACCGCTAAATTAAGCATTGTAGGTGTAGCTTTGTCTCAGTTTTCCATAGTCTTGCGTACTCAGTCCAAAGATTGGGGTGGAGAATGGCAAGAGGCCTACGTTGGGGCAAGGGTGAGCTGTAAGCTTCCCTGTGCGCGAACGGGCATAAGAAGATGGACTGCGCAGTATGAAGAAATGCCTCCATGCTGACACTAAATTGTCTCTTTGATACATTGTCTCAAGAGAGACAAGAGGAGGGCTGTGGAGATTGTGTCTTTCAATTGTGTTTTGCTTTATTCAAATTATGTTTTGCTTAACATTTATCCTTTAGTTTCACTTTGCAGAAAGAAGAATGGCTTGAGACAAGTTCAAGCCAGGTCGGCTAAAGAGAATAACAACTAGGAATGTGGTCTGGTTTCCATCTGCCAGCAGGAGATAAGGACTCAGGGAAAATTGGAAAACAACATGTGTGGGAAGTGTCCTTGAGTAGCCTCTCATGGGGAGTTTTGGTGAACGGATAAGAGGAGGGGGCAGTTGTTAAACTTTCCCTTTCTCGGAAATTGCCTTTTGCTGACTGAGAATAAATCTTGATGAAGCCTTTGGTTTTGCCTGTATATACGGGTGGCCTTGGCTTAGTGAGAGCTAGAGTGTTTGAAAATCCCCTTGGCTCCGACGAGCTCTGATCTTTCTCTGACAGTCTCCACGATCGTGTTGGTTCTTCAATAAAATTCTGTTACTCCTTCATCAGGGTGGACCTTGAATCGATACACCAACACTTGTATATAACTGTCACCTATTTAAAAAGCTTTTTCAATTTCCTCATCAAATCATTCCATTTCAAAAAAAAAATCAATCTCTTTCAGTCATTCCTCCCTACATTCTCGAAACTCAACTTCATTCCACCACTCTATCGTTTACAAATGGATCTCTTACTTGAAAATCACCATAAACCCAGTTTGTAATAAATGTTCGTTTTTCATTAATCATCCACTTTCTAAACTCCCCCCTCACCCCTCTCCACCAAAACTCCTTCCTCACCCCTCTCTTTCAATTCTCCCCCCTCACCCCTCCCCTCCTAAATTCCTCCTCAACCCTCCCCTCCTAAATTCCTCCTCAACCCTCCCCTCCTAAACTCCCCCCTCACCCCTCCCTCTAAATCTCCCCACTCGCTCTCCCATTCAAAACTCCCCCCTCAACCCTCCCCTTCAAAACTCCCCCCTCACCCCTCCCCTTCTAATCTCCCCCCCTACTACCTTTCTCCAATTCTCCCACCTCCCCGCTCCACCTCAAAGCTGCCTCCCCACTTTCTCTCCCTTCCATCACATACCTCCACCTCCTCCAACCTTTGACTTTGCTCTTCTCCCCCTCAAACAACACCTCACTGTGCCTCTTTCCATCACCATAAAACCTTTTGGCCTCATCCTTCCCTTTCTCCTAACTCGTCTTTCATTAATTTAACTTGTCTTAACTCGTCTTTCATTAATCATCCACCTTCTAAACTCCCCCCTGCCCCTCCCCTCCAAATCTCCCCCCTTGCCCATCCCCTCCTAAACTCCCACCTCACACCTCCCCGTCAAAACTTGCCCACAACCCCTCCCCTTCAAATCTCCCCCCCTACCATCCCTCCCCAATTCTCCCCCCTACCCCCTCGTCCTCAAAGCTGCCTCCTCTCCACTTTGTCTCCCTTCTCTCTCATACCTCCACCTCCCCCAACCTTTCTACTTTCCTCTGCTCTCCTCAAAGAACCCCTCACTGTGCCTCATCCCATCACCATCAAACCTTTCATCCTCCTCATCCTTCCCTTTCTTGTAACTCTTCTGTAATATCCGACACACCATCAACTGCTCTCCCCCCCTCCACCTCGCTTCCTTCATCTGAGCCTACCCCTCCCTTCCCCTGTCCTGCACCCAATGCTCCCCCTCTCTCCTCATTAACGGTATGGACCTCAAATATCTGGGGCCTTTGCTCAAACCTGATTGATCTCTCCATTCAGGTTGCTTCTGACAATCCAGACTTGATCTGCTTAACAGAAACTCGCCTCCTTCAAGATGTCTCTGATTCCTTAATATATCATCCTGGTTACTCCCTCCTCTGGTATGACAGACCTGAGCCTCGTCCTGGTGGTGGGGTTGCTATCTTTATCAAAAGCTCTCTTCCTCACTCTCCTTGCACTGCCCTCTCTCCACCCTACCCCCAGGAGTACGTCTGGCTACGACTTCCTCTCCGCTCCCACCTTTTGTTCAGATGTGTTCTGCACCATCCTCCACCATCCTACATGTGTTCTGCACCAGTAGATGATAAATGTTGATCCTGGGACAGCCCCAAATCTCCATTCACCTACATGTTAATTTCCCATCTTCCCTCACTTTTCTTCATTTCCCCTTAACACCTCTATTCCTGCCCCCCTTGGTCTTATGGGCCTTTTACTCTTACTATCAATGATCATTGTTGTTTAGTAGACCACTGATACAATGATCCTACAATTATTTGTTTATGTGTGGGAAATAATTTAATTCTCCTATAACTTCCATCACCATCTAATATATTAACAAAGTATATGTTTGAGTTTGGTTCTTTATCAAGATATTTTAACTGAGCTAAGATAAAATGGTAAACCTCCCTCAATGTTCTTGTCTGAGCGCCTCCAGTGCCACACACCATTTTTAAATTAAAGTATATATTTTCCTGACAACCATCAAAGTTTTCCATCCACTCTAAAATATTTTCATCTTTTTTACCCAACCCACCGGTATTTAAATTAATTCTCTTATTTGTTTTGTGAACTTTTTTTACCAGTTGCCTTTTCAATGATACCTATTTGGTATTTTTCACATTCGTTATGTTTACCATTGATATACCAAGGTTGATTATACCTCCACTCTTGAGTCTGGTTGATACTTGGGTCTATCATTTATATATTCATAAAAAGGCGGCGGTAGCCCGTTAAAATCCCTAACCCCAGTATCTTATCACTTAAATACTTATATAACCATAAGGGAGACTATTAATTCCATTTTCTAAAATAAACCTCTTGTCATCAAAAGCCCCCAATGCTTTCGTATTCACCTCTTCTGTATATAATTGATGTTTATAACTTCTTATTCCATTAATCTTTCTAAACTCGCGAGATCACGGCAAGGTCACGTATTTTCGAAGCTGTTCCATGCGCTCACACTTTCGAAGCTAAGTGATCTTTCACATTCGTGTTTTTGGCGTATCTTTATCTTTCTTTCGGTGTATGTACCTATTGGGGTGACTTTAATAGGTTTCTCGGTGTTGGTTTTTCATACCTGTGTACAGAATCGTCGTTTTTTTTTTCGTATCGTGTATTCTGAGGCTTAGTGTAGTGCTAGTAGTAGTAGGCTACCGTGTCCTCAGACCTTGGCTTGAGGCTTTTGTTTTTTGTCTCAGCGGTTCTTCGATCGCGCTGCAACTACTGTTGGTCTCTGTTTTTCACGGTCTTTTCACCCATACTCCCTTGTTTTAAAATCTCAAAAAAAAAAAAAAAATTTTTTTTTTCCTTCCCTGTTCTTATCCGCTTGTACGTTCTTATTTGTTCTTTCGTTCTTCGTTATTTTGCTCTTTCGTTCTTCGTTCTTTCGTTCTTCGACCACGTTGTTCGAGATCACGGGATCAAGTTGCTAATACATGTTTCATCTGTCCCCTGAAGAACTTTATTATTATGTCATATTCTATAACACTTTTTTCTACTTCTTCTATAAAAGGATGCTTTCGACTTGCTCACCAATTCTATTTATTCAAAAAAAAAATTCCATCTCTTACAGTGCATCTTTCATTCATTCCCTAAACTCTCCAGAACTCCACCCATCCTTCAGCGTCCTTAAACGTATTTTTGACTCGAATGTCTCAAGAAACTCATTTTGCAATAAATGTTCGTTTCCCATAAATCGTACACTTTTCAAAATCAAATCTCACCCCTCCCCTCCAAATTTCCCCATCACCCATCTCTGTCAAATCTTCCCCCTTACCCCTCCCCCCCAAATCTTCCCAAACACCCATCCCTTTCAAATCTCACCCCCTGCCCCTTCCCTCCTAAACTCCCCCCACACCCCTCCCCTCCAAGACTCTCCCTCACTCCTCCCCTCCTAGACTTCCCTCTCACCCCTCCTCCTCAAAGCATCCTCCCTGCTTCTTCCCCCTTCCAACTTTCACCTTCATCTTCCTCAACCTCCTGCCTCACTCTTCCCCTTCCTCAAATAACACCTCACTGCGCCTCACCCAAACACCATCAAACCTTTTGTCCGCCCCATTCTTCCCTTTCTCCAAGCTATTCTGTAATCTCTGACACACCTGCAACAGCTCTCCCTACCTCTTCCTCCTCTTCCACATCCTACCCTACCGCTCCCCCCCCCCCCCTGTTCTGTATCCGATGCTCCCCCTTCCTCTTCCTTAACAGTATGGACCTCAAACATCCGGGGCCTTCGCTCAAACTTAACTGATCTCTCCATACAGGTTGCTTCTGACAAACCAGACGTGATCTGCTTAACAGAAACCTTCCTCCTTCATGATGTCTCTGATTCCTTGGTATATCTCCCAGGTTACTCCCTCCTCCGGTATGATAGACCTGAGCCTCGTTCTGGAGGTGGGGTTGCTATCTTTATAAAAAAACTCTCTTCCTCACTCGCCCTGCACTGCCCTCTCTCCACCTCACCCCCAGGAATACCTTTGGCTACGGCTTCCCCTTCGCTCCCACCTTTTGTTCATATGCTTGTTGTACCGTCCACCAAACAGTGATGACTCCATCTACATCTCGCTGTCTGATAATATGGACCAACTTCTATCTACCCATCCCAACTCTCTCTTCCTCATATGTGGTGATTTCAACTGTCACCATGCCAGTTGGCTGGGTGTGGGTACCTCTCTCACCAGCCATGGCTCTTCAGCAAAGGACTTCTGTGACTCACTGGGACTGACACAATCTGTCAATTTCCCAACCCGGATCTCAGTCAACGGAGAATCTTCTCTTCTGGACTTGGTTATGACTAACTTCCCTGAAAATGTCTGCTGCGCTTCTTCTGCTCCAATCGGCTCTTCTGATCATGTGATTGTTAAAGTGGACATCTCTCTGACCATTTTCAGAGAGCCTCCTCAGCGTCAACGAGTCTGGCATTTCACTCAGGCCAACTGGCACGGTCTTCAAGCAGCCATCAATCATCTGGACTGGTCTCCCATCTCTACTGCCTCTGACATCAACTCATCCTGGGAATTCTTCCAAAGTAAATTGATCTCTCTCATGCACAGTTTTATCCCTTCTCGTCTTCAGTTGTCATACCCTTCCTCCCGTCCATGGTACACGGATTCTTGTGGTGAGGCTATTGCCCAGAAACAACTTGCTTTCGTCTCCTGGAAAGCAAATCCAACGGAAGGAAATCTCATTTCCTTTCACAAAGCCCGAAACAAGTGTGTGTCCACCCTCAGGAGAGCCAGGAAACAATATCTCTCCATCCTCAGGACCGAACTCTCTTATCTGTCCCCCTCTTCCAAATCCTGGTGGCGTCTGGTAAAATCCGTTTCTGGTGTTTGTTCCCCCTCCATCCCCTCCCTCACCTTAAATGGCCACAACGCTGAATCCGCACGTGAAAAAGCCGAATGCCTCAACTCTGTGTTTGCCTCTAAATCGTGTGTCCCAAACCCATCCCTCTCTGTACCCACCGTACCCAGTCATACCCAGCTGCTCCTGGACTCTGTTGCCTTTCCTCCTGACAAGGTGGAAAAGTGTCTGTCAACCCTCGACTCTGATTCTGCAACTGGACCTGACGGCATCAGCCCACGGGTCCTAAAATCATGTTCTTCCGCTCTTTCACTCCCTCTCTCTGTTCTCTTCAGCCTCTCTTTTGCTCAAGGTCATCTTCCATCTGCTTGGAAATCTGCCAACATCACCGCTTTGCACAAAAAAGGTGCAAAAACAGATCCCAGCAACGACAGACCAATCAGCCTTCTCCCAATTATCAGCGAGGTCATGGAATCCATCATTGCTTCAGATATGAAATCTTTCCTCTTCTCCAATGGCTTGATCTCTGATCATCAATTTGGTTTCAGACATGGACACTCCACTCTGGACATGCTGCTTCTGCTTTCTCAACAATGGATGGAGGTCCTCAATGCCAAACAGGAAATTAGAGCAGTCTCCCTTGACATATAACGTGCCTTCGATACAGTCTGGCACCCCGCTCTGCTCACCAAACTCTCCTCTTTTGGTATCCATGGTAATCTCCACGCATGGCTGGCTGACTTCCTCTCTCGTCGTAATCAACATGTGGCCCTGAATGGGTTTCTCTCATCTCCTCTTCCTGTTCAGGCTGGAGTTCCCCAAGGCAGTGTTCTGGGCCCTGTGCTTTTTCTGGTCTTCATCAATGATCTCTCTGACTCTCTTGAAAATCCTCTCTATCTCTTTGCTGACGACTCTACTCTCTGTCGCTCCATTCTTTATCCCTCAGATCGGCAGTCTGCAGCCTCCTCACTCTCTGCAGACCTTGACAAAATCACAGACTGGGCAAACAAGTGGAACATGTCTTTCAATCCTGACAAATCTCACACTCTTACGATGTCTCTCCGAAAAGACCGACTGGACAACCCTCCCATCCACTTTCTGAATAATCCTCTCCAAGAAGTTCTGTCACTCAACCTTTTGGGTCTCACTATCTGCCATGATCTTTCCTGGAAAAACCACATTTCAAATCTGGCCTCCAAAGCCATTCGCCGACTGGGCATCCTCCGTCGTGCGAAGTCCTTCCTTGGCACACCTGAGCTCCTCACCACATACAAGGCTTTCATCCGCAGCTCAATGGAATACTGCTCTCCCCTCTGGGCTGGTGCTCCTGCCTCACACCTAGCTCGCCTTCGCGCTGTTGAAACCAAAGCATTCAGAATCATTGGAATCTCCCGCGATGAAGCTAACTCCAAGGGCCTCTCACTCACTCACCGCAGGCAGGTTGGTGGTCTTTCCGTCTTCTACCGAATCCTCTCTGGCCTTGCCCCCCCAGCTCTCTCTGGGCTCTGTCCCGCAAATATTCCTACAGGTCACACAAGATCTGCCTGCAACCCTCTTTTGGTTAAACTGCCAAAATCAAGACTCTCTGCTCACCTTCACTCCTTCATTCCTCTTTTCTCCCGCCTCTGGAACAAACTCCCTCACTCTCTTTAATCCCACTCCACCCTCCAAGTCTTTAAAACAGCTGTTCACCACCATCTCTTATCTTCCCCCATCCAAAACCTTGATCTTTTCTACCCCCGCTAATTTCACCCCAATTCCCCTTTTTGAAATACCAACTTCTGTCCTGGAAGTCCTTGGTGTCCTTGTGCTTTATACTTGTCCCTCCCCCCCCCCCCTCCCATGCCTCCTCCCCCCGGGCCCTCTCCCTTCCACACATCTCCCTGCTCTCGGATGTTGTGTTTGTGTGCTTCCCCTTTTCTCCCCATCTTGTCTTCCGCTCCCTCTTTTTGTGTATTTTGTTTGTCTGGTCGATTTGTTTGTGAAGTAAATGTTAGCTCTTTCACGAGCCTCGATTCAGTACACAAAAAAAAAAAAAAAAAAAAAAAAAACTCTTCTTTCTTTGTTGTTAAACAGTTATAATAATCGCTGAAATTAATTGTCTCCTTTATAACACCATTCTTAACCCCCTTTAGTTTCTTATTTTCCTTTTCCTTACCTTTTAACTTCTTATCAATCTTTTCAACATTATACACAATGTATTTATAAGCATAGGCCTTTGGCCTCAATCCCAAAAATTTACTCATAACATTCCTCCTAATTCATCCTTGAACTTTCCAATCACCTTTATATTTTTAGAAGAGAACAACTCACTCTCTTCACTATAATTACGATTATCATAGATATTAATGTCCTTTTTCATGTCTGAATAAACATCATCAGTATTAATTTTCAAAATAAAACTATCTGTATCCATATAAAGTAGATTAACATCATTTTGATATTTCTTCCTCAAGTTATTGTAAAAGTAATCATACATCAAGGACTTTGATAAATCAAGTATTGAGGTACCAATGTAAATAGGTTTGTCCATCTCAACGCTTTCTCTCATCAAATGTATTACACAAAAGTTTTCCGTAAAAACTTCTACTCTCGAGAAGCTTGGTCTGTTGATTAATTTTGATGCTTGTTTCCATGATGTTGATAGACGAATGTTTTGTCTCTTTCTAACATTCTCCATCGTTTTTCCAAATACAGAGTTAATCATCAACTTATAAAAGTCATTCTCAAAGTTATTTGTAGCATCTGTTCTCATTTTGGTGTTGTAGTCAATGTACTTTTTCAACCAATGACTCTGATTAAACTTGAGAATCCTATGTATCTTTTCAACATGGAGACCCTTTGAAAGACATTGTCTCAAATTTCTTTGATGGAGTACATAATTTTTCTTGTTGTATAGTGTGTTAGAAGCTTCTCTGATGCTTTACCCTTTACATGAAATGATTGTTGATAATCACTTAACCACTCCTTCTTTGGACTTTCCTTTTCACAAACAAATGGGAGATCTTTGTGTAGGTTATGGAGTTCCTCTGGATATTTCAAATCAACTTCAAAATAATAACCAACTTTTTCTTCATCTAATTCAGCTTGTCTATACATAGATTCTCAAAGACTTTGTTAAAATTCTTTTCTTTAACCCATTTCAAACCACCATAAGGAAGTGCTTGAGACATTGCCCACCCATACAAGCTATTCGCATCATAATACATCAAGTTGGAGCTCTCTACCGATGGATCATAATTTGGAATGTACTTATTTGCTTTAGCATATCTCTTTGAACAGACTTGTGAAATTCCTCCTCTCTTTGCCTTCTCAATCATCAAGAGCATATCAACATCTATTATAAGATCCAACTCTTGCTTCGTCATCTTTAACATCGCACTCCAAGCCAATCCAGGAGCAGTGTAATGGTGAGCAGGATCCAATCCATATCCAGTGCGACAAACAGATCTAAAGGTCTCAAATACATCAGCCAATAAAAGCACATCAGTTTTGAGATACAAATCATGATACTCACCAAGATTCTTGATGTTGTATTTTTTTCCAAACATTTTGAGCATGTAAATAATTTTTGTCAGATATATGTTTATTGTTTAATTTGTTGTAGAAATTTTCTTTTGAAGGAAGTTGTGTTTCATTAAATCTCTCAAATGAATCCATATAATCATAGGGGTAAATTCCCTTTTGTGTTAGTAAATCTTTATCAGAAAAATATTCGGAAAGACATGGAAACTTTAATATTTTTAACCAATTTTTTCAATGGACTTGCCATGAATTTAAATATGTCAAGAAATCTAATATTAGTTATATCATAAGTATTTTTATTTTGTTAAATGTGAAATCCTGTTTTTATAAAGACTGTTTTTGTGAATGAAATGTATTTCTGATCCGTGTTTGGAATTGCTGAGATAATACCAGGGGTCTTTGAAAGTTGATTTATAAATAGATGAGTGTCATAATTAGCATTGTTATGAAGAAACACAGGAATGAAAGAGGGGAGTTTATAATTAATATTACAACTTTGATGAGCTGGACCTCTATATTTACCAGTGAGATGACAATGATCTCTAACCTTTAGACTTTCACCAATTTTTTCCTCACAAATATGGCAAACATTGTTTTTTCTAAATTCCCTTTTCTCTTCACTCATCAAGGACATTGGTTTATTAGTTTCTCTCATTATCTTGGTTAATCGAACACAGTGTTTTTCTAGTCATTTCACAAACTCCTCTGGGGTATTTGAGCCTCTATACTCCTCTGGCTTGTTATATTTATGACCAACGGATGATTTGATATAATAACAAAAACCGCAAGGAGTATGTTTTTGATATTTATTTGTGTATGATTGTTTTGGATCTGGAGAAGCAGTATCTATTTTTTCTAGAATACTTTCAAAATCAGCATATATAACAAATGGATGTTTTATTGTTTTCTTTTCATCTTTGAATGTGATCTTTGAGCCTTTTTTAGGCATATTGTTTACCGTTGATTTATGTTCACCACAATAATTTGAATGTTTATCTAATCTTTCTTGTGTATGGAAGAAGTTAAGACAACGCAAACAAATATATATTTTATTTGTTCTTTTACATACTTGTGGTGTTATTAATTTAGCAATATCTTTGATGTATGTATAATGTGAATTTTCCTCTGAATTAAAATATAGAAGATTAATATGAGTTTGTTTAGAATTGTCAGAAAGCTTTAAAACCTGAATGTTGTTTGTTTCTGTTAGACCATAAACATTAACTGATAAATTATTCAACTTTTCAAACTTAGGAATATCATTTAAAGTCATCGGAAACTTTAGATCTTTCGTATTTAATGTATTCTCATATTTTTTATAATGAGATACTCTTTCATCATGAAAATGTGGAGGATATAAGTGTGCTAGAATAGACCAGAGAAAACATTTATTGTCTTTATTTTTGATATTGATAACTGCTTTTCTATTTTTGATAACACTGGGTAAATCAATGTAAGAAGAAGCTTTTAGAGGATCTGATTTGAGAATATGAATGTCTATGTAAATAATTTTTCCTATATTGATTCCACTTCCTACGATTGAATTATCCACATCTTGATCTTGTTTAATAAGTTCATCATAGACTCCTGATGTTTTAAAATCTTGATATGAAGATATAAAGTGTGGCTCAGTTCTCATGTATGGTGTATCTATAACTCCTTCGTCCTTTGTCATTTCTAATTTTACTCCCATATAAAATTTAAGTGGTTTCATTTCTTTTAGTGTTTTTTCAATCAACGTTTGAACAGCAGGTTTAACTATTTCTACAGCATCAACTATAGACTCTGGTTCAGGAGGTTTGAAGTTAAAGACTCTTATTTTAATATGTCCTTTGAATGCGCCATCAGAGTTTTTAGTTGTGATAAAATTTGATAAATGTAGATTTGTTTTAAGATGTATTTCAAAGCCTTTCTTGAGAATATTTTTATGACAGACAGAACAGTGTTTTGTTTCCTTCTGAATAGGAGCTAGTAGGTGAAGTAGATTAAATGTGTGTTTGTTAGTTTTAAGGTGTCTTTTGTATTGATTATATTATTGTTCACAAACGTCGCAATACGTTGCTTTGATCATATTTATATAGTAAAATTATACTTAAAACAAAGTGCCTTTTTAAAGATAAAACTGTGCTTAAAGTAAAACACTTATAGAAGAAACTGTGCTTTGAAGAAAGTGCCTTTTTACAGGCTTTTTATATATGAAACTATACTTAAAGTAAAACACATTTTTACAGGTATACTAAAAGTAAAGCGCTTTTTAATCACAAAATTAAACACTAAAATCATCATCATCACTATCATCTAAGTTCAATGAGAACACAGTATCATTTGTGTACACTGAATTATCATCACTAAAATCACTATCACTATCACTATCACTCATTGATTCACTATCATCATCAATAAAACTACTCTCATAACTATCATTTGAACACAAACTATTAGTATCATAACTATCTTTAGATCCTAGACTCTCAGTATCATATTCAGATCCTAGACTCTCAGAGTATTGACTGTCAATATCACTCATTTACATACCATTAAACTTCCATCAATATCTATATATTTTCTTTCATTAGAACTAATAACCACACTATTTTTTACATTAAATGTTATTTTCAAATAATCTCTAATAATCAGGGTACTGATTGTTCAGGGAATGATAGTTCACCACTAATATTCATATTATTAATTTCACCCACATCTTTGGGTCTATTAAAGAATATACAAATGTTTCCTCTAGAATCGTTGATGGTCTTGTCATTCATTTTCAAAGCTTCTTTATCAATGATCTTTTCAAGCTTTGAGTAAATTGCCAGTAGTAGTGGAGAAACTTTTGTCAAATTTACTTCAATACAGTTATTAATTAACATAGCTTGTCCCGTAAATTTAATAAAAGGACACATGTTATTCTCCATTATGGGTTTAATCCAAAAATTTCCATATTTATCTTTGTTCAATTTAACATCTTTGACATATTTTTCTGCTGGTACCGAAGTAGAGATTGATTGAAATTTGTCTTTTGTGTTTTGAAACATTGTATTTATTAGCTAATAAACTTGCATTTAGTTTAAGTAAAAATTTACTATATAAATATTGTTGCGAATATGGAATTTGGCCTCCATATCCGCTTGTAAATATTCCCCTATTTTCTCCAATACTCCCCAACTTTCCCCAATCCCCCATTCCCTAGTCCCATTGCATGTAAATAACACTCAGTAGAGCCGACCTTCCCCTTATTCCCCCATTAAATGTCGTGCCCAGGTCCACCGCACCACACGTAGACAACTTTCGGACATCTTCCTAGTTATTCTTATTCTATGTCAGTTAAGGCCTCGTCTCCATTAATTATGACTCTTCGTTGCACCAGAATGTGATTATATGGCATCAGTAGTGAGTTTAGGACCTTTCCCATACCTCCTTCCATCTTCTTCCCCGTCTACAACAACAGAGGGGCACGGCGCTGCGCGGGGGGGAGTGTGCGTCCTCCCACCGGCTCGGTTCGCCGCCATCGACGATGCGCTCCAGACGATGCGCTCCAGACCATGCGCTCCACGGGGTTACCACGAAGGGGCTCCTTGTCAGCTCCTCGTCAAGGGCGGAGCCTGGTAAACCCCCCGCACGCACCCAATGAGAAGCAACGTGCCGATTCCACGAGGCGGAGCTAACGAGCCGAGGGCGTGTCACTCCCCGCCGGATATACGCGGCCACGCGCCGGACGTGACGGGAGATGCGCCCCGAGCTGGAAAAAGAAGGACCTGCGAGCGCTGAGAGAGAAAGGCCCGCCTGTGAAAGAACGTCCCCTCCGAGCGCTGTGAAACCTCCCGCATCTCTGGACCGGACCGGGTCGATTCTAACCTTTGAGCACAGGTGCACCTGGAGCCATCGCTACCCGCCTGTCCTTTCCATCAACCCCCGTGTGAGTCAGCCGTTGTCCCGTTTGCCTGTCGTCTGTTGGGGAATAATATAAGATTGTGTCTAAGTGCTTGTCTTTCTATGTTGTACCTCTAGCCCCTGTAATCTAACCTTTTCCGTAACGAATATAATCTCCTCCGGAGGTCTTGAGAACCGTATCCCTGGTGTCGTCATTTTATAACCCAGCCGGGTGTCTTCTTTTTCTTATTGAGCCAGCGTGGCGCGGCTTCGTCAACGTCGAGTATAATCGGTAACTTGTGCAGACGTGGTCATACCAAAACCGCTCGGTAAACTAACATCTAAGCCACGTCTGTAACAATTGGTTGTCAGGAGTTGGATTCGAACCTGGGACTAAATTTATTTAGCCCAAATTTTGGACACCAATTGTGTTAGTACTGTAACAATTGGTGTCGAGGAGTGAGATTCGGACCCGGGACTAAATTAGTTAGGCCCAAATTTTGGGAGGGAAAATCGAGCCGGAGCGCGTACGGCGCTCGACCAAATCGATCCGGAGCGCGGTCCCGCGGTTACTGCGCTCGACGAAATTATAACGGCGAAATTTCGAATTTGTGTTACGAAACTCGAATTTTGAAAGTCGCGCCATGGCGGATCAAGACGGCTGGGGTCCGGTAGGGGAGAGTGAAGCAGGGTCGGTCCAGGACCAAATTGAGGGACATGAGGGACATGAGGAGAGCGAAACAGCGGGGGTAGCAGACGCGCGAAATGGCGCCTCGCACATAGCTACGGCGGCCGCACCCGCTGCACAAGTGGGAGGGATGGCCCAGATGCAGGTCCTCATGGAGAAATTTATGGCGCAAATGCAGGCGTCCCTCAAACTGCAGAGTAACCAATTGGGGGTAATGGGGAACCGGATGGATGCTCAGGGTGAGCGATTGGAGGACCAAATGGGGGTAATGGGGAACCGGATGGATGCTCAGAGTGAGCAAATGAGGGTTGATAGTGGGCGATTAGAGGGCCAAATGGGGGTAATGAGGGACGAAGCGAGGGGTACCAGTGAGGGGTTAGACAATAATTTTGAGGAGTTAGACAAGAAATTTGGGAAGTTAGACAATAATTTTGAGGGGTTAGACAACGGGATAAAAGAAGTGAAAAATGGGTTAATGGGGGTAGAAAATAGAATGGCTGCCCAGGAGAATCAGATAGAGGGAGTGAAAAATGGGTTAGAGGGGTTAGAAAACAGTATGGAAGGCAAATTGAGGGACATGAGGGACCAAGCGGAAAGGGAAGTTAAACAAATGGAGCAGCAGATAGAGGGGGTCAGAATGGGGGTAGAAACCAAACTGGATGCTCACAGGGAGGAAATGGAGCAGATGAGGGTGGCATCTGGGCAGGAGATGCAAGTGATGGGAGAGGAGATCAGAAGAGGAGTGAGTGAGGAGGTCGGAGGAGTGCGCAAGGAGGTGAGGCACTGTGAGGAGCACATGGAAAAGGAGGTGAGAAAGGGGACTGTAAAGTTACAAGGGGGCATAGAGGACCTGACGCAGGAGGTGGAGCAGCTGACGGTGGGACAGACGGAGTTAGTGGAGCAGGTTCAAAGGAACACTGCGGTATTAGGAGGTTTAAAAGCGACACAAAACGACATAAAAAACGACTTGATAGCGACAAAGAGGCAGTGTCAGACGGTACGTGAGGGACTGACAACGAGGTTGGACGAGGTGATAGAGGTAATGGAGACGAAGGACCGGCAGGTGAGGACGCACCTGGAAACGGTCAAGGTAGCCTTAGAGGATGAGCTTGAGGAGACGTACCGGGGAATAAAAGAGGTGAAGCAGAAATTAGAAGAAGTGGAAGGAGGGGTGAGCGAAATTAAGAAGCGACGGAGAGAGGATAAGAAAGAGATAAAAGAGGAGATAAAAGAATTGGTCCAAAGTCTGTGTTTGGATCGTGATGATGTGCTCATTAACCGGATGAGGGATTCGCAGGTGATGGAGGAGAAGCGAAGAGGAAGAGGACCCGGTGTAAGTGGTGACCAATATGGTCGTGCGTATGATGCGCCAGGGGATTTAATAAGCTTGGGGGTCGAGATAGACCCGGGTGTTCGTGAGAGGCCGTGGGTGAAGTGTGCGACCTGTCTGGTGTGCGAAAAAGGAGGTGTGCGAGAAAGTCCGACTCTGGGGTGTGTGAGGAAAAAGTGTGTGCCAAGGAGTGAGGGTGCTGGCGAGAGTGAGTCGGTCGTAGCGCGTGTGCGAGGGAGCACGTGGAAGCGCGGGGTGGTGAGTGTTACAGAGGGTGTGACGGGAGAGTGTGCGCGAGAAAGGTGTGTGACGGACAGGTGCATGAGGAAAGAGTGCGCTGTCAGAAGTAAGGAAGAGTGTCCACCTGTGGTGAGTGTTACAGAGGGTGTAACGGGAGAGTGTGCGCGAGAAAGGTGTGTGACGGACAGGTGCATGGGGAAAGAGTGTGCTGTCAAGAGTAAGGGTGAGTGCGTTGTCACGAGTGGAGGTGAGAGTAGTGAGAGTGACAAGGAGAGTGAGCTGGTTGTGACAGGTGAGCGAGGATGTACACCTGGGATGGAAGGATGTACACCTGGAATGGTAGAGCGTGAGTGGGAATGCACGCTGGAGTTGGTGGTGAGGCACGTGGTTGGGTGTGCGAATGAGGGCACACCTGTGATTGTCACAGAGGAGGTGACAGAGGAGGGGGCGCGAAGAGGTGTTTTGGTGAGGTGTGCTACCAACGAATGTGTGCCAAAGTGTTCGGTGGTCAGGTGTGTGACCAAGTCTGTGAGTGGAATGAGAGTACCTGGGTGTGTAAGGAAAGGTACGACGAGGAGCATGGAGACGGCTGGATGTGTGAGCAAGGAACGGGCTGCGGGGTGTAAGCGTCCAGGTGAAGCATCGACGTTAGACGGGGTAGAGTTTAGAACGACTTGTAGCCGAATCGGGCCCTCGGTGCGTGCTGGGCCTCGCTTTGAACGGCCGCGTCCGTGCTCCACTAGGCGGAGCGGGCAGCTGGATAGAAAGGGTCGTCATGGCGACCACTTTTTGGTGAGACGTGCCGGCAGGTCGAGAACGGGACATTGGATGGCTCCGTGCCGAGATGGTGCGTGGGATCTCGGCACGAGTGAGCCCCCGTCCCTGCACCGAATGCCGGACGCATCCAGCCGCTGGCACAAAACAACCAGCATTCATGGCTTGGCTTTACGAAGCCGGGCTTTGGACAGGGATTGGCGCACCGAGAGGTATTAGTGAGTCGACTGGGTGATGAGGTTAGTGTTTTGGACCCAAAATTAGAGAAAAACAAAATTTGATGATTGGCAGTAGTGATTGGCAGATGATGGGCAGTGATTGACAAATTTTTAATTTGTTGAAATTCGATGTGCAAAATTGGTAGTGAGAGACCCCCGATGTGGTGGGATGGCAAATCCACCATCCTTCCCATGTGGGGGGCAAAGGAGCAATAGATTATGGGGTGTATGGCAGTGAAAACTAGCCCGGGTGGGTTAGGTTATATTGATAGGGCCCTAGAAGATGACATTAGGTGACGTTAAGATTAGTTAGTGACTGATACCTGTAGTGGGGACGCAGGTAGATTAGTATGGATGATAATGACGAGGGAGCGCAATAGTTTAAAGGGACGACTGGGAAGCGCAAGTTTCAGAAGGGAGTAGTTAGCTGAGATGATGCCGTGTTTGTGAGAATTGAACAGGTGTGATTGCACAGGTGTGCAACTGGACAGGTGTGTGGAGCAGTGTATGAGTAGTGAGTGTTGTGGATCAGCGCGAATGCGCTTGGGGAGAGAAGGGTGCAGGTGGCACCAGGTGTGAGAGCACAGGTGTGCAAGTACAGGTGTGTGGAGAGAGTTGGAGTAAGTGGTACGAAGTGGTGTGCATGGTGCGAAGGTGTGGATGGGGGAAGAGTGGACCCCCATCACGGATACCCGGGGCGGGTAGTGTAAGTGTTAGGTAGGGGGTACAGGTAAATTGTGGTTGGATATTGGCATTTGTGGTGCGGTTGCAGAATGGTGTTGTGGATGGGTGCATTAGTGTTGTGGAAATGGCTGGGCGTGTAGCCTGTTAGTGTGTGTAGTTGGTTGGGCACTCCACCACTGTGAGGATGTCGGCCAGGTGAGGCCGCAGGTGGGCTCTGGGAGCCGGTAGAGTTGTGGATGGGGCCCGAGGATCCGGAGGACGGACCCGGGTAGCCCAGTGCCAGAGAGGGCACCGAGTGGGGAGAGTGCCAGAGGGCCTTCCCCAGGTAGTTAGGTTAGGGCAAGGAGCAGGTAAGCTCGGAGGCAACTGCAGTGGTGGAGGTGTGCAGGTGGGTAGACCCACTGGGAGAGGTACACGTCGCAGCCCTGAAATTGTGCGAGGGCACCGAGAGATGAATCGGGGGAGTGAGACCCCAAATTGAAGAGCACCACAGTTTGGCCAATGGGAATTGGTTTTTAGAACCCATAGTGTAAGAGGGCCAATGGTTTGGCCGGAGAAAGACCCCAGGTAGTGTAAAGTTGTTAAAGTCATTTAGGAGATAGTTAGGATTGATGAACCTGTCGCACCATACGCAGCCACTTACCTGTGGTGATGATGATGACTCCACACCTGTGTTTTCTTTGTTTTGTTGCAGGAGATGAATCGCTGTGTGGATTTGTGAGACGCATCACGACGTGGATGAGACATTGGGGTGATTCCATCTCTCCCTCCCTAGGAGGGACTGATGATGAATTGGTAATGGCAAATTATGATGTTGAGTTGGAGATGGCAAATTTTGATGAGAGTTGAAAATGGCAAATTTGATTGGTTAGGAGGGAGAGAAGACGAATTTGGTATATGGGAGGAACGGGGAAGACAGTAGGGATGTTTGTTGATTTGTAAAGTAGATGTTTATGGGTAGTGTTGTGTTGTGTGGATACAGTAAGGGGTAAGGGAGGGGCCATGTAGGTTACCTGGTGGGGGGGGGCGTACGATAGGAACGTACCTGTCTCACCTGGTTCCCATGTGCCCCCAGTGTGCATTACCTTATATTGCGTGCACTTTTGCGCCCTTACCACCTTACTCACTTGTCTGCTTCTTTTGTCTCCCACCTCCGAGGATCTGGCTTTGGGGTAGAGAGAGAGGAGAGAGAGGTGCTGGCTGCGCAGTTGTGGGCCTGCACTTTCGCTGTTTGCTGCCGGGATCGATACACCATATGGACCGCAATGTTTGTGGCCACCCACAATGGACCGCAGTTCGTTTGCGGCCAAGCACCACCCGGGGATGGACCTATGGGTCAACGTGGCACCTATGCCATACAGGTGAACCACTTTTAGTTAACACCAAGTGCACCACAAGAAGAGCAAGAGACACCTGCAGGGTTAGGGGTTGTCGAATTTATTTTTATTCCAATGAACAATGGTGACTGCACCGATTGGTGGTGGGGTGGTGCTTTTGATGCTCGGGAAGGGTGCTCTGCACGTTATTAAAGGCTGTCGGCCACAGAGCACTCGTGGGTTGGTGTATCGATGTTGGCAAGCGCGCTCTCTCTATGCATAACATCTGCATGTGTTCCTCCAAAAACAGGTCCTGGATCGTAGTGTAAATAGCAGCGTAGTCTTGTAAATAATGCTCCCTACCGGCTGTATGTGTAGTTTGAGAATTCTTTCCGGATTCGGTTATCCTGTGGGTGTGTTTCTGTGAGGAGAAGGGTGCAACGTCGCAGGGGGACATATTTACTCATTTGTGAACATCTGTAAAACTGTCGCACTCAGGGTAGAGTTAATAGTAGAGGGAACTACATTGCGTGCCACACTAAAGTAGGTAAAAATTTATCGGGTCGGGATGCCCCGAGGGTAGAGAAGGGTGCAATGTTGCGAATATGGAATTTGGCCTCCATATCCGCTTGTAAATATTCCCCTATTTTCTCCAATACTCCCCAACTTTCCCCAATCCCCCATTCCCTAGTCCCATTGCATGTAAATAACACTCAGTAGAGCCGACCTTCCCCTTATTCCCCCATTAAATGTCGTGCCCAGGTCCACCGCACCACACGTAGACAACTTTCGGACATCTTCCTAGTTATTCTTATTCTATGTCAGTTAAGGCCTCGTCTCCATTAATTATGACTCTTCGTTGCACCAGAATGTGATTATATGGCATCAGTAGTGAGTTTAGGACCTTTCCCATACCTCCTTCCATCTTCTTCCCCGTCTACAACAACAGAGGGGCACGGCGCTGCGCGGGGGGGAGTGTGCGTCCTCCCACCGGCTCGGTTCGCCGCCATCGATGATGCGCTCCAGACGATGCGCTCCAGACCATGCGCTCCACGGGGTTACCACGAAGGGGCTCCTTGTCAGCTCCTCGTCAAGGGCGGAGCCTGGTAAACCCCCCGCACGCACCCAATGAGAAGCAACGTGCCAATTCCACGAGGCGGAGCTAACGAGCCGAGGGCGTGTCACTCCCCGCCGGATATACGCGGCCACGCGCCGGACGTGACGGGAGATGCGCCCCGAGCTGGAAAAAGAAGGACCTGCGAGCGCTGAGAGAGAAAGGCCCGCCTGTGAAAGAACGTCCCCTCCGAGCGCTGTGAAACCTCCCGCATCTCTGGACCGGACCGGGTCGATTCTAACCTTTGAGCACAGGTGCACCTGGAGCCATCGCTACCCGCCTGTCCTTTCCATCAACCCCCGTGTGAGTCAGCCGTTGTCCCGTTTGCCTGTCGTCTGTTGGGGAATAATATAAGATTGTGTCTAAGTGCTTGTCTTTCTATGTTGTACCTCTAGCCCCTGTAATCTAACCTTTTCCGTAACGAATATAATCTCCTCCGGAGGTCTTGAGAACCGTATCCCTGGTGTCGTCATTTTATAACCCAGCCGGGTGTCTTCTTTTTCTTATTGAGCCAGCGTGGCGCGGCTTCGTCAACGTCGAGTATAATCGGTAACTTGTGCAGACGTGGTCATACCAAAACCGCTCGGTAAACTAACATCTAAGCCACGTCTGTAACAATATGATAGAAGGATATTTAGAATTTCCAGACTCTCCATATGATAAATTAGAGAATTGTCCGGCTTGTGATAGAGTGGGGCTTAATGATGAGGATTCATATAAACAATGTTTATTCTGTGATTATCTTCTAATTAATGATAATAAAAAATAAAAATATATATATAACTCTTTTAAATTAGAACCAAAAACGAATTACTTTACAAGATTAATAAGAGAGATGAATGTTAAGTATTGTGATGATAATACACCATTTCTTTCAAGGGAAGAGACTCTTTGTATTGAGGAAATGTATAAGGGTTTAATGATATTTATTATTCAAAATAATTTTAATGGAAATGTTAACACAAGATACTATATAAATAAAATCATGAATTATTTTGACATTAAACCTGAACTCAGGATAAAATATAGAGTTTTAAAATAGCTCAAAAAAACGTTAGATGACTTGTTTTCCAAATATATAAATGAATGATTTTTTACCCGTTTGGGAAAACAAGATAAAATTTAACAACCATAAAAATCTTCCAAATTCATTAAGATGTCTAATAGTCGGTTCAAGCAGATGTGGAAAAACCTGTTTGCTTTTAAAGATGCCCCTTACCCCCAACTTTTTAGATTATGATAATTTAATAATTTTTACGAAGTCAAGTTTTCAACCCGAGTATCAACTACTATCACAAGGTTTTAATGCGGGTCTTAAAAAGGAAGACATTATCGGTTTATTTAAACTTCAAAACAAACTAAATGATTTTAATATTGAAGATATAATACAATTATTTTGTGATACACAGAAACCTAAACCAAAACCCATAACTTGTATTCTCAGTGATAATACGGATGATATACCTTCACCTCAAGATTTAGATAAATCAAAAAAGAACCTCGTCATCTTTGATGATTGTGTTAATGAGAGAAACCAAACAGTAATGGATAGCTACTATACAAGAGGGAGACATTCTTCTTGTAATTGTATTTATCTTAGTCAGTCATATTTTCAACTCCCTCGACGCTCAATAAGAAACAATGCCAATACTTTTATTTTATTTAAGTTAAATTCAATAGAAGTAAATAATTTTTGGAGAGATAATTGCTCTACGTTATGTAGTAAGAAGGAATTTGAAAATTATATGAAACACACGATTGGAAAATATAAATATATTGTTGTGAAACAAGATGAGATACTAACTGATATTTTACACACATAAATGACAACAATTATTATTAATCTTGTGGGTAAATCTGCTTCAGGAAAGAACTTTCATAAATCTAAACTCTTGAATCGTAAAAATAAAAAGATTGTAAGTTTTTTTTAAAAACACCTTATGATTCGTTTTGTAGGTACTACAACCAGAGCAAAGCGACCAGGAGAAGTAGAAGGGAAAGATTATTACTACATTTCAATGGAGGAACATATGCGATTGAGGAACGAAGGTCAAATATTTGAGGAGGTCTCTCTTGGTTCTACAAAATATTCACATTGTAAGAGTGAGTTAAATAAAGTAAAATCTAATGGTCTTGGGATTTTAGAAACTAATTCTGAAGGAATCAGACAAATTATTAAACATTTGTGTGGTGATGGAGTTAAGATTTTATCATTCGGTTTTGATATCGATGAGGAGACTCAACGCAAATGTATGAAAAGCAGAGATACAAGTATTAGTGAAGAAGAAATAACAACTCGTATTAATACCAATAAAGAATTTGATGAAATATTTAAAGAAAAGGATTTATTTCAACACATTTACTATAATGATGAAGAAAAGGAAAATTTTCCCATTGACCTTTACAATTCATTAAATGATATTTTTCAATAAATAAATACAGAAAATGAATACCGAAGAAAGAGCAAGAAAGTTTAAAGAACATCAAGAGTTGGTTTCAAAAGTTGTAAAGCAACAGGAAGAGATAAAGAAGAAACGGAGACAGAAACTAACGGGTGAAGAAGCCTTTGAAAGAAAACAAGAGAAATTTTTTAAACCACTTTTAAAAACTCAACAAACGATTTCACCTACATTTCCCATGTTAGAATTTACTCCGAAAAAACTTCAAATGCTCAAAGATTTTAGTCAAATGACAGAGCAAGAACTTGGAGAATTAGAATATGATGATGAAGGATTATTTCGGAAACTTGAGGAGGTAAATCAACCCCCTAATTATGTTGTGGAAGCTCTTCAAAACAATGAATATTCAGCGGGTTCAAAAAACAGAGCAGGTCTCATTCCAACAGAAGAACCAGCACAGTTCCATCTTGTGAAAGAAAAGTTATTGATATTTAATGATAAATTGGTGTTCTTAAGTTCTACTCAACCAAATGTTGATTTACCTCCAAGATTAATGTTTCTTCTAACAAACTCCAGATTCAGCGGTTCAAAATATTTTGAGGAACCACTTGATATGGAAAGAGAGGAAGATAGAGAGTATATTGAGTTGCTAAATGCACTTGATTATGGAGTTTCTGTTGCTGGTAAAAGGAAGAAGAATGAGAAGGAGAAACATATTATTGATGCTTTAAGTAAGCTTGGTTCGGGTGTTAGCTTTCTTCCAAATGACCCATCACAATTAGTTAATAGGCTATTATTGTTGTTAGGCAGCAAGAAGACTGGAAACAACAATTGTTTTAATGAAGCCTCAGCCATTTTAGATCAGTTGATGAACATGAAAATAATTAATATATGTCAATACAAAGATATTTTATTAGATATTAAATAAGATGAGAAGCACAATTCTTAGTTTTAATTTCACAACGAGTGATTACACAGCATCATTCCCTTACCCACTACAACTTGACCCCACAAAAGAATATGAGGCATCTTTATTGTCGATGGAAACTTATAATACCTTGTTTAATATCACAGAGAAAAACAACAAGTTTAGTTATAATACAGGAAGTGGATACAAAACTATAACAGTTTCACACGGAGCTTACGAGATTTCTCAAATATCTTCTGAAGTCTCTCGGCTTATGAAAGAACAAGGTGATGAACCAAAAAATATGGTAATAGATATTCACAAACACACTTCAAAATCAACTATTAAACTTAAAAATAATTATAAAGTTGATTTTACGATTGAAAAATCGTTTAGAGAGCTATTGGGTTTCTCTTCAAAAAAGATTGAAACTAACGGGACGTCTTACAGTGATAATGTCATTCAAATATCCTCCGGTATAAATTCAGTATTAATTCATTGTGATTTGATTGATGGTGCTTATAACGATGGAATAAGAACAAATGCAATATTTTCGTTCAGCGCATACTCAACCCCGATTGGTTATAAATTTAATATGGAACCAAAAAATCTTGTCTATTTACCTGTGTCAGGAAAAACCATATACAGAGTAAATTTTAGGATAACCGATCAAGATAATCATATGATATCCTTTAATGATGAAATTATATCCATCGGAATTCACCTACCTGAAGTTTTTCAATAAATAAATAATGGGAATTGGGAAGAGATGCGAGTGTGAAGTGAAAAGAAAATAATGGGAAGAGAAAACACGAGTTGGGAAAATATAAAATAATTACAGGGGATGGGATGTTCCTTTCACCATACTATAAGGGTGAAGGTATGTTTCCTGGTAGAGGATACTATAAACCAAAGAGACAACGGGGTGTGGGTCATCAATTTAGAAATAAAGGAGATGGGATAATTGATACTCTAATGGGTATTGGTTCAACCATCCTTAAACATAAAGACCTAATTATTGGTTCAACTGCTTCTGCCGTGGGCTCAGTTGCGGGTGCAATAAAGAGTATAAAAGATGCTCAAAAGGAGCCTCATAAATTACAAGCAATCAAAGAAATAAAAAAAGGTAAAACTCAACTATCTTCACAAGATGGACAAAAAATCATTAAAATACTTGGGTCAGGGTTTCAACGATTTTAATACTATATAAATACAAGTATGGAAGCGATTGATAGTATCTATGATTTGGATGATATGATTATCATTTCAAACTCCACTAAAAAGGATGACTATTTTAAGGTAAATGCTATAACAGGAACAGACTGGAATTCAAACGGAACAAAAAGTTTTGAAATAAATAATCAACAAACTTACTTTAATCTAGCTGATAGTTTCTTGCTGTGTAAATTTAAATTCACTAAGGCTGCGAATAATACTAATGCTACACTCGTAAATGATTTCTTCTGGAAAATGTTTGATAGTGTCCGCCTGTATATTGGAACACAAGAGGTTGAAGCGGTTGATTATGTCTTTGCTACATCTGAAATGATGAAATTTACACTATATTCGTTTAGTGATAGAATGGGTAAGGGAGCTGTTGAAGGTTTTATTCCTGATATGTCAACGGGTACAAACGCAGACCCTGGTTATAGTCAAAGGAAGGCAATGTATAATGATGATACAAAAGCAGAGATTGTTTTACCGTAGCAGTACCTCTGAAAGGTATATTTGGATTTTGTGATTATGATAAAGTTTTGTATTGTCTTAAAATTAGATTTCAACTACAAAGGAATGATAATGTAAATAGGTTGCTTTTTGGGGCCGAAAATGCTTTTGGAGAAAATAATAAATTTGTTATTAATGATTTGTGTTGGTATATCAGTGAATATACTCCTAATCTTAAAACGGAAGAGATGTTAAATAGAAGACTTAACTCAAGAAACCACAAAATGTATCATACCTTAAAAGAAGATGTCAACACGTTAAACTAGAACACACTACCTCCACTTGGAATTTGGGTGTTCTTCAAGGAAAGCCACGATACCTATGGCTCATTTTTTTTAAACCAGATGGAGACGACGGTACTGATAAGAATAATGCGCTGAGTGATAATGCTAAGGTGAAACAACTTCGGGTTTCTCTTGATGGCACATTTTATCCACGAGATAGATTGGAAATTGATTGGGAAAAAAATGATTATGCGGAAGCCTACAAGTCTTACCAAAAGGTGTGTGAAAGCAACGGTAATAATGAGCCCATTTTGGATGTGGTTGCGTTTCAAAAACTTTATACGATCTACGCAATTGACCTGAGTTCTCAAAAAGAAACTATAAAGTCTAATAGAGTGGATACTTCTCTATACATTGAAAGAGGGGAGAGTGAAGAGGTTAATACATATTGTTTGCTTTTGGAAGAAACAGAATTACAGATTAATACAGATAATGGTGTTATGATTAATATCACATAGATTTTTTCTCATAAATAAATGAGTAGGAAAGAATATTCGGAAAAGAATATTCGGTACATGTTAATCAAATCAATCTTAAGAAATTAACATCTTGTATTCAAAATCAAAAGCCTTGTATTATTAATGTTAATACAATTCAAAGAAAAGGAGCAGTAAGAATTGATGTTTTACTCACAAGAGAGCAGGTGAAAACACTAAATGATGTTGGATCACTTAAAATAAAAAAACCTATGTTAAAGAAATATTCAATACAAGAGGGAGGATTTCTCCCATTTCTAATTCCTTTATTTGCTGGTTTAAGTCCGGCAGGAGCATTGACTGGGGCTATTTCAGCAGCGGTAAAAACTACTAACGAAAGGAAGGCACAACTAAAAGCTCAAAAAGAATTGGAAAGACATAACAAGGAGTTGGAGAAACAAATTAGTGGAAGTGGTGTAATTGTGGATTTTGCTCAAAAACTTGAAAGTCTACCTGATAAAGCTAGATTGTTAGTTGGAGATATGCTTTCCTCTATCGCTCAAGCGGGTGTAAAACTAACTAAAAAGGGTAATGGGTTATATCTTTCTCATAAATAAATGGATAAATGGTTTAAACAATTTGGAAAGAATACAACGTCAAATGTAGAACTTGCTAAATATTGTAAAAAACTAAAAATTGATAACGTGGTTATTTGTATGAGAGATGAATTAACAAAGTTGTCCAAGAATATAAAGAATATTATTATGAATTTAGACACACAGAATGGTTCTCATTGGGCTTGTATTCATAATAGCCAGGATAAATATTATTTTGATAGTTATGGTATGCCACCACCTGTTGAAGTAATACAATTCTTACAGAATGGTGTTTATCAAACATTTCAAGTTCAAGAAATTCATTCTAAATGTTGTGGCCAATTATGTTTATATGTATTATTTCAACTCAACAATAATGAAAATTTTTATGATGTCATTTTTAATCTAATATAAATGACTTATGTCAGAAAATATGGTTCTATCTTTGGAGAATCTTCTCAGGATATTGATTTATCAAATTATTATACAAAGGCACAGGCTGAACGACAAAAATATAGTATAAGTAAAAATATTAATATGAAGAATACTTATAAATTAATCAATTATCCAAACCCTACAGATGTGAATGACCTAATTAGATTCAGTGATTTATCACAATATATATTTTTAAAGAAAACAGCACGTTTTGTGAAACAAGTAAAATTTACAACCACAACACCTGGTTATACTGACCATACACCTTTCCTCATTCAATTTAACTACCTGCTTACAATTGAATTTTATAAAGAAGGATATATAGTTAACATGCGAATTAATAAATGGGGGTATGATATGCCTGATTTCGGGTATAATTGGTCTTTTTCAATAAACTTAGAAGACCTACATGATTTGAATCAGTCTCGTAAAGAAGAATATTATCCGCTTGGTGAGGATAAGGATGTATGTGGAAGTACAATTAGTAAACAACAAATACATGATTTTAAGAAAAGAAAAATATATGATAGTATAGCGATGGTTAGCATGACAAAGAAGGAAGGTAATGAGATAAGGATAGAAAGCCGAGGAATACAAACCGATTTGGTAGTGGGAAGATGGGGTGGTATTACCTGTCATAATATTAATCTCACATATATTTCTGATACATAAATGGCAGGAAAAAGACTACAAGAGAATTATAATTTTTGTATTCAGGGATACCTACAAGAAAAGGGTGCTCGGTATTACATACCTTATGATTTGGAGCATATACATGGAAATTTTGTCATTAAAAACTGGCCTTATACTGATATTGCTAAACCCACAAATAGAGACTTGTTTAAAATATTAAATAAAAATGAACTTCTCAAAGTTATGAAATATAAAACTCTTTTAGAAATCGTCAACAAATCTTATTGGTATCCTATTATGAGAAAAATAATTATAGATACAAGAATATCTCAAAATCCAGATGAATATATGTATAATATTCTTTGGGGCTCAAACTCAAGGGTAGCAAGGGATGAGGAAGGAGTTGAAGAAGAGAAGGAGGAAGGAGTTGAAGAAGAGAAGGAGAAAAGAGAGAAAAAGGAGAAGGAGGAAAGAGAGAAAAAGGAGAGGGAGGAGAGGGAGAAAAGGGAGAAGGAGGAGAGGGAGAAAAGGGAGGAAAGGGAGAAAAAGGAGAATGAGGAAAGGGAGAAAAAGGAGAAAAGGGAGAAGGAGGAAAGGGAGAAAAAGGAGAAGGAGGAGAGGGAGCAAAGAGAGAGGGAGGAAAAATATAAAAAGATGGAAATCAGTGAGATTCGTAAAAGATTGAGTGTATTACAGCAAATAAATCAATCTCAACGCACCGAAGAGGAAAATAAAGAATTAACGACTCTTACTAAGATAATGATTTTAAAAATGGTTGAGATGAGTTCAGCGAGGAGATTTACATGAAGCAAAGGTCATATAGTTGATGATGTTTGTGTTATTGACTTTAGTTAGTTTTTATTTGTAAATAAATGGAGGAGAGAGTGAAGGCATTCCTAAGGATTCTTTATGTTTTAATAATTAAGATAGAAATGTATATGTTGTAAACCAAAAAGGTTTTGATACTCTGTCGGAATTTTTCTGATAAATAAATATGAGTTATTGTCTCAAATGTAAAAAGAAAACCAAATCTAAAAATAAAGAAACCAAATCTCTTATGTTAAAGCTAAAAATAATAGAGTTTATCAAAAAGGAATATGTCAAGTGTGTGGCTCTAAAAAGTGCCAATTCATCTCTCCTAAAAGTGGAGGAGACATACAAAAGTTTCTGTCAGGAAGTAAATTTACAACAACTGGAATTCCTGGGGAACTACATCTACCTGGATATTCTTTCTGTGGTCCTGGAACAAACCTGGATAAAAGATTAGATGAGGCTGACAATCCTAAACCTTGGTCCAAGCCTATAAATAGGGTTGATAAAGTGTGTATGAAGCATGATATTGCTTATGGGAATACCACTACATTGGATGAAAAACATGAAGCCGACAGAGAAATGTTGTATAATTTGTCTTTGATACAAAATCCAACGTTGAGAGAGAAAGTTGATAGGTTTATTGTGAAAAAATTGATAAGTGCTAAATTGAAACTTGGTCTTGGTTATTCACCCTCAAAAAACTATTAGGCTCTAATGATGCCATCAAGACTGAGGAGCTTTTGGCTTATGAATTACATAAACCTATAATGACAAAGTCTAAAAGAAGGAAAGTTTATTCTAAATACACCGAACACATATGGTCCGCTGATTTAATCGAACTAAATAATGATAAGGGATACAGGTATGCTTTAACCGTTATTGATTTGAGGAGTAGATTTGCCTGGGTTGGTTGTTCCTTTGAAAAACAAGAGAGGTAATACTTTAATGTTAGCCTTTAAGCTCATATTTGATAGGGATAAAAGGAAACCAAAGAAGTTATGGACTGATGAGGGAACAGAGTTCTATAACAAAATATTCATGAAATTTCTTAAGGGAGAGGGTATTAAATTATACAGCACCTTTAATGAAGGAAAAGCAGTTGTAGTGGGGTGGCTAAGCCCAAATATTCAAAAGAATTGTGCATTTTGTGATACAAGCACCAAATTTGGCAAAAATGTACATTAATATGTTGCGAACATTTTCAGATATTGGGCCACTTGAAATTCCGTAATTTTTTTTTTCAAATTTTTTCAAATTTCGTAATTTCAAATTTTTCGGGTGACACCGTCACAATTTCGGTCTTCGAGGCCGGCCGATAGGCAAAGTGTGACCGGAAGGGACGAGGTTCTCCTGACCACGTGGCCCTCGATCTGGGAAGCGAGAGGCGTTCCATTAGTGGACGCGCCCCTCACGCCCGACTTTTGGGCGGCCCCGGCAGGCCGTTTGTTTTGACGTTCCGTGACAGGCCCCGCACCCCCACCTCCGGGCCGACCGGAAGCTTGTGCTGAGTACATCATACCTGAACAACTCAGTGAGGCAGAACACAGCAGTGCACACCAGGGTGACCCCTTCAGTGCATAAACCAATTAACCTGTCCACTGCAGGGCATATAGAAATGAAGTTATTTTCTGCATATAATAATAATATAAGTTCAGTTCTATATAACAATTTCTGTTATCACCACTACCACTACAACTACCACTACTACAAGCTTTGTCTGGAATTTTGTGGACTAACAGACAAACAGACATACAGACAAGCTGGGATCAAAACATTACCTCCTTCCACCATTGAGTGTAGAGGTAAACATCATGGAAATTATATCATGCCCTAGATTTAATTCACGCTTACCCGTGTATTTGCTTCACTGGTTCACAAGGTCTTTTGCATAGATGTAATTCAGACTCTCATCTTCATTGCTGACCACACAATGTTCGCAACATATTAATGTACATTTGTGCCAAATTTGGTGCTTGTATCACAAAATGCACAATTCTTTTGAATATTTGGGCTAAGCCGCCCCACTATATCGGCCGGCCTCGAAGACCGAAATTGTGACGGTGTCACCCGAAAAATTTGAAATTACGAAATTTGAAAAAATTTGAAAAAAAAAATTACGGAATTTCAAGTGGCCCAATATCTGAAAATGTTCGCAACATATTAATGTACATTTGTGCCAAATTTGGTGCTTGTATCACAAAATGCACAACAGGTTTGCTATGCTGCTACACTATTGTTATTGAGCGTTTTAATCGTACTTTGAAAGAGAAATTATATAAAAAATTCACACAACTCGGTTCTCAACAATGGGTATATTTAATTCAGGATAATGCAGATAATTACAATAATACCGTTCATTCATCAACAAAATCAAAACCGTCAGAATCATTTACAAAATTAGAATATGAAAAGGAGATTAATTTGAGAAAGACCAAGTTCAAAGTTGGTGATATTGTAAGAATATACAGATGGAAAAGCCATTTTGAGAAAGGTTATACAAAGAGATGGACGAATGAATTATTTAAAATTGTTGATGTAATGGATACAGTCACTTGGATTTACAAATTATATGATATGAATGGGGAAGAAATCTTGGGTTCATTTTACTCACAAGAATTACAAAAAACACAAGTAAGCATATAATACCCTTGAAAATAATAAATAAATAAATAAAATGTAATGGGGATACGTTCTTGAGATCTGTGAACCCCAAACACAGAATCCCTCAACTTTTCAGTTGGGGCTTAACTTTTGTGTGTACAATGGGGATATGTTCTTGAGATCTGTGAACACCAAACACAGAATCCCTCAACTTTTCAGTTGGGGCTTAACTTTTGTGTGTGTGTATGTGTGAGTGAGTCATAATAATATACAAACCCTAACCCAACCCCATCCCTAACCCAACCCCATCCCTAACCCAACCCCATCCCTAACCCAAACCCATCCCTAACCCAAACCCATCCCTAACCCAACCCCTTCCCTAACCCAAACCATCCCTAACCCAACCCCATCCCTAACCCAACCCCATCCCTAACCCAACCCCATCCCTAACCCAACCCATCCCTAACCCAACCCCATCCCTAACCCAACCCCATCCCTAACCCAACCCCATCCCTAACCCAACCCCATCCCTAACCCAACCCAATCCCTAACCCAACCCATCCCTAACCCTCACATTCAAAATCCCAACCCTAACCCAACCCCATCCCTAACCCAACCCCAACCCTAACCCTCACATTCAAAATCCCACACTAAACCAACCCCATCCCTAACCCAACCACATCCCTAACCCTCACATTCAAAATCCCACCCTAACCCTAACATAATCTTTTTTTCTTCTTTTTTAAAATCCGTATTTCATTTTATTTTTTTTCCTCTTCCCTCCAATTCTGTCTTTCAAGGCTTTCAAGTTTGAAGAAGTAGAAATGGGAAGAAAGAATTTTCCAGCATTTTCTTACTCAAACTTTCTTGATATTGCTTAAATCAAGCGTCATTAAACAAAGAACATTGTTCATTGCTTTAGAATCCAAAGAGTCTCCAAGATGGACCCCACAGGTAGAGTCTCCAAAATAAAACCAACTTTCCAAGTTCCCAAGGTATAACCACATTCCTGTTGAGCCTCCAAGATAGGTATCACATTCCGAGTCATCAAAACAAAACCCCCATTCCGAGTCTCCAAAAATATAACCATCTTTCCAAGTCTCCAAGGTAGAACCACAATTTTCAGAAATATTGGGGGTTTCCGTGATAAGTCTCACATAGTATAACTGCGGACCATCAGGGAGAACTCTCCTTGCCCAATTATTTGGGATTTCTGTGATGTGTCTCACATAGTATAACTGCGGACCATCAGGGAGAATTCCCATTTCCCAATTTTTTAGGGTTTCTATGATGTGTCTCACATAGTATAACTGCGGACCATCAGGGAGAATTCCCGTTTCCCAATTTTTTAGGGTTTCTATGATGTGTCTTACATAGTATAACTGCGGACCATCAGGGAGAACTCTCCTTGCCCAATTTTTTAGGGTTTCTGTGATGTGTCTCACATAGTATAACTGCGGACCATCAGGGAGAATTCCCGTTTCCGAATTTTTTAGGGTTTCTATGATGTGTCTCACATAGTATAACTGTGGACCATCAGGGAGAACTCCCCTTTCCCAATTTTCAGAAATGTGTGGGTCTCCAATGTATGACTTGTATTCTGGCTCATCAAGGTAGAACTTGTTCAGTGGGTTTTGTTTTGATAACTCACAATAAGTATCATCATGGTAGAACTCTTTTTCAGGATTTTGTGGATCTCCAAGGTATAACTATTTGGCTGGGTCATCAAGGTAGAACTCGTTCTGTGGGTCTTGCTTGTTCAAAAGATCTTCAAACAAAAAAATAACTTTATCCCAAGTTGTGTTAAAAGTAGAATTTTCATTTCGTATCTCAGATACAATTTCCTCCATTGATAAGAGGTTTGAGTCCAGTTCATCAATCTGAAGGTTGAGCGCTACACAGGTAGTAGGACTCCAAGGGATACCAAAATTATCCCATTCCATGTCAGCACTGTAGTCCATTCTCAAGTGAAGCAGAAAGCGTGTTTGAAAAAGCCTGTGGTCGGTGCCTTTTATCAGAAGGACTGGGTGTGTCATTTCCTGTGGAAATTCCCTGGGCATGTCTTAACTGGAAATGATGTGATGGAAATTCCCTGGGCATGTCTTAACTGGAAATGATGTGATGGAAATTCCCTGAAAATGATGTAATGTCTTAACTGCAAATGAAACAATGGCAGAGTTTATAAAGTGGGTGGGACTTAACAAAGTGGGTGGGGCTTAACAAAAAGTGTGCGGGGCTTACCAAAAGTGGGCGGAGCTTTAAAAATGGGCAGAGCCTACCAAAAAGTGTGTGGCACAGGAGGCGCTCAGACAAGAACATTGAGGGAGGTTTACCATTTTATCTTAGCTCAGTTAAAATATCTTGATAAAGAACCAAACTCAAACATATACTTTGTTAATGTATTAGATGGTGATGGAAGTTGGAGGAGAATTAAATTATTTCCCAAACATAAACAAATATTTGTAGGATCATTGTTTCAGTGGTCTACTAAACAACAATGATCATTCATAGTAAGAGTAAAAGGCCCATAAGACCAAGGGGGGGCAGGAATAGAGGTGTTAAGGGGAAATGAAGAAAGGTGAGGGAAGATGGGAAATTAACATGTAGGTGAATGGAGATTTGGGGCTGTCCCAGGAACAACATTTATCATCTACTTGCACCATCCTACAGTGATGACTCCATTTACATCTCCCTGTCTGACAACATGGACCAACTTCTATCCACTCATCCCAACTCTCTCTTCCTCATATGTGGCGACTTCAACTGTCATCATGCTAGCTGGCTGGGTGTGGGATCCTCTCACACCAGCCATGGCACCTCAGCAATGGACTTCTGCGACTCACAGGGACTGACACAATCTGTCAATTTACCGACCCGGATCTCAGTCAATGGAGTATCTTCTCGTCTAGACTTGGTTATGACTAACTTCCCTGCAAATGTCTGCTGCTCTTCTGCTCCAATCGGTTCTTCTGAACTTTCCTTGTTAAAGTGGACATCTCTCTGGCCATTCTCAGAGAGCCTTCTCAGCGCCGATGAGTCTGGCATTTCACTCAGGCTGACTGACACGGTCTTCAAGCAGCCATCCATCATCTGGACTGGTTTCCCATCTCTACTGCCTCTGACATCAACTCTTCCTGGGAATTCTTCCTAAGTACGTCCTTCCTATTCTTCCTAAGCGGACTTCCGCTTCAGGTCTTGCTGGCGAGGTTTCGTTTATTCGCAGCTCTCCACGCTCTCCATCGAAATCGAAGTTAAGTAATTGTTCCCATTTGTATTTTCGTTATAACTGTATATATTTTATGGTGTTGTACGTATAGTGTGTCCCGAGGAGGATTTTCGGTGCAAATCTTTCATACCTGGATAGAAAATCGTGTTAATTCGTGTCGTGTCTTTTGAGGCCTTGGACAGTGTCCAACCTTGAGGCTTTTTGTTTTTCTCTCAGCAGTCCATCGTTTGTGCTCCAATAACTTTCGTTCTCTGTTTTCCCAGTCTTTTCACCCCATAGCCTACTTCGTTGTTTAAAATCTCAACTAAAAAAAAACAAACAAAAAAAAAAACATTTCCTTCTCTGTTCTTATTTGTTGTTCTCATTCATTTATTCGTTCTTATTCATTCGTTCGTTCTTCGACCACGTGTTTCTCCCCCATTTCCCCAGATAGTTTTCACTGTTAAACATTAAAATGTTTACACTTTCCCCTCAAGTTCTGTATTCCGTCGTTTATTAAAACACCTTTTTCTTCTTCTTCTTCTTCTTCTTTAAAAGGCTGCTTTCGACTTGCTCACCAAATCTATTCATCCCCAACAAAAATTCCATCTCTTAGTGCCTCTTTTCTACATTCCCTAAACTCTCCTGCACTCCATCCTCCCGCCAGCGTCCTTAAACGTATTTTTGACTCGAAGGTCACAATAAACTCATTTTGCAATAAATGTTCGTTTCCCATTAATCGTACACTTTCTAAAATCCAATCTCACCCCTCCCCTCCAAATCTTCCCCATAACCCCTCCCTCCAAATCTTCCCCATCACCCCTCCCCTCCAAATCTTCCCCATCACCCATCCCTTTCAAATCTTCCCCCTTGCCCCTCCCCTCCAAATCCTCCCCATCACAAATCCCTTTCAAATCTCCCCCCTTGACCCTTCCCTCCTAAACTCCCCCACACCCCTCCCCTCCAAGACTCCCCCTCGCCCCTCCCCTCCTAGAATCCCCCCTCACCCATCCCCTCCAAATCTCCCCCATATCCCATCCCTTTCAAATCCCTCCCCTTGTCCCTTCCCTCCTAAACGCCCCCCTCGCCCCTCCCCTTCAAATCTCCCCACCCTCATTTCTTCTCAATTTACCCCCTCTCACTCTCCCTCCTCAAAGTGTCCTCCCCGCTTCTTCCTCCTTCCAACTCTCACCAACATCTCCCCCAACCTTCTGCCTCGCTCTTCCCCCTCCTCAAATAACACCTCATTGTGCCTCACCCAATCACCATCAAATCTTTTGTCCGCCCCATCCTTCCCTTTCTCCGAGCTATTCTGAAATCTCTGACACATCTTCAACAGCTCTCCCTACCTCTTTCACCTCTTCCACATCTTACCCTACCCCTCCTCCCCCCTGTTCTGTATCCGATGCTCCCCCTTCCTCTTCATTAACGGTATGGACCTCAAACATCCGGGGCCTTCATTCAAACTTAACTGATCTCTACAGACAGGTTGCTTCTGACAAACCAGACGTGATCTGCTTAACAGAAACTTTCCTCCTTCATGATGTCCCTGATTCCTTAGTATCTCTCCTGGGTTACTCCCTCCTCCGGTATGATAGACCTGAGCCTCGTCCTGGAGGTGGGGTTGCTATCTTCATCAAAAACTCTTCCTCACTCGCCCTGCACTGCACTCTCTCCACCTCACCCCCAGGAATACCTCTGGCTACGGCTTCCCCTTCGCTCCCATCTCTTGTTCATATGTGTGTTGTACCGTCCAACAAACAGTGATGACTCCATCTACATCTCGCTGTCTGATAATATGGACCAACTTTTAACTACTCATCCCAACTCTCTCTTCCTCATATGTGGTGATTTCAATTGTCACCATGCCAGTTGGATGGGTGTGGGTACCTCTTTCACCAGCCATGGCTCCTCAGCAAAGGACTTCGGCGACTCACTGGGACTGACACAATCTGTCAATTTCCTGACCCGGATCTCAGTCAATGGAGCATCTTCTCTTCTGGACTTGGTTATGACTAACTTACCTGAAAATGTCTGCTGCTCTTCTTCTGCTCCAATCGGCTCATCTGATCATGGGCTTGTTAAAGTGGACATCTCTCTGACCATTCTCAGGGAGACTGCTCAGCGTCGATGAGTCTGGCATTTCACTCAGGCCAACTGGCAAGGTCTTCAAGCAGCCATCAATCATCTGGACTGGTCTCCCATCTCTACCACCTCTGACATCAACTCATCCTGGGAATTCTTCCAAAGTAAATTGCTCTCTCTCTCATGCACAGATTTATCCCATCTCGTCTTCAGTTGTCATACCCTTCCTCCCGTCCATGGTACAGTTTGGTACACGGAATCTTGTGGTGAGGCTGTTTCCCAGAAACAACTTGCCTTCGTCTCCTGGAAAGCAAATCCAACGGAAGGAAATCTCATTTCCTTTCACAAAGCCCGAAACAAGTGTGTGTCCACCCTCAGGAGAGCCAGGAAACAATATCTCTCCGTTCTCAAGACCAAACTCTCTTATCTGTCTCCCTCTTCCAAATCCTGGTGGCGTCTGGTCAAATCTGTTTCTGGTGTTTGTTCCCCCTCCATCCCCTCCCTTACCTCAAATGGCTACAGAGCTGACTCCACTCGTGAAAAAGCTGAATGCCTCAACTCTGTGTTTGCCTCTAAATCTTGTGTCCCAATCCCATCCCTCTCTGTACCCACCTTACCCAGTCGTACCCAGCTGCTCCTGGACTCCGTGTCCTTTCCTCCTGACAAGGTGGAAAAGGTTCTGTCAACCCTCGACTCTGATTCTGCAACTGGACCTGATGGCATCAGCCCACGGGTCCTAAAATCCTGTTCTTCTGTTCTTTCACTCCCTCTCTCTGTTCTCTTCACCCTCTCTTTTGCTCAAGGTCAACTGCCATCTGCTTGGAAATCAGCCAACATCACCACTTTGCACAAAAAAGGTGCAAAAACAGAGCCTAGCAACTACAGACCAATCAGCCTTCTCCCAATTATCAGCAAAGTCATGGAATCCATCATTGCTTCGGATATGAAATCTTTCCTCTTCTCCAATGGCTTGATCTCTGATCATCAATTTGGTTTCAGACCAGGTCACTCTACTCTGGACATGCTGCTTCTGCTGTCTCAAAAATGGATGGAGGTCCTCAATGCCAAACAGGAAATTAGAGCTGTCTCCATCGACATATCACATGCCTTCGATATGGTATGGCACCCCGCTCTGCTCACCAAACTCTCCTCCTTTGATATCCATGGAAATCTCCACGCATGGCTGGCGGACTTCCTCTCCAGTCGTAGTCACCATGTGGCCCTGAATGGGTTTCTCTCATGTCCTCTTCCTATTCAGGCTGGAGTTCCCCAAGGCAGTGTTCTGGGCCCTGTGCTTTTTCTGGTCTTCATCAATGATCTCTCTGACTCTCTTGAAAATCCTCTCTATCTATTTGCTGATGACTCCACTCTCTGCCGCTACATTCCTCATCCCTCAGATCGGCAGTCTGCAGCCTCCTCACTCTCTGCAGACCTGGATAAAATCACAGACTGGGCAAACAAGTGGAACATGTCTTTCAATCCTGGCAAATCTCACACTCTTACGATGTCTCTCCGAAAAGACAGACTGGACAACCCTCCCATCTACTTTCTGAATAATCCTCTCCAAGAAGTTCTGTCACCCAAGCTTTTGGGTCTCAATATCTGCCATGATCTTTCCTGGGAAAACCACATTTCCAAGCTGGCCTCCAAAGCCAGTCGCCGACTGGGCATCCTCCGTCGTGCGAAGTCCTTCCTTGGCACTCCTGAGCTCCTCACCACATACAAGGCTTTCATCCGCAGCTCAATGGAATACTGCGCTCCCCTCTGGGCTGGTGCTCCTGCCTCACACCTAGCTCGTCTTCACGCTGTTGAAACCAAAGCATTCACAATCATTGGAATTTCCCGCAATGACGCTATCTCCGAGGGCCTTTCACTTACTCACCGCAGGCAGGTTGGTGGTCTTTCCGTCTTCTACCGACTCCTCTCCGGCGTTGCTCCCCCAGCTCTCTCTGGGCGCTGTCCCCCAAATATTGCTACAGGTCGCACAAGAGCTGCCTGCAACCCTCTTATGGTTAAACTGCCAAAATCAAGAATCTCTGCTCACCTTCACGCCTTCATTCCTCTCTTCTCCCGCCTCTGGAACAAACTCCCTCACTCTCTTCAATCCCACTCCTCCCTCCAGGTCTTTAAAACGGCTGTTCACCACCATCTCTTATCTTCCCCAATCCAAAACCTTGATCTTTTCTACCCCCGCTAATTTCACCCCAAATCCACTTTTTGAGGTGCCGACTTCTTTCCTGGAAGTCCTTGGTGTCCTTGCGTTTTATACCTATCCTGCCCCCCCCCCCCCCCAGGCCATCTGCCTCCCACACATCTCCCGATGTCCCTGCTTTCAAATGTTGTGTTTGTGTGCTTCCTCCCCTCTCTCCACATCTTGCCGACCGCTCCCCTTTTTATATACTTTGTTTGCTTGTTTGTTTGATTTGTTTGTTTGATAAATGTTAGCTCTTTCACGAGCCTCGACTCTGTATCCAAAAAAAAGAAAAGAAAAAAAAAAGGTAAATTGCTCTCTCTCACGCAGAGATTTATGCCATCTCGTCTTCATTTGTCGTACCCTTCCTCCCATCCATGGTAAACTGAAGATTGTGGGGAGGTAGTTGCCAATAAGCAACTTGCCTTCACCTCATGGAAGGCTAATCCAACTGAAGGTAATCTCAGTTCCTTTCACAAAGCTCGGAACAAGTGTGTGTCTACCCTCAGGAGCGCCAGGAAACAACATCTCTCCACTCTCAAGACGAACTCTCAAACCTTTCTCCCTCCGGCAAATTCTGCTGGCGTCTGGTGAAATCTGTTTCTGGTGTTTGTTCCCCCCCCCCTCCCCCCATCCCCTCCCTTACCTCAAATGGCTACACATCTGACTCTGCAAGTGAAAAAGCTGAATGCCTCAACTCTGTGTTTGCTTCAAAATCTTGTGTCCCAAACCCATCTCTCTCTGTACCCACCATACCCAATCGCACCTAGCTGCTCCTGGAATCTGTGTCCTTCTCTCCTGACAAGGTGGAGAGGTCTCTGTCAATCCTCGACTCTGATTCTGCAACTGGACCAGACGGCATCAGCCCACGGGGCCTAAAATCCTACTCTGCTGCTCTATCTCACCATCTCTCTGTTCTCTGTTCTCTGTTCTATTTACCCTCTCTTTTGCTCAAGGTCGTCTGCCTTCTGCTTGGAAATCAGCCAACATTCCCACTTTACAGAACAAAGGATGCAAAAACAGATCCTAGGAACTACAGAACAATCAGCCTTCTCCCAATAATCAGCAAGGTCATGGAATCAATCATCGCTTCTGACATCAAATCCTTCCTCTTCTCCAATGGCTTGATCTCGGATCATCAATTTGGATTCAGATCAGGTCACTCTACTCTGGACATGCTGCTTCAGCTGTCTTAACAATGGATGGAGGTCCGTAATGCCACACAGGAAATCAGAGCTGTCTCCCTTGACATATCACGTGCCTTCGATACGGTCTGGCACCCCACTCTGCTCACCAAACTCTCCTCCTATGGTACCCATGGAAATCTCCATGCATGGATTTCGGACTTCCTCTCTGGTCGTAATCAACGTGTGGCCCTGAATGGGTTTCTCTCATCTCCCCTTCCTGCTGAAGCTGGAGTTCTCCAAGGCAGTGTATTGGGGCCCTGTCCTTTTTCTGGTCTTCATCAATGATCTATCCGACTCTCTGGAAAATCCTCTCTATCTCTTTGCTGACAACCCATCTCTCTGCTGCTTCATATATCATCCCTCAGATCAGCAGTCTGCAGCCTCCTCACTCTCTGCATACCTGAACAAAATTACCGACTGGTCAAACAAGTGGAACATGTCTTTCAATCCTGACAAATCTCACACTCTTACTATATCTCTCCGAAAAGACCGACTGGACAACCCTCCCATCTACTTTCTCAACCATCCTCTCCAAGAAGTTCTGTCACTCAAGCTTTTGGGTCTCACTAACTGCCATGATCTTTCCTGGGAAAACCACATTTCCAAGCTGGCCTCCAAAGCCAGTTGCCGACTGGGCATCCTCCATTGTGTGAAGTCCTTCCTCGGCACACCTGAGCTCCTCACCACATACAAGGCTTTCATCCGCAGCTCAATAGAATAATCTTCTCCCCTCTGGGCTGGTGCTCCTGCCTCACACCTAGCTCGGCTTCACGCTGTTGAAGCCAAAGCTTTCAGAATCATTGGAATCTCCCACGATGAAGCTAACTCTGAGGGCTTTTCACTCACTCACCACAGGCAGGTTTGTGGTCTTTCTGTCTTCCACCCACTCCTCTCCGGCCTAGCTCCCCCAGCTCTGTCTGTGCTCTGTCCCCCAAATATTTCTACAGGATCTTGTCTGCCGCTCCCTTTATCATATGTTTTATGTGTCAGTTTGTCTTTTTGTGATTAATGTTAGCTCTCAAACGAGCCTCGATCTTGTATACCAAAACAAACAAACACTGGAATAGCTTCAGAACGAGAACGTGAAAGTCCTTGAGTGGCCCAGCCAAAGCCCAAACTTAAATCCATTTGAGAATCTGTGGAAAGAATTGAAGATTTCTGTTCACTGACGCTACCCATACAACTTCACAAAGCAAATATGCAAGGAAGAATGGGAGAAACTCCCGAAATTTATGATGTGCAGAGCTGATACAGACATACCCAAGAAGAGT
>NC_136263.1:209517825-209621825 GCF_964187855.1 Myxine glutinosa
CATTCCTTGGTGGATTTGCTGGTATGTTTAGGGTCATTGTCATGTTGCAAGGTCCACCTTCAGTTGAGCTTCAACTTTCCGACAGATGGTCTCACATTATCCTCAAGCACCCTCTGGTACAATGAAGAATTCATAGTGGATTCTATGATGGTGAGCTGCCCAGGCCCCGATGCAGCAAAGCTGCCCCAAACCATAATATTTCCACCACCATGCTTTACAGTTGGTATCAGGTTATTGTGGGCAAATTCTGTCTTTGGTTTTCGCCAAACATGTCTTCTGGTACTGTGGCCAAATAGCTCTACCTTTGACTCATCTGTCCAGAGCACATTGTTCCAGAAGTGCTGGTCTTTGACTAGGTGTTCATTGGCAAACTTTAGTCTTGCCCTGATGTTCTTTCTGGACAGCAAAGGTTTCCTCGTGGCACACCTCCCATGTAGATCAAATTTGTGCAGCCCCTTTCTAATGGTAGACTCGTGCAATTTGACATCAACAGTGGCAAGAGCTACCTGTAGGTCCCGTAATGACATTCTGGGGTTCTTAGAGACTTCTTTCAGCATCTTGCGGTCTGCTCTCGGGCTGAATTTGCTGGGGCGGCCTGGCCTGAACAAGTTGGCAGTTGTTTGGAATGTTCTCCACTTGTAGATGATCTTCAGGACAGTCGAATGATTGATTTCAAATTGTTTGGAGATCTTTTTAAATCCCTTGCCAGATTCGTCGGCATTGATAACCTTCTTTCTGAAGGCCTCAGAGAGCTCTTTTGATCTAGGCATGGTGACGCCGCATACTTCAACACCAAAGAGCAAACCAAACGAAATGTCTGAGGTTTAAATAAGACACGTTCCTCCAAGATCCTCTCTAACGATGTTCTAATCATTTGCACCTGAGCTGGTGCACCTGATTCAAATTTTAGGTATTTGAAGTAGTGATAAATGTGGCGGTGTACTTACTTTTTCCACATGCGAAATTTACATTCATGTTTATTTAAATTATACAATGGACGACAAAATGTAAATGTTTCATGATATTTGTTATATTATATCACCTTTATCTATCAATATTGTTGAAATAAAGATCAAATAGCTGTATGTTGAAATATGTTGAAAAAGTCAAAACTTTACATGGGGTGTACTTACTTTTTCACGTGACTGTATGTAGATATATAGATATATAGATAGATGACAGTACCTGAGTTGCTATTTTGACATGGTTTACACCAATCGTAATACAAACAATTATTTTGCACAAATGCATTTGTAATATATGTGATATTACATTTTTATAGGCAATTTAGGTTGAAGATTTAGGTTGAAAAACATATAAAATTCAAAAAAGAACCCCTCAGCACGTACATACGGGAGGGGTAGGTGCAGAATGGAAGTTTGGGACGATTACACCTCACCACCACTGAATTCAAAACAACTCACCACCAAGTAATTCAAAACGCCTCACCACCAAGTAATTCAAAACACCTCACCAACACGTAATTCAAAACAACTCATCCCCATGTAATTTAAAATACATCACCCCTCGTAGTTTAAAACACCTCACCACCACATAATTCAAAACACCTCACCCCCAAGTAATTCAAAACACCTCACCCCCATGTGATTCAAAACCACCACCACGTTATTAAAAACACTTCACAACCACAGAAACAAAAGTTTCAGGGAGTAGTTCAGTGACAACACAGACACTGCCCAGATATGTAGATATATTGATAAATGACTGTACCCGAGTTGCTGTTTTGTCATGGGTTACACCAATCATAATTCATACAATCATAATGCACAAATGTATTTGTAATATACGTGATATTACATTTTATAAACAATTGAAGTTGAAAACTGAAGTTGAAAAAAAATTGGAAAATTGGAAAGGTTTTCCAAAAAATACCCTTTGGACATACCGACGGGAGAGATAGGTGCATACCAGAAGTTGGGTACGATTTCACAGAAGTTTGAGGGAGTAGTTCAGTGACAACACAGGACAACACAGACACTGCACAGATATATATATATATATATATATATATATATATATACATATATATATATATATATATATATATATATATATATATATATACAGGGTGATTGAAAAGTAACTCCCTATTTTAAAATATTTAGAATTTATTTATTTATTGTAATATTTTTCTCAAATTTTTAGACTTTGTTCCTTAATGTATGAGAATTTAATCTGTGTTGGTTTCTTTTCAGATTATGTTTTGTTTGAAATTCGGAAGCCCTACAAACCTGGCTGGACGTCTTACCCTGCAGGAGCGTGCCCAGCTAGTGGTATGAAGATTGGTCTGATCTCTTTGAAAATATCCTCTGGTCTGATGAAGCGGTATTTCACATCGGTGGGTTTGTGAACCGTCACAACTGCTATTACTGGGCAGGAGAAGATCCTCATGTTACTTCTGAAAAAACGCAATATCGGCCCAAGGTAACGGTGTGGTGTGGAATGACTTCGGAAAGGATTGTAGGTCCCTTCATTCTTCACGATACCATGAATGCCAAAAGGTACCTCACCATGCTGCAAGACGAAATCTGGCCAATTATCAGTGCTTCGGAGAATGTTGAAGTTTTGATTTTCATGCAAGATGGCGCTCCTCCACATTTTGCTATTGTTGTTCGAGAATGGCTGAATGCCCACTTCTCTGGGAGATGGATGGGTCGTCATGGTCCATATGAGTGGCCAGCCAGGAGCCCTGACTTAACACCATGTGACATTTTTATTTGGGGTTGGGTAAAGGAGCAAGTCTACTGTACCAAACCAACGACTTTGGAAGAACTTGAAGGGCGAATACGAGAAGTTATGTCTTCCATCCCACAAGAGTTCCTGGTGAAATCAGTTGACGCGGTTCCCGGGCGGCTTGAGAAGCTGGTGGCGAATTCTGGTGCCCATATCGAATTTTAAATAAAACTTCATGCTATACGCTTTCTTCTTATATCAATTTCTTGTGAAAATTATAGTTAAGAAATAAATTATAAGTATTTTAAAATAGGGAGTTACTTTACAATCACACTGTATATATATATATATATTGTTGCGGACATGAGGCCTGTATTTTTTTGATTGTGTTGTATTGTGGTAAATTGGTTATTATTATTGTTTATTCTGCGCCCCCCTACCTCCGGAGCTGTGTAAAGGTGAAAGGGCATCCAATAATTAGTCCACAAGCATACACGTCAGCCAAGTAATAGAATACCCCTGTTGATAGTTATCTCTTATTCTGTGTTCTAGGGTAAGGCTGTGTCTCCCATTAATTGAAGTACTCCATTGCACCAGTGAAAGAGAATAGATCCCCTTTCATTCCCATCCCCAAAACCTCCATTTCCTATCACATCCCCTTTCGTCATTGCCGAGCCTCGATTGCCCATATTACATCCCCTCTCGTCATTGCTGAGCCCTCGATTCTCAATCACCTCCCCTCCAATAACCGCCATTGACCACGAGGCAGGGTCGGAGAAGAAAGGCGTGTCTCCACCTCGTCATAGAGGGGAGGAGGGGCGTACCCGCCCGTCGTCATCAAGGGCGGAGCCAGAGGGTCGCATGACCAACCAGGGCCGAGGTGAGCACCCCGATGGGCGTGTCCTGAAGGCCGGCGGCTTAATCGCCGGAGGCGTTATAAAGGCGCGCACGCAGGAAGTGAAGAGTCAGTCAGTGGAGTCGGTTGCCAGTAGAGGGTCCGTGAAGAGTTGGTCACAAAGAGTTGGTCACAAAGAGTTGGTCACAAAGAGTTGGTCGTCAAGAAAGAGTCCTGAAGCTTGTGAGGGAAGGAGAGAGAACCCGTCACACCAACCCCCCCAAGCTCCGTGTTGGCTCCACCAAGCGTTCACCTCCACCAAGGCTCCACCAAGCTCCGCGTTGGCTCCACCAAGCGTTCACCTCCACCAAGGCTCCAGCAAGCTCCGCGTTGGCTCCACCAAGCGTTCACCTCCACCAAAGCTCCACCAAGCTCCGCGTTGGCTCCACCAAGCGTTCACCTCCAGCCATCCACCTCCTGCCATTCCTGTCATTCCCCGCGTGAGTCTGTCTTTTGTTTGTTCTGTCCCTGGGTATTTAATTAAGTCTGTAGGTAAGCTAAAATTTGCACTGTGTCACCTGCGTCTTATGTGTTGTAAATAAACCTTGATTGCTCCTTTTTGCTTGTGTAAATAATAAATCCAATTGCTCTTCTGTCCGTCTATTCGTTTTATTCCTTTTCCACTTTGCATTCGTCGTTTTAGTCTTTTCCCCTCATTGAGCAGCTGCGGTGCGATCCGGCCAAAGTTCTGGGTGAATCGGGTGAGTCAGGGATCCTGTTAGGTCGTGGTAATATACCACCGCTCAGTCATCATAACATCTAAACCGCGATCTGTAACAATTGGTGTCTGGGAGTGAGATCGGACCCGAAGCGCGCTTAACGCGCTCAAAATTACAAGCTGCCGAAATTTATTTGTTGTTTTATAAAACCCGAATTTTGAGATAGCGCCATGGCTGGTCAAGGCGACGGGATGCCGGTGGGAGAGATAGAGGGGTTAGGAGTAACCCAGGATCAAATGGAGGGGAGCAATGAGGAGGCGGTTGAGGGAGTATCAGGCGCGCAAAATGGCGTCCTCGCGCACGAGGTTGCGGGCGCGCAAAATTGCGCCTCGCACATTGCTACGGCGGCCGCACCCGCTGCACAAGTGGGAGGGATGGCGCAAATGCAGGCCCTCATGGAGCAATTTATGGTACAAATGCAGGCCCTCATGGAGCAATTTATGGTACAAATGCAGGCGTCCCTCAACCTGCAGAAGGACGATATGAGGGCTAATAGTGAGCAAATGAGGGCTGATAGTGAGCGATTGGGTGAGCGATTGGAGGGCCAAATGGGGGTAATGGGAAACCAAATGGGGGTAATGGGGAACCGGATGGATGCTCAGGGTGAGCAATTGTGGGTAATGAGGGACGAAGTGAGGGGTACCGGTGAGGCGTTAGACAACGGGATAAAAGAGGTGAAACATGGGTTAACGGGGGTGGAAAATAGAATGGCTGCCCAGGAGAATCAGATAGAGGGGATGAAAAATGGGTTAATGGGGCTAGAAAATAGGATGGAGGACAAATTGCGGGAGATAGGGGAGCAATCCGCCCGAGAAATTAAACAGATGGGAGAGCAGATAGAGGAGGTAAAAATCGGGGTAGAAACCAAACTGGATGCTCAGAGGGATGAATTGGGACAGATGAGGGCGGCATCTACAAAAGAAAGGGAGGAGATGAAGGAGGAGATACGACGAGGGGTAAGTGAGGAGGTTTCGGGGCTACGCGAGGAGGTAAAGCGAGGTGAGAAGCGTATGGAGAAAGAGGTGAGAAATAATACGGCAAAGTTACAAGGGGGAATAGAAGATCTGACGGAGGAGGTGGAACAGCTGACGGAGGGACAAAAAGAACTAGTGGAGCAGGTTCAAAAGAACACTGCGGTACTAGGAGGGTTAAAGGCGACACAAAAAGAAATTAAAAACGAATTAATAGCGACGCAGAGGCAATGTCAGATGGTACGTGAGGAACTGACAATGAGGGTGGACGAGGTGACAGAAGTAATGGAGACAAAGGACCGAGAGGTGAGGATGCACATAGAGACGGTCAGGGTAGCCTTAGAGGACGAACTTGAGGAGACGCACCGAGACATAAAAGAGGTTAAACAAAAATTAGAGGAAGTGGGAGAAGAGGTGAGTGAAATTAAGAAGGGACGGACAGAAACTAAAAGAGAAATCCAGGAGGAGGTGATGGAATATGTGCAAGGTCGGTGCTCAACTCATAATGTGCTGCTCACTAACCAAATAAAGAGTTTGCAGATGGCAAAGGAGGTGCAACGACGAGGTACGGAGGTGAGTGGCAATGTATATGATGTGAGGAAAGCTTCAGTCGGCATGGGGATTGGTTTGGATCCGGGTGTTCGTGAGAGGCCGTTGGTGAAGTGTGCGACAGGTCTGGTGTGCGAAAAAAGAGGTGTGCGAGAATGTCCGACCATGGGGTGTGTGAGGAAAAAGTGCACGCCGAGGAGTGAGTGTGCCGTCAGGAGCGAGTTGGTCGAAGCGCGTGTGCGAGGGAGCACAGGGAAGCGCGGTGTGGTGAGTGTTACGGAGGAAGTAACGGAAAAGTGTGCGCAAGAGGATGCGCGAGAAAGGTGTGTAACGGACGGGTGCATGGGGGAAGCGCATGCTGTCAAGAGTAAGGGAGAATGCACGCCTGTGGTGAGTGTTACAGAGGGTGTAACGGGAGAATGTGCGCAAGAATGTGCGCGAGAAAGGTGTGTAACAGACAGGTGCATGAGGAAAGAGTGCGCTGTCGGGAGTAAGGGTGAGTGCGTTGTCAAGAGTGGTGGTGAGAGTAGTGAGAGTGACAAGGAGCGTGAGTTGGTTGTGACAGGTGAGTGAGGATGTACACCTGGAATGGAAGGATGCACACCTGGAAAGGTAGAGCGTGAGTGGGAATGCACGCTGGAATTGGTAGTGAGGCACGTGGTTGGGTGTGCGAGAGAGAGCACACCTGTGATTGTCACAGAGGAGGTGACCGAGGAGGGGGCGCGAAGAGGTGTGTTGGTGAGGTGTGCGAGCGACGAATGTGTGCCAAGGTGTTCGGTGGTCAGGTGTGTGACCAAGTCGGTGAGCGGAATGAGGGTACCTGGGTGTGTAAGGAAAGGTATGAGCAAGCAAGGGGTAGCGTATGCATGTAAGCATCCAGGTGAAGCATCGACGGTAACTGGGTTAGAGGTTAGAACGACTTATAGCCGAATCGGGCCCTCGGTGCGCGTCGGGCAGCTTCGCGTGCTGCGAGAACCAGCGGGGATCCGAACCACGACGGTTTCGAAAGAACCGCCGTACGCGATCCACGCTGTGCCTCGCTTGGAACGGCCGTGTCCGGGCTCCACTAGGCGGAGCGGGCAGCCCGATAGGAAGGGTCGTCATGGCGACCACTTTCTATTGAGACGTGCCGGCAGGTCGAGATCGGGACATTGGATGGCTCCACGCCGAGGTGGTGCGTGGGATCTCGGCCCGGGTAAGCCCCCGTCCCTGCCACGAATGCGGGACGTATCCAGCCGCTGGCACAAAACGACCCGCGTTCATTGCTCGGCTGTACGAAGCCGGGCTGTAGACGTGAATTGGCGCACCGAGAGGATGTAATAAGTAGACGGGTGATAGTGATAGTGATCGTGATTTGATACGAAATTTATAATAGTGGGTAGAATTGGCAGTAAATGGAAATTTTTGAATTGGTTGGAATTTGGACGAGCAAAATTTATAGTGAGAGACCCCCGATGTGGTGGGATGGCAAATCCACCGTCCCTCACAGGTGGGGGGCAAATGCGCTATAGCTTATGGGGTGTATGGCAGTGGAAACTAGCCCGGGTGGGTTAGGTTATATTGTTAGGGATCTAGCGAAGATGACATTAGGTGACGTTAAGTTTAGATAGTGACTGATACCTGTAGTGGGGACGCAGGTAGATTAGAGGGGATGATAATGACGAGGGAGCGCAATAGTTTAAAGGGACGACTGGGAAGCGCAAGTTTCAGAGGGGAGTAGTTAGATGAGATGATGCTGTGTGAGAACTGGACAGGGGTGTGGAGCAGTGTATGAGTAGTGAGTGTTGTGGATCAGCGCGAATGCGCTTGGGGAGAGGAGGGTGCAGGTGGCACCAGGTATGATTGCACAGGTGTGCAACGACAGGTGAATGGAGGACAGGTGTATGGAATAAATGGAATGGAGTATTGGAATGGATGGTCGTGGAGTGAGTATGGTGGAAATTGTGGAGTGGAGTGGATGGTGCGAAGGTGTGAATGGGGGAAGAGTGGACCCCCATCACGGATACCCGGGGCGGGTAGTGTAAGTGTTAGGTAGAGGGTATAGGTAAATTGTGGTTGAATATTGGCATCTGTGGTGCGAGTGGAAGAATGGTCTTTGGATGGGTGCATTAGTGTTGCGGAAATGGCTGGGCGTGTAGCCTGTTAGTGTGTGTAGTTGGTTGGGCGCTCCACCACTGTGAGGATGTCGGCCAGGTGAGGCCGCAGGTGGGCTCTGGGAGCCGGTAGTAGTTGTTGTGGATGGGGCCCGAGGATCCGGAGGACGGACCCGGGTAGCCCAGTGCCAGAGGGCACCAAGGGGTGACAGAGCCAGGAGAGGGCCTTCCCCAGTTAGTTAGGATAGGGTGAGGAGCTAGGTAAGCTCGGGTGGCAACTGCAGTGGTGGAGGTGTGCAGGTGGGTAGACCTGCTGGGAGAGCTACATGTCGCAGCCCAGAGATTGTGGGAGGCACTGGGAGATGAATCGGGGGAGTGAGACCCCAAATTGAGACGCACCACAGTTTGGTCAATGGGAATTGGTTTTTAGAACCCATAGTGTAAGTTGGCCAATGGATTGGCAGGGAGAGACCCCGGGTAGTGTAAAGTGTGTTAATGTCATTTAGAAAGTAGTTAGGATGAAGTCTCCTCGCACCATCTGCATCCACTCACCTGAGGTGACAGGTACTCCGCACCATGCCATGTTTAATTATTTTTACTGTGCAAATGTTTGGATTGTGAGACGCATCATGACGTGGGTGTGAAATTGTGCGTAATTCCATCTCTCCCTCCTTATGAGGATTGATGACGAATTGGGTGATGGCAAATTTTGAAGTAGAGGGATTGTGGCGACGAATTTGGTATAGAGGAAATATGGGGAAGACGTGACAGTAGTGACGAATTTGTAAATGTGTAGATTTTTGTACATATGGGGTAAGGGCAAGGGTAGGGTAGGTGACAGGGGGGTGACGTACGGTAGGGACGAGCTTTCTCACTTCGCCCTCCGTACGCATTTCCCCTTGCATTGCCTTATTGATGTGTACCCTTGTGACCTTACCCCTCGCTCAATTGTCTTTCCCCTTTTGTCTCCCACATGACCTGTGCGCCATTGGGTGCCGAGGGGAGCGTGCGTGGGTCGGCCATTGTGCGCCCGAAATTCCCAGAACCAGCTGTCTGCATCGATGCACCACATTATGGACCACATGTCTGTGGCCGAGCACCACCTATGGACCCCATGGGTTGGGGCATGGCCCCTCTGCTGGCACCGGCCATGAGGGCCCGAAATCTTGCTGGCGGACCTTGGCCACAGGGCACCGATGCCCCACAGGTGAACCACACTAGTCGGCCCTGTGGGCTATAAATAAAATCAAAAAAAAAAAGGACACATGGGGCAAGTTTTAATACAAATAGGCCGCCAGTAAGCAAAGCAAAGGAATGACAACATCTGGAAGAACAAATGATAATAGCCAGCAGAGGGAGCCGAAGAGCAAGAGATCACCTGCAGGGTTAGGGGTTGTTTGGTTATTTTTTATTGTTGAACATTCTTGAACAATGGTGACTGCACCGATTGGTGCATGGGTGCGTTTTTGGGTGCTTTCATGGTGCGTCGATGCAGAGCAGACTGTCTCCCCCCCCAGAAAGAACAATCACAGGTCCTGGGTTAGTTTTGTAAATAAAAGTAGCGTCAAGTGTAAATAATGCTTCCCACCGTCAGTGTGTAGTTTGAAGACCATTCCACAATTCGGTTAACTGTGGGCGTAAGTATGTTAGGCAGGGTGCAATGGAGCAGCGGGACACATTTATTTATGTTTTAAAACTGTCGCACTCAGGGTCAGGTTAAAAGTAGAGGGAACTACACCTACGTGTCACACTAAAAATAAAAGTTGTAGGCCCGGGCCGTGCCTAAGAGGAGGAGGGTGCAGTGTTGCGGACATGAGGCCTGTATTTTTTTGATTGTGTTGTATTGTGGTAAATTGGTTATTATTATTGTTTATTCTGCGCCCCCCTACCTCCGGAGCTGTGTAAAGGTGAAAGGGCATCCAATAATTAGTCCACAAGCATACACGTCAGCCAAGTAATAGAATACCCCTGTTGATAGTTATCTCTTATTCTGTGTTCTAGGGTAAGGCTGTGTCTCCCATTAATTGAAGTACTCCATTGCACCAGTGAAAGAGAATAGATCCCCTTTCATTCCCATCCCCAAAACCTCCATTTCCTATCACATCCCCTTTCGTCATTGCCGAGCCTCGATTGCCCATATTACATCCCCTCTCGTCATTGCTGAGCCCTCGATTCCCAATCACCTCCCCTCCAATAACCGCCATTGACCACGAGGCAGGGTCGGAGAAGAAAGGCGTGTCTCCACCTCGTCATAGAGGGGAGGAGGGGCGTACCCGCCCATCGTCATCAAGGGCGGAGCCAGAGGGTCACATGACCAACCAGGGCCGAGGTGAGCACCCCGATGGGCGTGTCCTGAAGGCCGGCGGCTTAATCGCCGGAGGCGTTATAAAGGCGCGCACGCAGGAAGTGAAGAGTCAGTCAGTGGAGTCGGTTGCCAGTAGAGGGTCCGTGAAGAGTTGGTCACAAAGAGTTGGTCACAAAGAGTTGGTCACAAAGAGTTGGTCGTCAAGAAAGAGTCCTGAAGCTTGTGAGGGAAGGAGAGAGAACCCGTCACACTAACCCCCCAAGCTCTGCGTTGGCTCCACCAAGCGTTCACCTCCACCAAGGCTCCACCAAGCTCCGCGTTGGCTCCACCAAGCGTTCACCTCCAACAAGGCTCCACCAAGCTCCACGTTGGCTCCACCAAGCGTTCACCTCCACCAAAGCTCCACCAAGCTCCGCATTGGCTCCACCAAGCGTTCACCTCCAGCCATCCACCTCCTGCCATTCCTGTCATTCCCCGCGTGAGTCTGTCTTTTGTTTGTTCTGTCCCTGGGTATTTAATTAAGTCTGTAGGTAAGCTAAAATTTGCACTGTGTCACCTGCGTCTTATGTGTTGTAAATAAACCTTGATTGCTCCTTTTTGCTTGTGTAAATAATAAATCCAATTGCTCTTCTGTCCGTCTATTCGTTTTATTCCTTTTCCTCTTTGCATTCGTCGTTTTAGTCTTTTCCCCTCATTGAGCAGCTGCGGTGCGATCCGGCCAAAGTTCTGGGTGAATCGGGTGAGTCAGGGATCCTGTTAGGTCGCAGTAATATACCACCGCTCGGTCATCATAACATCTAAAACGCGATCTGTAACAATATATATATATATATATATATATATATTTTTTTTTTTTTAAATATATATATATATATATATATATGTATATATATATATATATATATATAACTGTAAGAAATAGTAGAAACTTCACAGTACGAGCAGGGCGTCTCATTTGCATTGAATAAATAATCGTTAGATTAAATAAGACGCGGACGTAGCTTCAGGACGTCGATCTTTAATTGTCGACAAGCTTTCGACCAACAAAGGTCTTCTACAGAGTCTACAAAAACAGCAGGCATATATATCAGTCAAGTATGTATAGTGATATTTGTGTAAGATGTGTGATATGTGTAGAAAATGCGTACAAAAGGAAGAGCCACGCCAAAGTTCACTCACCGGCCCCAAGTTCAATGGAAGTGACTGTTTGCGTTACAGTTCCGGTGCACGTGCATATAGAAATATAGAGATATACATACATAAACACACAAGCATATATTCATATCCCATTTATATTCATATAATATATTTATATATTTATATAAATGACATATAAAGGTAGAATGAATGAATGAATGAATGAAAGAATGAAAGAATGAATGAATGAATGAATGAATGAATGAATAAATGAATGGGTTACGGTTAACAATTTGATTGGGTCGATGTAGGAACATGCTTTAGTCATCAAAATTTATGCCATGAGGGACTTTTGTCCGAAGTTTGTGTATCCAAAAGCACTCACGTTTCAGAATCGTGGTGTGTGATCGATTTGTGATTGATTCAATGGCAGAGATTTGAATGCCATTGATAGAGTGATCCGGTTGATTAAAGTGTATCGTGTAAGGTAGAGATTTGCCCTGACTGGTGTGGAAGTTATTGATTTCTGGCCGGGTGTTATTAAATCGTGTGTAGAGTGTATTCTCAGTTTTTCCAACATATTGTTTGGTGCACTTTTGGCAAGTGATTAGGTATATGACCCATGTGGATTTGCAGTTCATATAGGAGGTGATGGAGAATTTTTGTCCAGTGCTAGAACTACAAAATTTGTATCCTTCTAGTAAATGCTTGTGAATAATGCATTTGTTTGCTGTGCATTTATAAAAGCCAGGGATCCTAGTTTCTTTGTTGTGGGGCTGTGGGTGCTTTGCTTTTACCAAGAGGTCCCTGAGTGTCCGACCACGTCGAAATGATGTTAGTGGAGGTTGAGGAAAAGGGGTGCCGAGTGTTGCTGATTGATGGAGAAGAGGAAGGGCCTTATTCAGAATACTTGGCAATTTGGATGAGGTAGCAGAGTAGGTGGTTACCAGTGGGACACGGTTAGTTGCAGGTTTGGGTTTGTAAGTCAGAAGGTCTGCTCTCGGTATGCGTTTTGCTCGGGTTATTGCTTCTTTCACAGAGTGAGGGTCATAGTTTCTTGCAATGAAGTGTGTTTCTAATTGGCAGAGAGAGGTTTCCTCTGCCATTTTTGTTGAGCAAATGCGTCTTCCTCTGAGTGCTTGACTGTATGGTATGCTTGCAATTGTATGTTTAGGATGAGATGAAGAAGGGAGAAGGTAAGAGTGAGTGTCTGTTGGTTTGGTGTATAGTTCTGTTTCGAGTCTGTTATTTTGAAGCGTGAGTGATGTGTCCAGAAAGTGAACTTCGGACTGTGAGCTGTCGAATGTAAACTTGATAGTCGGATGAATCAAATTTAATTCATTTTGGAATTGTGTGAGACTACGGGGGAATTTTGACCAGATGAACTGGATGTCATCAATATAACGTACCCAGGGTTTTTCCAAGATGCCGTGATGAGGTTGTGCATTGATCTTGGCCTCTATCATTCCCATGAAGATGTTAGCGTACGATGGTGCAACAGGAGGGGTACCCATAGCGGTACCTTGAGTTTGAATGTAATGTCGTCCGTTGAATTGGAAATTATTCAGTTTGAGTGTCAGTTCTAATAGGCGCATAAGGTCTTGAGTAGGTGGCATTGGGACTTGTCGTGTATCGAGGGCTTTGCGGCATGCAGACAGGCCTTCTGAATGTGGAATATTAGTGTAGAGGGATGTAACATCTGCTGTGACTAAAATGGTTTGGGAGTTGAAAGGTGAGTATATTCTGTTCAATCCTTGGATGTGGGTCAGAAAACTGGTTGTGTCCTTGAGGTATGAGGAGAGCTTCAACACGAGAGGACGTAAATGACAGTCAACAAATTTTGATATGAGAACAGTTGGACATGTGCATCCAGATACGATTGGTCTACCTGGAATGTTTACCTTGTGTATTTTAGGAAGAAAATAAAGGTTAGGGCAATGAGGATCTTTCGGAACCAAGCGAGATTTGATGGTTTTATCCACCCGAATAGAATCTACTACCTTTTTAACCTCTTCAAGATGTAAAAGGGTAGGGTCGGATGGGAGCCCTTTGTAAGTATCACTATGTAGTTGACGATTACCTTCTGCAACGTAATCGGTAGTCGACATAATGACAATGGCCGTACCTTTATCTGCTGGCTTTATGACTATCTTTTCATTATTTTGGAGATTGTGAAGTGCTTGTCGCTCTGCCTTTGTAAGATTGTCCTTATGTCTGGAACAATTATATTTTTGTGCCACCTTTTCAATGTCATTGCTCACTTGTTCCATATAGACATGTAGATATGGATTGTCAACACGTGGTGTCCAGGTGCTTTTTGGTTTGGGTAAAGTGAGTTGTGGTGTATTAGTATCGGTGTATGTGATTGTATGCGTGTTTGAGGGTGTTGTTGTGGTGCTGATGGTGCTGGGTGTACTTTAGCAAAGTATGCCTTTAATGTCATTCGCCTACAGAAATCTTTTAAATCCTCTTTCGATTGTAATTGGTCTATTTGTGGAGCGATTGGGCAAAATTTTAAACCCTTAGAGAGCAGGTTTATTTCCGCCTCACTGAGGGAATGATTGGAAAGATTGATGATCCCGAGTTTAGGTACATCCACAAGTTTGGTTGCAGTAGAAGTTCTATTGTTGTTGGTTTGACTATTTTCAACCTCAGCTGTGTTCATTTCCATGGAGGAACGGTTCTGAATGTAATGATGTCTGCGGTTTGTGTATTGTTTTTTTTACGATAATGTCGATTTTTGTGTTTATGCTTAAGTTGGTCAGAAGTGGTTTGAGAAGTGGTTGGAAGTGGTTGGAGTGGTTGGGGTGGTTGAAGATGGAGTGGTTGAAGTGGTGGAGAAGTGGTTTCGAAGTGGTTGGAGAAGTGGTTGGAGAAGTGGTTGTAGTGGTTGGTCAGAAGTGGTTGGAGAAAAGTGGTTGGGAGTGGTGGTTGGAGTGACCTGGTTATTGTTTGCAATGGGTGTATTCTCTTGAGATGGTTTTATATGCTTGCGTAACATTTCATCACGTTTAAGTTTCCTTTCCTCAACTTTAACAATGTAGTGTTTAGCAGCCATTAGCTTATCATTAAATGAGCACATTATGTGGTGGTATGTGGATTTAATAACACCCGGTCAGAAATCAATAACTTCCACACCAGTCAGGGCAAATCTCTACCTTACACGATGCACTTTAATCAACCGGATCACTGTATAAATGGCATTGAAATCTCTGCCATTTAATCAAATACAAATCGATCACACACCACGATTCTGAAACGTGAGTCCTTTTGGACACACAAACTTCGGACAAAAGTCCCTCATGGCATAAATTTTGATGACTAAAGCATGTTCCTACATCAACCCAATCAAATTGTTAACCGTAACCCATTCATTCATTCTTTCATCCATTCATTCATTCATTCATTCATTCATTCTACCTTTATATGTGATTTATATAAATATATAAATATATTATATGAATATAAATGGGATATGAATATATGCTTGTGTGTTTATGTATGTATATCTCTATTTGTATATGCACGTGCACCCTAACTGTAACGCAAACGGTCACTTCCGTTGAACTTGGGGCCGGTGAGTGAACTTTGGTGTGGCTCTTCCTTTTGTATGCATTTTCTACACATATCACTCATCTTACACACATATAACTATACATACTTGACTGATATACGTGCCTGCTGTTTTTGTAGACTCAGCAGCGAGACCTTTGTTGGTCGAAAGCTTGTCGACAATTAAAGATCGACGTCCTGAAGCTACGTCCGCGTCTGATTTAATCTAACGATTATTTATTCAATGCAAATGAGACGCCCTGCTCGTACTGTGGAGTTTCTACTATTTCTTACAGTTATATATATATATTACTGTAGAAACTCAGAATTCCAACAGAACTCCAAGCCCTGTTGGGATCCGTGTAGGGTTGGACGGCTTCAGGATTTCTACATTACCATCACAGCAGACATGTCACGAAATGGCGATCGCGCTCACAACAACAACAACAACAACGATGTATACCTGACCACCACGATCAATGAACTTCAACGATTGATGCAAAAAAGACAAAGACATGAACTACACTTCACTTACCTAAACGAATATAAACAACGAGGGATCGTACCTAAAGGTCTCCTCATTAAAAAACGATCTTGCTTCGCAACGCAAACCAATGATGACGTCATCACTGCACGTTGGAATCTACTGCTATGGAACACTGCTCAACAACTACTGGAGATTGTAATAACACAAGTAAAAATAAAATTAATCAAATTGAATGAGAACATCAGCCAAAAGAAGGAGAAGATGTGGAAGAATGTGAATCCTGGACAATACCACCACATAATGTGCTCATTCAATGATAAGCCAATGGCTGCTAAACACGACATTGTTAAAGTTAAGGAAAGGAAAGTTAAACGTGAAACCTGAAAACGTGAAACGTGAAACGTGAAACGTAACGTGAAAGTTAAACGAAAATGTTATGCAAGCATATAAAACCATCTCAAGAGAATACACCCATTGCAAACAATAACCAGGTAACTCCAACCACCACTCCCAACCACTTTTCTCCAACCACTTCTGACCAACCACTACAACCACTTCTCCAACCACTTCCAACCACTTCTCCACCACTTCAACCACTCCATCTTCAACCACTCCAACCACTTCCAACCACTTCTCAAACCACTTCTGAACAACTTAAGCATAAACACAAAAATCGACATTATCGTAAAAAACAATACACAAACCGCAGACATCATTCCATACAGAACCGTTCCTCCATGGAAATGAACACAGCTGAGGTTGAAAATAGTCAAACCAACAACAATAGAACTTCTACTGCAACCAAACTTGTACATCTACCTAAACTCGGGATCATCAATCTTTCCAATCATTCCCTCAGTGAGGCGGAAATAAACCTGCTCTCTAAGGGTTTAAAATTTTGCCCAATCGCTCCACAAATAGACCAATTACAATCGAAAGAGGATTTAAAAAATTTCTGTAGGCGAATGACATTAAAGGCATACTTTGCTAAAGTACACCCAGCACCATCAGCACCACAACAACACCCTCAAACACGCATACAATCACATACACCGATACTAATACACCACAACTCACTTTACCCAAACCAAAAGGCACCTGGACACCACGTGTTGACAATCCATATCTACCTGTCTATATGGAACAAGTGAGCAATGAAATTGAAAAGGTGGCACAAAAATATAATTGTTCCAGACATAAGGACAATCTTACAAAGGCAGAGCGACGAGCACTTCACAATCTCCAAAACAATGAAAAGATAGTCATAAAGCCAGCAGGTAAAGGTACTGCCATTGTCATTATGTCGACTACCGATTACGTTGCAGAAGGTAATCGTCAACTACATAGTGATACTTACACAGAGCTCCCATCCGACCCTACCCTTTTACATCTTGAAGAGGTTAAAAAGGTAGTAGATTCTATTCAGGTGGATAAAACCATCAAATCTCGCTTGGTTCCGAAAGATCCTCATTGCCCTAACCTTTATTTTCTCTCCTAAAATACACAAGGTAAACAATCCAGGTAGACCAATCGTATCAGGCTGCACATGTCCAACTGTTCTCATATCAAAATTTGTTGACTGTCATTTACGTCCTCTCGTGATGAATCTCTCCTCATACCTCAAGGACACAACCAGTGTTCTGACCCACATCCAAGGATTGAACAGAATATACTCACCTTTCAACTCCCAAACCATTTTAGTCACAGCAGATGTTACATCCCTCTACACTAATATTCCACATTCAGAAGGCCTGTCTGCATGCCGCAAAGCCCTCGATACACGACAAGTCCCAATGCCACCTACTCAAGACCTTATGCGCCTATTAGAACTGACACTCAAACTGAATAATTTCCAATTCAACGGACGACATTACATTCAAACTCAAGGTACCGCTATGGGTACCCCTGTTGCACCATCGTACGCTAACATCTTCATGGGAATGATAGAGGCCAAGATCAATGCACAACCTCATCACGGAATCTTGGAAAAATCCTGGGTACGTTATATTGATGACATCCAGTTCATCTGGTCAAAATCCCCCCGTAGTCTCGCACAATTCCAAAATGAATTAAATTTGATTCATCCGACCATCAAGTTCACATTCGACAGCTCACAGTCCGAAGTTCACTTTCTAGACACATCACTCACGCTTCAAAATAACAGACTCGAAACAGAACGATACACCAAACCAACAGACACTCACTCTTACCTTCTCCCTTCTTCATCTCATCCTAAACATACAATTGCAAGCATACCATACAGTCAAGCACTCAGAGTAAGACGCATTTGCTCAACAAAAATGGCAGAAGAAACTTCTCTCTGCCAATTAGAAACACACTTCATTGCAAGAAACTATGACCCTCACTCTGTGCAAGAAGCAATAACCCGAGCAAAACACATACCGAGAGCAGACCTTCTGACTTACAAACCCAAACCTGCAACTAACCGTGTCCCACTGGTAACCACCTACTCTGCTACCTCATCCCAATTGCCAAGTATTCTGAATAAGGCCCTTCCTCTCCTCCATCAATCAGAAACACTCGGCACCACATTTCCTCAACCTCCACTAACATCATTTCGACGTGGTCGGACACTCAGGGACCTCTTGGTAAAAGCAAAGCACCCACAGCCCCACAACAAAGAAACTAGGATCCCTGGCTTCTATAAATGCACAGCAAACAAATGCATTATTCACAAACATTTACTAGAAGGAAACAAATTCTGTAGTTCTAGCACTGGACAAAAATTCCCCATCACCTCCTATATGAACTGCAAATCTACATGGGTCATATACCTAATCACTTGCCAAAAGTGCACCAAACAATATGTTGGAAAAACTGAGAATACACTCTACACACGATTTAATAACACCCGGTCAGAAATCAATAACTTCCACACCAGTCAGGGCAAATCTCTACCTTACACGATACACTTTAATCAACCGGATCACTCTATAAATGACATTCAGATCTCTGCCATTGAATCAATCACAAATCGATCACACACCACGATTCTGAAACGTGAGTCCTTTTGGATACACAAACTTCGGACAAAAGTCCCTCATGGCATAAATTTTGATGACTAAAGCATGTTCCCACATCAACCCAATCAAATTGTTAACCGTAACCCATTCATTCATTCATTCATTCATCATTCATTCATTCATTCATTCATTCTACCTTTATATGTCATTTATATAAATATATAAATATATTATATGAATATAAATGGGATATGAATATATGCTTGTGTGTTTATGTATGTATATCTCTATATTTGTATATGCACGTGCACTCTAACGGAAGTGACCGTAACGGAAACAGTCACTTCCGTTGAACTTGGGGCTGGTGAGTGAGCTTTGGCGTTGCTCTTCCTTCTGTATGCATTTTCTACACACGTCACACATCTCACACAGATATCACCATACACGCTTGACTGATATACATGCCTGCTGTTTTTGTAGACTCAGAAGAAGACCTTTGTTGGTCGAAAGCTTGGTCGACAATTAAAGATCGACGTCCTGAAGCTACGTCCGCGTCTTATTTAATCTAACGATTATATATATATATATATATATATATATATATATATATATATATATATATATATACACAAAGAATTAAGTTAAGCACCCCCCCCGTTTTTACAACCTCGCGCATTACAAGTTTGTTGTCGTCAAAACAGTGTAATATACCCATGATATTGCTATATTTTCTGGAGAAGTGATATTATGGTCACATAAAAACATAACAATCATGCCGTTTTCAATATTTTATTCTGAATAATTTAAGGTGAAATTTTTTGGGAATTTTAGGCATATTTTCACCTCAATTTAAGTATGGAGCTATAGGTCCATCACGGACAGTGTGGATGACGTTTATGTTTTCTAACGTACAGTCATTGTTCTGAGAAGACCTCTAGCGATCTTTGCGTCAATAACGTGTGTAGGACCCACGTGATCGGATCACTGACTCAACCCTACGTCTCATAGACCCTGTAAGCCGTCGTATGCGTTGCTGTGGCAGGTTGTTCCATTCCCGATGTAATGCACGTTCCAATTCATCCAGATTGGCTATTGGAGGGACCATCTTCGCAATTTGTCGTCCCAACATGTCCCAAACGTGCTCGAGGGGGTTCAACCTGCCACAGCAACGCATACGACGGCTTACAGGGTCTATGAGACGTAGGGTTGAGTCAGTGATCCGATCACGTGGGTCCTACACACGTTATTGACGCAAAGATCGCTAGAGGTCTTCTCAGAACAATGACTGTACGTTAGAAAACATAAACGTCATCCACACTGTCCGTGATGGACCTATAGCTCCATACTTAAATTGAGGTGAAAATATGCCTAAAATTCCCAAAAAATTTCACCTTAAATTATTCAGAATAAAATATTGAAAACGGCATGATTGTTATGTTTTTATGTGACCATAATATCACTTCTCCAGAAAATATAGCAATATCATGGGTATATTACACTGTTTTGACGACAACAAACTTGTAATGTGCGAGGTTGTAAAAAAACGGGGGGGGTGCTTAACTTAATTCTTTGTGTATATATATATATATATATATATATATATATATATGTATATATTTGACCATTTCAGTGTCTTTTGGGTCTTCAGAGTCTTTTGGGCTTTCATGGTATTTTGGATCCTCTGGGCCTTTTGGGGTATTTTGGGTATTTGGGGTGTTTTTTATTTTTTTTTTGTTTTTTTTGTATACAAGATCGAGGCTCGTGAAAGAGCGAACATTAATCACACAGAAAGGCAAACCGACACATAAAACATATAACATCGGGAGCGGTAGACAAGATGGGGAGAGAGGGGGAAGGACACAAACACAACATTGGAGAGCAGGGACCGAGAGACATGGAGACATCGAGAGATCTGAGAGAGGGCGAGGGCTTTGGGGGGGGGGCATGGGAAGGGGGCGGTGGGAGAGGTATAAAACATATGGACACTGCCAGGACTTCCAGGAAAGAAGTTGGAATATCAAACAAGGTGGATCTGCGGTGAATTAGCGGGGGTAGAAAAGATCAAGGTTTTGGATGGGGGAAGATAAGAGATGGTGGTGAACAGCTGTTTTAAAGACCTGGAGGGAGGAGTGGGATTGATGGGAGTGAGGGAGTTTGTTCCAGAGGCGGGAGAAAAGAGGAATGAAAGAGTGAAGGTGAGCAGAGAGCCGAGATTTCGGCAGTTTAACCATCAGAGGGTTGCTGGCAGATCTTGTGCGACCTGTAGGAATATTTGGGGGACAGAGCACAGAGAGAGCTGGGGGTGCTAGGCCGGAGAGGAGTCGGTAGAAGACAGAAAGACCACCTACCTGCCTGCGGTGAGTGAGTGAAAGGCCCTCAGAGATAGCTTCATCGTGGGAGATTCCAATAATTCTGAAAGCTTTGGTTTCAACAGCGTGAAGCCGAGCTAGGTGTGAGGCAGGAGCACCGGCCCATAGGGGAGAACAGTATTCCATTGAGCTGCGGATGAAAGCCTTGTATGTGGTGAGGAGCTCAGGTGTGCCGAGGAAGGACTTCGCACGACGGAGGATGCCCAGTCGGCGACTGGCTTTGGAGGCCAGCTTGGAAATGTGGTTTTCCCAAGAAAGATCATGGCAGATAGTGAGACCCAAAAGCTTGAGCGACAGAACTTCTTGGAGAGGATTGTTGAGAAAGTAGATGGGAGGGTTGTCCAGTCGATCTTTTCAGAGAGACATAGTAAGAGTGTGAGATTTGTCAGGATTGAAAGACATGTTCCACTTGTTTGACCAGTCTGTGATTTTGTCCAGGTCTTCAGAGAGTGAGGAGGCTGCAGACTGCCGATCTGAGGGAAGAGGAATGGAGCGGCAGAGAGTGGAGTCATCAGCAAAGAGATAGAGAGGATTTTCAAGAGAGTCAGAGAGATCATTGATGAAGACCAGAAAAAGCACGGGGCCCAGAACACTGCCTTGAGGAACTCCAGCCTGAACAGGAAGAGGAGATGAGAGAAACCCATTCAGGGCCACACGTTGACGACGACTAGAGAGGAAGTCTGCCAGCCATGCGTGGAGATTTCCATGGATACCAAAGGAGGAGAGTTTGGTGAGCAGAGCGGGGTGCCAGACCGTGTCGAAGGCACGTGATATGTCAAGGGAGACAGCTCTAATTTCCTGTTTGGCATTGAGGACCTCCATCCATTGTTGAGACAGCAGAAGCAGCATGTCCAGAGTAGAGTGACCTGGTCTGAAACCAAATTGATGATCAGAGATCAAGCCATTGGAGAAGAGGAAAGATTTCATATCCGAAGCAATGATGGATTCCATGACTTTGCTGATAATTGGGAGAAGGCTGATTGGTCTGTAGTTGCTAGGATCTGTTTTTGCACCTTTTTGTGCAAAGCGGTGATGTTGGCTGATTTCCAAGCAGATGGCAGTTGACCTTGAGCGAAAGAGAGGGTGAAGAGAACAGAGAGAGGGTGAGATAGAGCGGCAGAGCAGGATTTTAGGACCCGTGGGCTGATGCCGTCGGGTCCAGTTGCAGAATCAGAGTCGAGGGTTGACAGAAACTTTTCCACCTTGTCAGGAGGAAAGGACACGGAGTCCAGGAGCAGCAGGGTACGACTGGGTATGGTGGGTACAGAGAGGGATGGGTATGGGACACAAGATTTAGAGGCAAACACAGAGTTGAGGCATTCAGCTTTTTCACGTGCGGAGTCAGCTGTGTAGCCGTTTGAGGTGAGGGAGGGGATGGAGGGGGAACAAACACCAGAAACGGATTTGACCAGACGCCACCAGGATTTGGAAGAGGGAGACAGATAAGAGAGTTCGGTCTTGAGAACGGAGAGATATTGTTTCCTGGCTCTCCTGAGGGTGGACACACACTTGTTTCGGGCTTTGTGAAAGGAAATGAGATTTCCTTCCGTTGGATTTGCTTTCCGTTGGATTTGTGTTTTGGGTCTTTGGGGTATTTTGGGTCTTTGTTGTCTTTAGGGACTTCTGGGTCTTAAGGGTCTTTTGGTTCCTCTGGGTCTTTAAGGGCCTTTGGGGTATTTTGGTTTTTCAGAGTATTTAAGAGTCTTTTGGGTCTAAAGGGTATTTGGGGTCTTCAGGGTGTTTTGGGTCATCGGGGTATTTTGGGTCTTCTGGGTCTTTGGGGTGTTTTGGGTATTTGTGGTCTTTTGGGTCTTTGGGCCATTTGGGTCTTCAGGGTCTTTTGGATCCTCAGGGCCTTTAATTGTATTTTGGGTCTTTGGGGTCTTCAGGGTCTTTTGGGTTTTCAGGGGCTTTTTTGTCTTTGGGGTCTTTTGGGTGTTTTGGGTCTTCAGGGTATTTTGGGTCTTTAGGGTATTTTGGGTCATTAAGGGTATTTTGGGTCTTGGTGGACTTAAAAGGTCATCAAAGGTCTAAGGGGTCTCAGCAGTCTAAACATAATTAAGAGTTCACGGACTGTGTTTTGGGTGTAAATTTTATTTGAAGAAGAAGAAGAAGACATTTTGGTCGCACATAAACATACATAGCCATACACGTTTGCTCTATTATAGCCGGCGAAGCCGGTGTTGTCAATAAACGAGTACGTATTATGTTGAAAACCTGATTATGCCTTGGCTCGAGAATCCGAAGCGCCGTGGGCGCAGCCATCTTGCGTGGGCGGAAGTATGCATAACAAATTTAAAACGTTCATTAGGAGTTTCTTTCACCCGTCGTCGTTTGATTCACAATCTTATGCACCTCCGATGTATTAATAAAATAATTTAAGACCAACATCGGCCCGCACGGGCCTGGTTATCTTCAACAAAACGCGTCACCAAACACCGGACCCAATGAGAGTCGAGCATTTGCAAAAATATTTCTAAAATGAAAGCGCTCAATGATGGGCGCCATCGACCGGATGCGGAAGTTTGCATAAAACAATTGCGAAAAAGTTCAATAGGACTTTGTTTCACCCGTCGTTCTTTGATTCATAATCTAATGAAACCTCTCATTAGTAATTAAAATACGTTAAGACCAACCTCGTTATCTTCAACGAAAATCGTCATCAAAGACCAGAACCAATGAGATTCGAGCATTTGAAAAAATATTTTTTTACAAGCTTATTACGCGTTTCGGACGGTGAAAACGGCGTCAAATATTCTCACATTGACGAAGAATTATTTTTTAGAAATCTCGCGGCCGTACGGGATAGTTTTTCACGGCCAGAAATACGGTATAAGCGGTTTACATATTTAGTTTAGAAATACGGATAGTTTTTCACGACCGGAAATATCCGAAGTTGAGACGGAATTCTTCACCGAATTAATCACTGCAGCGACGGGAATCACTGCAACGTTTGCGACGCCGGGAACGAGGTTGGTGTAAAACAACTGAATCACGCGTAAGCATATACTGCTCGAAATAGTTCTCATCATATGCTCAAATTTCCTAAGCTAAATCGTCATTGCTTTGGGCACTGTGAAACGTATCAAGTCACTCGCTTACTGCACAGCGAAAAAGTACGAGCACTTGAACAACGTGCTTTTCGACTCGATTCTGCAAAACGCCATGTCACTCGGTCAAAGCCAAAACGAGGAACAATGTTTCGCCTCCATTCTTCATCGCCACACCGACCTATCAGATGTGGCATGAAGGACGACGTTTATGCTTAACCACGACATAAACATGATTCGACAACAGTCCGTGGTAACTTGAGAGAGGTTTTTACGTTGCACCAAGTAAAGCCATCGGATGTGACACCATTGTCTTCTTTTTGGGAATATGCTGCAGTAGATGTCCCTGGTGATGGGTCATGTTTTTTTGAGGACTGTCTGCTCTTCTCTTTTACCAAGTCTTACCAAGTACGGTACCTACTACACCTACCTACTACCAACTACCTACCTACCTACTACCAACTACCTAACCTACTGATGCCATGGTGATGGGTAAATTAGTGGCAAGAGATATGCAGGTATTGGGGAGGACTGTCTGCTCTTCTCTTTTACCAAGTCTTACCATGTACGGTACCTACTACACCTACCTACTACCAACTACCTACTACCAACTACCTAACCTACTGATGCCATGGTGATGGGTAAAATAGTGGCAAGAGTTATGCAGGTATTGGGGAGGACTGTCTGCTGTTCTCTTTTACCAAGTCTTACCAGGTACGGTACCTACTACACCTACCTACTACCAACTACCTACCTACCTACTACCTAACCTACTGATGCCATGGTGATGGGTAAAATAGTGGCAAGAGGTTTTGGCTTCGCCGGCTCATTGCGGCTTTGCAGTCGGTACTAGTAATAAGGTGTTATCTTGGCCCTGAGCCTCTCCAGGCCCCTATCCCCCCTCCCCACTATTCTTTTCTGTGTTTCACCAAACCCTTTATCCCTCCCTCCTTATTTTCCTTTGCTCCTATTACTATATAAGACCGTGTCCGGATGCTGAAAATTCAGAGATTGGACCAGATGTATTGTTGTTTGGTATCCTGTGTATCGTATTGCTTTTTACGGTCTAATCCCTCCATGCGCATGTTTTTTCATAAATAAATACTTCATATTCACCACGTGAGGACGTCGATTCTTCCTCAACAGAGGCCATTGTGGAAAATCGCATCATATAATGCATAAAATCGCTCGAAGCTCATAATTTGAAAACTTTAGAACCTAAATTAGCGATATATACAGCGATTCGTAGGTATGAAGTTCTGAAGATCAGACATTCGATGATATGAATGAGGAAAGTGAAAACATAAATTTTGAGCTCTAAATCTTTTTTTATCTTGATTTTTTTTATCGCCATGGCTTACAAACTTTGGTTGATAAGGAAGGGCATGCTTTTATGGCATTACACCATGCGGCCAGACATAACAGTGGTGCTGGAAGGAGCCTTTATCTTATGTAATCCGTAATGCCATATAGATTTCCTGATAATCACATAATAATCTGACATATTCCTTGGTGTCCTTGTGTTTATACTTTTCCCACACCCCCCCCCCCCTTCCCATGCCTCCTCCCCCCGGGCCCTCTCCCTTCCACACATCTCCCTGCTCTCGGATGTTGTGTTTGTGTGCTTCCCCATTTCTCCCCATCTTGTCTTCCGCTCCCTCTTTTTGTGTATTTTGTTTGTCTGTTTTATTTGTTTGTGCGATAAATGTTAGCTCTTTCACGAGCCTCGATTATGTATACAAAAAATAAAAAAAACTTGGCATACTTTACTGATTACATAATTTATCGACGATGAGAGGGAATTGCATAAAATCGCTCGAAGTTCCTTATTTGAAAACTAGAGAGGAAGGAGAATGATCAGAAGCACAGTTTGTCTGTAATGTTTCCCAATATTGAATAAAATGTTTCTCATTGAGTTTGAACAATATCTGAGCGGTGTTTGTTACTAAAAACGCAGGAGAATAAATTTTTTTTTTTTTAATGTTGATGTTTTTGCAATCTCATGAATAACTGAGTTTCTCCGTCATGTTTTGAAGAAGAAGAAGAAGAATAGTTGCTAAGAGCTTGTTCATGTTGTTTCTCATTATTCTGTTTGTTTACAGTCACAATTTACAGTCACAATAATGAAATTATGACAATTGGAAATAAAGTTTAAGCATTTTGCAACTTGAATGTTGCAAGGTGTGAATTAAGATGACAGTGCAGGAGAACAGCCTTTTTTTTTTTTTTTTTTTTTTTTTTTTTTTTGTATACTGAATCGAGGCTCGTGAAAGAGCTAACATTTATTTCACAAACAAATCAACCAGACAAACAAAATATATAAAAAGAGGGAGCGGAAGACGAGATGGGGAGAGAAGGGGAAGCACACAAACACAACATTTGAGAGCAGAGAGAAGTGTGGGAGGGAGAGGGCTTGGGGGGAGGAGGCGTGGGAAGGGGGGGGGGGGGGGGGGGGAGAGGTATAAAACAAAAGGGGACCGAAATTAGCGGGGGTAGAAAATATCAAGGTTTTGGATGGGGGAAGATAAGAGATGGTGGTGAACAGCTGTTTTAAAGACCTGGAGGGTGGAGTGGGATTGAAGAGAGTGAGGGAGTTTGTTCCAGAGGTGGGAGAAAAGAGTAATGAAGGAGTGAAGGTGAGCAGAAAGTCTTGATTTTGGCAGTTTAACCATAAGAGGGTTGCAGGCAGATCTTGCGTGACCTGTAGGAATATTTGGGGGACAGAGCCCAGAGAGAGCTGGGGGGGCAAGGCCAGAGAGGAGTCGGTAGAAGACGGAAAGACCACCAACCTGCCTGCGGTGAGTGAGTGAAAGGCCCTTGGAGTTAGCTTCATCGCGGAGATTCCAATGATTCTGAACGCTTTGGTTTCAACAGCGTGAAGACGAGCTAGGTGTGAGGCAGGAGCACCAGACCAGAGGGGAGAGCAGTATTCCATAGAGCTGCGGATGAAAGCCTTGTATGTGCTGAGGAGCTCAGGTGTACCAAGAAAGGACTTTGCACGACGGAGGATGCCCAGTCGGCGACTGGCTTTGGAGGCCAGATTTGAAATGTGGTTTTCCCAGGAAAGATCATGGCCAAAAGATTGAGTGACAGAACTTCTTGGAGAGGATTATTCAGAAAGTGGATGGGAGGGTTGTCCAGTCGGTCTTTTCGGAGAGACATCGTAAGAGTGTGAGATTTGTCAGGATGGAAAGACATGTTCCATTTGTTTGCCCAGTCTGTGATTTTGTCCAGGTCTGCAGAGAGCGAGGAGGCTGCAGACTGCCGATCTGAGGGATGAGGAATGGAGCGACAGAGAGTAGAGTCATCAGCAAAGAGATAGAGAGGATTTTCAAGAGAGTCAGAGAGATCATTGATGAAGACCAGAAAAAGCACATGGCCCAGAGCACTGCCTTGGGGAACTCCAGCCTGAACAGGAAGAGGAGATGAGAGAAACTAATTCAGGGCCACACTTTGACTACGACCAGAGAGGAAGTCCGCCAGCCATGCATGGAGATTTCCATGGATACCAAAGGAGGAGAGTTTGGTGAGCAGAGCGGGGTACCAGACCGTATCGAAGGCACGTGAAATGTCAAGGGAGACAGCTCTAATTTCCTGTTTGGCGTTGAGGACCTCCATCCATTGTTGAGAAAGCAGAAGCAGCATGTCCAGAGTAGAGTGACCAGGTCTGAAACCAAATTGATGGTCAGAGATCAAGCCATTGGAGAAGAGGAAAGATTTCATATCTGAAGCAATGATGGATTCCATGACTTTGCTGATAATTGGGAGAAGGCTGATTGGTCTGTAGTTGCTAGGATCTGTTTTTGCACCTTTTTTGTGCAAAGCGGTGATGTTGGCTTATTTCCAAGCAGATGGCAGATGACCTTGAGCAAAAGAGAGGGTGAAGAGAACAGAAAGAGGGAGTGAAAGAGCGGAAGAACATGATTTTAGGACCCGTGGGCTGATGCCGTCAGGACCAGTAGCAGAATCAGAGTCGAGGGTTGACAGAAACTTTTCCACCTTGTCAGGAGGAAAGGACACAGAGTCCAGGAGCATCTGGGTACGACTGGGTACGACTGGGTACGGTGGGTACAGAGAGGGATGGGTTTGGGACACAAGATTTAGAGGCAAACACAGAGTTGAGGCATTCAGCTTTTTCACCTGCGGAGTCAGCCATGTATCCGTTTGAGGTGAGGGAGGGGATGGAGGGGTAACAAACACCAGAAACAGATTTGACCAGATGCCTCCAGGATTTGGAAGAGGGAGACAGATAAGAGAGTTCGGTCTTGAGAACGGTGAGATATTGTTTCCTGGCTCTCCTGAGGTTGGACACACACTTGTTTCGGGCTTTGTGAAAGGAAATGAGATTTCCTTCCGTTGGATTTGCTTTCCAGGAGACGAAAGCAAGTTGTTTCTGGGCAACAGCCTCACCACAAGATTCCGTGTACCATGGACGGGAGGAAGGGTATGACAACTGAAGACGAGATGGGATCAATCTGTGCATGAGAGAGCGCAATTTACTTTGAAAGAATTCCCAGGATGAGTTGATGTCAGAGGCGGTGGAGATGGGAGACCAGTCCAGATGATTGATGGCTACTTGAAGACGGTGCCAGTTGGCCTGAGTGAAATGCCAGACTCGTCGCTGAGGAGGCTCTCTGAGAATGGTCAGAGAGATGTCCACTTTAACAAGCACATGATCAGATGAGCCGAATGGAGCAGAAGAAGAGCAGCAGACATTTTCAGGGAAGTTAGTCATAACCAAGTCCAGAAGAGAAGATGCTCCGTTGACTGAGATCCGGGTCGGGAAATTGACAGATTTTGTCATCCCAGTGAGTCGCAGAAGTCCTTTGCTGAAGAGCCATGGCTGGTGAGAGAGGTACCCACACCCAGCCAACTGGCAAGGTGACAATTGAAATCACCACATATGAGGAAGAGAGAGTTGGGTTGGGTAGATAGAAGTTGGTCCATATTATCAGACAGCGAGATGTAGATGGAGTCATCACTGTTTGGTGGACAGTACAACACACATATGAACAAAAGGTGGGAGCGAAGGTGAAGCCGTAGCCAAAGGTATTCCTGGGGGTGAGGTGGAGAGAGGGCAGTGGAGGGCGAGTGAGGAAGAGAGTTTTTTATAAAGATAGCAACCCCACCTCCAGGACGAGGCTCGGGTCTATCATACCGGAGGAGGGAGTAACCTGGGAGAGATACCAAGGCATCAGAGACATCATGAAGGTGGAAAGTTTCTGTTAAGCAGATCATATCTGGTTTGTCAGAAGCAACCTGTATGGAGAGATCAGTCAAGTTTGAGCGAAGGCCCCTGGATGTTTGAGGTCCATACTGTTAATGAAGAGGAAGGGGGAGCATCGGATACAGAACAGCGGGGGGGGGGGAGGGGTAGGGTAAGATGTCGAAGAGGAGGAAGAGGTAGGGCGAGCTGTTGAAGGTGTGTCAGAGATTTCAGAATAGCTTGGAGAAAGGGAAGAATGGGGTGGACAAAAGGTTTGATGGAGATTGGGTGAGGCACAGTGAGGTGTTATTTGAGGAGGGGGAAGAGTGAGGCAGAAGGTTGGGGGAGATGAAGGTGAAAGTTGGAAGGGGGAAGAAGCAGGGAGGATGCTTTGAGGAGGAGGGGTGAGAGGGGAGTCTCGGAGGGGAGGAGCGAGGGAGAGTCTCGGAGGGGAGGGGTGTGGGGGGAGTTTAGGAGAGAGGGGAGGGAAGGGGCAAGGGGGGAGATTTAAAAGGGATGGGTGATGGGGAAGATATGGAGGGGAGGGGCAAGAGGGTAGATTTGGAGGGGAGGGGTGATGGGGAAGTTTTGGAGGGGAGGGGTGATGGGGAAGTTTTGGAGGGAAGGGGTGATGGGGAAGATTTGGAGGGGAGGGGCAAGAGGGAAGATTTGAAAGGGATGGGTGATGGGGAAGATTTGGAGGGGAGGGGCAAGGGGGAATATTTGAAAGAGATGGGTGATGGGGAAGATTTGGAGGGGAGGGGTAAGGGGGTCGATTTGGAGGGGAGGGGTGATGGGGAAGTTTTGGAGGGGAGGGGTGAGATTGGATTTCGAAAAGTGTACCATTCATGGGAAACGAATATTTTTTGCAAAATGAGTTTGAGACCTTCGAGTCAAAAATACGTTTGAGGACGCTGAAGGAGGGGTGGAGGGCTGGGGAGTTTAGGGAATGTAGGGAATGTAGAAAAGAGGAACTGTAAGAGATGGTATTTTTTTTTTTTTTTGGAATGAATAGATTTGGTGAGCAAGACGAAAGCATCCTTTTGTAGGAGAAGAAGAAAAAGGTGTTATAATATATGACAAAAAACAGTTGTTCAGGGGAGAGATTAAACATTTCTAACCACGTGTTCGCGTGATCATGAACAACGTGAACGAAGAATGAATGAGCAAATAAGAACAACAAATAAACGAATAAGAACTGAGAAGGAAATATTTTTTTGGGGTTTTTTTTTTTGAGTTGAGATATTAAACAAGGAAGTATGGGGTGAACGACTGGGATGAAACAGAGAACGAAAATAATTGCAGCGCATTTGACGAACTGCTGAGAGAAAACAAAACCACAAGGTCGGAGACGGTAGCCTAAGCCTACTAGTACTAGTACTAGTACTAGACCTCAGAATACTCGACACGCATTAACCGACGATTGTGTATACATGTACGAAAAATTAACACCGAAAATTTTCCTAAAGACACGCTATAGGTACACACACCAAAAGATAGATACAGTCTCAACAAAAACACAATTGTGAAAAAATTACTTCACTTCGAAAGCGTGAGCGCATGGACAGCTTCGAAAAGGATGGGGAAGTTTTGGAGGGGAGGGGTGAGATTGGATTTTGAAAAGTGTACGATTCATGGGAAACGAACATTTTTTGCAAAATGAGTTTGAGACCTTCGAGTCAAAAACATAAACAAAAACATAAACATAAACAAACATAAACAAAAACAAAAACACTTGCTTACATAAATACACTTAGTTATACGAATCGCCAATGTTGAACTTTTCAGATTTCACTCCAGATTTCGACACTTATTTAGTCTCCAGGATCAAATCCTCATATCCGAATCCAGATTTTGATTAAAATGCTTTAATTATTCTGTGATAGGTCATCGGGGTTTCAAGGCAATGCATGTTTCAATAGGCTGAAACAAAACGGCGGCTTAAAAACTCAGCGATGTGACAGTGGTCTGACCAAGATGGTGGACCACCATTTTGGGAAGGCTTTTTTTTTTTTGGCATTATGAGCACCCTGCTAATCATTTTCCAAAAGGGTGTTTCAACACATCCAAACACCCAATTTTTATTCATGCACTCCCTTGGAGTTTGAGAAGTATGCATGAAAAGTTTGGGGCTGCTAGGTTTCATGGTTTTGGAGTTATGGAGGAGATTCACAACGACCCTTTGCTTCTACACCATCCACATCATATATATATATATATATATATATATATATATATATATATATATATATATATATATATATATATATATATATATATAATTTTATAAACAGGAATTCAAATTCCTGCGAGGGGCTAGGTGTGAAAAAATTCTGACTCAATGCGGGGCTCGAACCACAGACCTCCGTTGATAACGCGTCAACAGCCCACTGCGCTATTGAGCCAGCTGCAATCTCCTCAGAACTTTTCCACACTTAACACTGCGAGCTTTATCATGGCCGATGTCTTACGTGCCTGCTATACAGACCCCGAATGTTAGCATAAGTATATGCATGCGTATGTATGAATAAGTAGAAATGCATTGAAGATTAATTCAAATACAATTTTATAAACAGGAATCAAATTCCTGTGAGGGGCTAAGTGTGAAAAAATTCTGATTCAATGCGGGGCTCGAACCACAGACCTCCGTTGATAACGCATCAACAGCCCACTGCGCTATTGAGCCAGCCGCAATCTCCTCAGAACTTTTCCACACTTAACACTGCGAGCTTTATTATGGCCGATGTCTTACCTGCCTGCTAAGCGGACCCCGAATGTTAGCATAAGTATATGCATGCGTAAATAAGTAGAAATGCATTGAAGAATAATTCAAATACAATTTTATAAACAGGAATTAAATTCCTGTGAGGGGCTAAGTGTGAAAAAATTCTGACTCAATACGAGGCTCGAACCACAGACCTCCGTTGAAAACGCGTAAACAGCCCACTGCACTATTGAGCCAGCCGCAATCTCCTCAGAACTTTTATATATATATATATATAAAAACACGGTCTATAGAAATATACCATATCCCATTATTTGTATGATCAATTCTAATCACCGCAATCCTACTTCTTTTATCCTTACCTGTTTTAGCCGCAGCTATCACTATACTCCTCACAGACCGTAATCTCAACACCACCTTCTTTGACCCCTCTGGTGGAGGGGACCCCATCCTCTATCAGCATTTATTTTGATTTTTTGGCCACCCTGAAGTCTATATCCTAATTTTACCAGGATTTGGTATCATCTCTCACGTAGTAACTTTCTACTCCGGGAAAAAAGAACCTTTCGGGTATATAGGCATAGCATGAGCTATAATAGCCATCGGGTTCCTGGGGTTCATCGTATGAGCACATCACATATTTACGGTAGGGATAGACGTAGATACTCGAGCTTATTTCACCTCAGCCACAATAATTATTGCTATTCCCACAGGCGTAAAAGTCTTTAGCTGACTAGCTACCATTCACGGAGGAGATATTAAATGAGAGCCCCCAATATTATGAGCTTTAGGCTTTATCTTTCTCTTTACTGTGGGGGGATTGACAGGAATTGTTCTCTCTAACTCATCTCTTGACGTAGTCCTTCATGACACATACTACGTGGTCGCCCACTTCCATTATGTCCTTTCTATGGGGGCAGTTTTCGCTATTATAGCGGGACTAATACACTGATTTCCTCTCTTCTCCGGATATTCAATCAACAAAACCTGAGCTAAGATTCACTTCTGAATTATGTTTACAGGAGTAAATTTAACTTTCTTTCCACAACACTTCTTAGGATTAGCAGGAATACCCCGTCGATACTCTGACTACCCAGATGCCTACTCAACATGAAATGTTTTATCTTCTATTGGCTCCACAGTCTCATTTGTGGGAACAATCATTCTAATATTTATTATCTGAGAAGCTTTTTCTTCAAAACGAGAACCAAACCCCTTAAGCCTACCTCTGTATAACCCTGAATGAATTTACGGAACCCCTCCAACTTTCCACACATTTGAAAACCCATCATACCTCAAAATTATTAAAAAAGAAAGGAATTGAACCTTCATCTACTAGTTTCAAGCTAGCCACATAACCACTCTGTCACTTTTTTACTTAATAGTTGATGAAAAAATCATATTGTTTTGTCAAAACAATTTTACAAAAATTCTTGTGCTATTAATAATGGCTAATCATCTCCAATTTAATTTCCAAGATGCAACATCTCCACTTATGCAAGAACTAGTAAAATTCCATGACCACTCATTAACTATTCTATTTTTTATTAGTGCCCTAATCTTATATATCCTGATGATAACTTCATTATCTAAGCTCACTAACAAAAACATTTTAGACTCTCAAGAAATTGAAATAGTATGAACTGTTATTCCTGCATTTATTCTTATTATATTAGCTCTCCCCTCTATCCAAATCCTCTACCTTATGGATGAAATTGCTTCTCCAGATATTACAATCAAAACTGTTGGACATCAATGATATTGAACTTATGAATTTTCTGACCTCTCCAAAGAATCAGAAATCGAATCCTACATATTACCAACGGCTGATCTACAAAATGGGGACTTTCGACTCTTAGAGGTAGATAATCGAATTTCTGTCCCCATAGACTCCAAAATTCGGATACTTATCACATCAGAAGATGTTCTCCATGCATGAACTTTGCCCTCCATGGGCATTAAAGTAGACGCTGTCCCAGGTCGACTAAATCAAGTAACTTTCTCTTCTTCATTACCAGGGTTATTTTTTGGGCAATGTTCAGAAATTTGTGGGGCGAACCATAGTTTTATACCCATCGCTATAGAAGTGATTCCCCTAAAAACCTTTGAATCATGAATCATCAAGTTATCATTAAGAAGCTAAGACAAAGCGTTAGTCTTTTAAACTAATATCGGTGATATTAACCCTTAATGATATGCCTCAACTTAATCCCTCACCTTGACTATTAATGGCCCTCTCTCTATGAGTATGCTTCCCCCTTATAATACTTTCTCTATCTTCCTTTTTGCCCCTAACGCTTAAAACCAGCTTGCCTTCCACACTTAAATCTTCTCCTAACCCATGAATCTTACCATGATAATATCTCTATTTAATACCTTCGAAAGTCCATATTTTCTCGGCTTCCCTTTAATAATTTTTATCGCAATCCTAATTAGTCTAACTATATTTATCCCCGATAACAACTTACTAATTAAAAACCAATCCTCAATACTAGCTTCAACATTCTTAAAGACCATAACTAAAGAAATTTTCAGCCCTATCAAAAAGTCTGGTCATTCTTGGGCACTTCTTCTTATAACCACATTAATATTTATCTTCTTAAATAACATCACCGGACTTCTCCCCTACACATTCACTGTAACCTCCCAATTATCCCTAAACATAGCCATGGCTATTCCTCTATGACTAGGGACAATTATTATAGGAGCTACCTCTCAACCTTCCCACTCCCTAGCCCACTTACTTCCAGAGGGAACTCCAATAACCCTAGCCCCCTTCCTAATTGTTATTGAATCAATTAGTATTATCATTCGCCCCTTAGCCTTAGGGGTCCGACTAACAGCCAACATCACGGCGGGCCATTTACTCATTCACTTAGTTTCTCTAGCCCTTATTAATCTTACTAAATCCTTACCTTTACTTTTTCTGACCTTTTCAGTATTCATTTTACTCTTAATTCTAGAACTAGCAGTATCCTTTATCCAAGCCTATGTATTCGTGATACTCGTCAGTCTTTACCTAGAAGAAAACTTAATTTAACTATGACCAAACAAATACACGCCTTCCATATAGTTAACCCTAGCCCATGGCCTCTCACTGGGGCAGCTTCTGCTTTCATGCTAACTTCAGGATTAGCGATATGATTTCACAAACACTCCAACACCTTAATCTTCCTTAGTATAATTCTTATACTCCTAACCATATATCAATGATGACGAGACATTACCCGAGAAGGAACTTTCCAAGGTCATCATACTTCATTAGTCCAAAAAAGCTTACGGTACGGAATAATCCTTTTCATCGTATCAGAAGTATGCTTCTTTTTTGGCTTTTTCTGAACTTTTTATCACTCTAGCCTCTCGCCCTCCCCCGACCTCGGAATGATATGACCTCCCAAAGGGGTCATCCCTCTAGACCCGTTTGAAATCCCTCTGTTAAACACCGCCATCCTTCTTGGCTCGGGGGTCTCAGTTACATGGGCTCATCACAGCCTTATAGAAAAGACTCATAAAGACATAGTCATTAGCCTTTCTATTACTATCATTCTGGGAATTTACTTTACTTTACTCCAAGGGATAGAATACTTTAACTCAACATTTAATATCTCAGACAATGCATATGGTTCAACCTTCTTTGTAGCAACGGGATTTCACGGAGGCCATGTAATTATTGGAACTCTATTCCTTACTGTCTGCCTCTTACGTCAACTTATATTTCACTTCACCTCTTCCCATCATTTCGGGTTTGAGGCTGCTGCCTGATATTGACACTTTGTAGATGTTGTATGACTATTCCTCTTCATCTCCATTTACTGATGAGGATCTTACTTTCTTAGTATAATTAATACTTATGACTTCCAATCACTCAATCCTGTTTCCTACGGGGGAAAGTAGTCTTACTAAACCTCAGACCTATAATTACACTCCATATAGTTGTACTGCCCTTCCTAATCACACTCTTTTTACTTCTCATCATTAAATTTCTGCCAATAAACATCCCAGATAAAGAAAAGCTCTCCCCCTACGAATGCGGATTTGATCCCTCAGGATCTGCCCGACTCCCTTTTTCAATAAAATTCTTTCTTGTAGCTATTCTATTTATTCTGTTTGACTTAGAAATCATCCTTCTTTTCCCATTAGCATGAGCATTAAATTCTCAATCTCATTCTAACTCTATTATTCTAGCCTCTGTCTTTGTTATTATTCTAACCTTAGGCTTAATTTACGAATGACTTAAAGGGGGGTTAGAATGAACTGAATAATCTGGTAATTAGTTTATTAAAACATTTAATTTCGACTTAAAAGATTGCAATAAATTGCAACTACCCTAATCAACCCCACAACATTCATTATTTCCTTTATAATTGCACTTTCTGGCTTAGCCTTCTATCAAACCCACCTTCTCTCTTTATTTCTCTGCCTCGAAGGTATGGCCTTATCAGTCTTCTGTCTCATAGCAATCTCTTCATCCTACACTCTCTCCCTCTCCACCATCCCATTACCATTAATTATGCTAACTTTTTCAGTCTGTGAGGCAGGCCTGTCTCTAGTACTTTTAGTGACTATAACTCGAACACACCAAAATGATTTAATATCATCATTAACACTCCTAAAATGCTAAAAACAATTTTTTCACTAATTGCCATCATTCCAATAACCTTGAGTTTTAAGAAACAATTCTTCTGAACAGCATTTATCTCTTCATCATTTCTAATGCCATTCCTATTTTTTATTTTTACTCCATTATCTTTTAATGCATCCTTCCTTATGCACTTACAAAACAAACTATTCGGCTATGATATAATTTCAGCCCCTTTAGTATTTCTATCCCTTTGAATACTCCCCCTCATAGCCCTAGCCAGTCAACATCACATAAAAAAAAGCCCTCTTTCATACCAACTTCTGTATATCACTATTCTAATTATCATACAAACATTATTAATTCTGACATTTCTATCCACAAACCTAATAAACTTCTACATCCTCTTTGAATCATCACTTATTCCTATCCTACTAATTATTTTCCGGTAAGGAAACCAAAAAGAACGTATTAACGCGGGCATTTACCTCTTATTCTACACTCTTATTGGCTCATTACCTCTTCTAGCATCACTATTATTCCTCTCAAATACTTTATCCACCCTATATATCCCTATCCTTATAATAGAATCTTCAGAAATATATCATAGCCCTATTTTATGGTTAGGTTGCTTTTCTGCCCTGCTTATTAAAACCCCTCTTTACGGCTTCCATCTGTGACTGCCTAAAGCTCATGTAGAGGCTACAATTGCAGGCTCAATAACACTAGCAGCCTTGATACTTAAATTAGGAGGTTACGGAATAATCCGGCTATCTCTCATGCCTTTCCTTCACTCACCTAAACTGTCATTAATTTTAATCTCTATCGCTCTTTGGGGAGCGGTCATAACCAGTTTCATTTGCCTTCGCCAAACAGACCTAAAAGCTTTAATTGCTTACTCATCTGTCAGCCACATGGGACTAATAACAGCCAGCATTATAACCCTATCCCTATGGGGGATATCTGGTGCTTTTATTATAATGATTGCTCACGGATTATCATCTTCAGCCTTATTTTTTTTAGCAAACTCAAATTACGAAAAAACTAACACACGAACTATTATTCTTTTACGCCACACACAAATACTCCTCCCTCTTACTAGTCTATGATGACTATTTATTATTTTAACCAACTTAGCTATGCCCCCCTCTATTAACTTTATCTCTGAAATCACTATTATATCCTCCCTTTTTTTATGATCCCCTCTAACTTTCCCCTTCCTAGCACTAACAATAGTAATTACAACAACATACTCCATATCAATATTTATACTAGCACAAGGGAAACTTTCAAAAATAACAAAAATCCTCTCTCCCTTTTCAACCCGTGAACACTTAACCCTCTTCCTTCACCTTTTCCCTATAATTGCAATTATAGCTTATCCAAATATAATTATTAATATCTTCTGTTAATGTAATTCAACAAGAATATCAGAATGTGATCCTGAAAATAAGTACTAACTTCATTAACCAGAGATGATACCTCAGAAATTGCTAATTCCTGTCTCTGTGACTGAACTCCCAGCATCTTTATGTTTCTAAAGGAAATAGCTATCCGATGATTTTAGGTGTCAACATTTTCTGGCGCAAATCCAGATAGAAACTATAGCTTATAATATCACCTCCTTAATAACCAATTTTTGTTTAATCACTACTATTCTGTCATTAACACTCTCATTTAAACAAAATTCTGATAATAACAAAATCACCAAATACATGCGTAATGCATTCATTATCAGTCTTCTCCCACTAATCATCTATATTGACCAACAAATAGACTCAAGCTCCTCCTTCACATCAACCTTTAATATAATCTCCTTCAACCTTCTCTTGGGGTTTGAGGCAGATATGTATTGCTTAACATTCTTCTCAATCGCACTTTATATCACCTGATCAATCATACAATTCTCCCTTTGATATATACACGGGCACAATAACACCTTATTCTTTAAATACCTCACTATATTTTTAATCTCCATACTTTTCTTCCTTTCAGCCAATAATCTCCTTCAACTCATTCTGGGCTGAGAGGGTATAGGAATCATATCATTTTTACTTATTAACTGATGACACAACCGCCTTGAAGCTAACTCAGCCGCTATACAAGCCATTATTTATAACCGCATCGGTGATACCGGCCTGATCATTTTTATAATTTGATCAGCTCTATTTACCAACTCATGAAACATAAAACAAATTTTCATTTTACAAAATAATTCAATAGACCTGTGATTGCCTTTATTAGGGATTGTACTTGCCGCAACAGGAAAATCAGCTCAATTCATACTTCACCCATGACTTCTATCTGCAATAGAAGGCCCAACTCCTGTCTCAGCACTACTCCACTCTAGCACCATAGTAGTGAGCGGAGTATTTCTACTGATCCGATTCTACCCAATAATCAAAAATTCACAAATAATTATCTCAATTATTTTATGCTTAGGAGCCATAACAACCCTTTTTGCCGCATTATGTGCTTCCTCACAAACAGATATTAAAAAAATCATCGCATTTTCAACTACCAGCCAACTAGGGCTAATAACAGTTACTATTGGCATTAATCAGCCCCAACTAGCATTCCTCCACATATCTACACACGCCTTTTTTAAAGCTCTCTTGTTCTTATGCTCCGCATCCATCATCCACACAATCAATAACGAGCAAGATATTCGAAAAATAGGTTCACTGCACCTAATTCTGCCATTCACATCATCTTGCACCCTAATTTCTTCCTTAGCCCTAATAGGCATACCTTATCTGTCCGGCTTCTATTCAAAAGATATTATTTTAGAAACCCTGAACATATCCTATGTCAACGCCTGAGCCCTCTTATCAACAATACTAGCAACTGCTCTAACCTCAATTTACAGCACTCGCTTAATTCTCCTTTCTATAGCTATAACCCCCAACATTAACACCCTTATCTTTCTCAAGAAAGATAAAAACTTATTCAGCCCTCTAATTCGCCTTACTTTAGGAAGTATTATTTTTGGCTTTATCATCTCCACATTCTTCTTGCCAGAAAAACAACCTAACTTTTCTATCCCCTTTAATAGCAAAATTTTACCGACAATTATACTAATCCTTGTTTCTTCATTAACACTTTATTTCATGAACAATCATAAATTTTCACACATGCCCCCCTTATTTTTCCCCTCTATATCAGGCTATTTCCCTGCCATCTTTCACCGCCTATTCTCATACTATTTCCTTCTTTTCCCTAAAAAGGTTTCTTCATCCCTCTTGGATATTTTATGATACGAAACCCTAGGCCCAAAATCTATTTCACATAACCTTTCTTCCTCATCATCCCTTTTCAATAAATTATCCCAAGGAACAATTAATAATTATATCACAATCTTTGTTATTACTATTCTCTCTTCCCTCTTAACCTCCGCCCTATACTTCTAATGACCCGATAAGCTCCGCGCTCCGCACTCTTAGTGATCTCTAAAATCACTAATAAAGCTAAAAACAACCCTAAGCCCCCAAAAACAATCAGCAACCAACTCTCCCCGTACAAAACACCTGCCCCAAGAAAACTATTATCCACGCCCCCCTCCCCCAACATACTCAGAACTCCATTATCTGCTTTCAAATATCCCCCATACCCCAAAAATACAACAACCAAAACGCCTAAAGCTATCTTTATAAGTACCTCCTTCACAATAACAGTAGGGTACAAATCTAAAACTAATGCAGTACAATAACTAAAAACAACTATCATGCCCCCTAAATAAATTAATAAAAGTGAAAGCGACAAAAATGAATTTCCTTTCGCCAAAATAATTAAACAACCAACCAAAGAAACAACAATTAACCCAAGCGCCCCAAAATAAGGGGAAATATCCACAACTAAAATAACTATTCCGATAAGAAATAATATTTCTAAAATTATTATAATTTTCATTATTCTCACTCAACAACTTGAGACCAACGATATGAAAAACCGCTATTGTACTTTCAACTACAAGAACATGACCAAAATTTTCCGAAAATCAGATCCTTTTATTAAAATCGTCAACTCTGCCTTAGTTGACCTGCCTTCCCCCTCTAACATCTCCTATATATGAAACTTTGGCTCCATTTTAGGACTTTGCCTATTTTTTCAAATCGCTACTGGACTTATTCTTACTATACACTTTTCGCCCTCCATCCACATAGCCTTTTCCTCAGTCGTCCACATTGTCCGTGACGTAAATCACGGGTGATTTATCCGAAACTTTCACATCACTGGAGCATCATTATTCTTTTCTTGTATATTCATTCACATCGGACGAGGAATCTACTACGGCTCTTACAAAAATATCAAAACCTGATACTCAGGAGTTATCTTATTCATCTGTGCTATAGTAACCGCATTCTTCGGTTACGTTCTTCCCTGAGGTCAAATATCATTCTGAGCTGCCACAGTAATCACCAACCTTCTTTCTGCAGTCCCTATAATGGGAACCCGCATAGTAGAGACAGTTTGGGGGGGCTTCTCTGTAGGAGACCCAACACTTAAACGATTTCTAGTCCTCCACTTTCTTGTCCCCTTTCTAATAATTGCAGTATCACTAACCCATTTACTTTTCTTGCACGAAACAGGTTCAAGCAACCCTATAGGAATAAACCCTAATCTCGATAAAGTGCCCTTCCATCCGTACTTCTCTTTTAAAGATATCCTAGGATTTCTAATTACCCTCTCCTTAATCTTTTTAGGTTCCACCCTATTCCCCTATCTTACCACAGATCCGGATAACTTCACCCAAGCCAACTCATTAGTTACTCCCCCCCATATCAAACCAGAATGATACTTCCTATTTGCTTATGCTATCCTCCGAGCAATTCCTAACAAACTAATAGGAGTTTTTGCTCTCATCATATCACTATCTGTTCTTCTTTTTATACCATTTTTAATCAAATCCAACTTACGATCATTAACATTCCAACCTTTCATACAATTCACTTTCTGACTAATAATTTCTAATTTTATCCTACTTTCCTGACTAGGAGCCATGCCCCTAGAATTCCCCTACACCATCAGTAGATGATAAATGTTGCTTCTGGGACACCTCCGTTTAACATGGGAAATCCCTATCTAATGTCATTTACCCCCCTGTTTTAAAAAAAATCATAAACACCTCTATTTCTCCCTCTATGAACCTATAATCCTTCTCGCCTTATGAACCTATAATCCTTCTCGCCTTATGAACCTATAATCCTTCTCACCTTATGAACCTATAATCCTTCTAGCCTTATGAACCTATGATTTTCTTCCTTTATGAATCTATAAATCCTTCTGGCCTTATGAACCTATGATCCTTCTCACTTACATGTAATTTTTACCCTATTCCCCCCACTAGCCCCTTAATGTAGTTCCTTAGACCACTCTACTAATGAGCCTATAAATATATTATCTCTTTCTAACTTTTTAAAGAGTTCCATTCTCCTATAGAACTCATCCCCATCAAGTATATTTATAAAGTATACAGGTTCCTTAACCTTTTGTTGTGAAAGTATAAAGTGGTATGTTTCACGGAGGGTTCTTGTTTGACCTCCTCCTCTCCCACATACCATTTTAAAATTATAATATTTATTATCCGATTGATAACCATTAAAGTTCTCACTCCACTCTAATATATTTTTCTTCCCACCCTCCATTACCCCACTTAACAAATGAATACGTTTATCCGTCTTGAGAACCTTCTGACCAGTGATTCTCTCAACCTCTTGAATCTGATATTTTTCACATTCGTTATGTTTTCCATTTATATACCAAGGTTGATTACACCTCCACTCTTTAGTCTGGTTGATACTTGGTTCTATCATTTATATAATAGTAAAAAAGGTGGCGGTAGCCCGTTAAAATCCCTAACCCCCTTTTTAACTTATCACTTATATATATATATATCTTATATACTTATATAACCATAAGGGAGACGATCAATTCCATTTTCTAAAATAAACCTCTTATCATCAAAAGCCCCCAATGCTTTCTTATTCACCTCTTCTGAATATAATTGATGTTTATAACTTCTTATTCCATTAATCTTTCTAAACTCTTCTTTCTTTGTTGTTAAACAGTTATAATAATCCTTAAAGTTTATTGTTTCTTTAATGACATTTTTCTTTATACCTTTTAACTTCTTATCAGTCTTTTCAACGTTATTCACAATGTATTTATAAGCATAAGCCTTCGACCTCAATCCCACAAATTCACTCATAACATTTCCTCCCAATTCATCCTTGAACTTTCCAATCACCTTTTTATTTTTAGAAGAGAACAACTCACTCTCTGGACTGTAATTACTTGTATCATAGATATTAATGTCCTTTTTCATATCTGAATAAACATCATCAGTATTAATTTTCAAAATAAAACTATCAGTATCCATATACAACAATGACACATTATCCTTATACTTTGATTTTAGATTAATATAAAAGTAATCATACATTAATGACTTTGACAAGTCAAGAATTGATGTTCCAATGTAAATAGGTTTGTCCATTTCAATACTCTCTTTAACCAAATGGATCGCACAAAAGTTCTCAGTAAAGACCTCAGCTCTAGTAAAACTCGGTCTATTAATTAATTTTGATGCTTGTTCCCAAGATGTTGCTAGTCTGATATTTTGTCTTTTCCTCACATTCTCCATGGTCTTACCAAAGACCGCATTATTCATTAATTTATAAAAGTCTTTCTCAAAATCTGTTTTTGACTCTGTTCTTCTTTGTGTATTAAAATCAATGTACCCCTTTAACCAATGACTTTGATTGAACTTTAGAACCCTGTGGATCTTCTCTACTCTTAGACCTTTTGATAAATATTGTCGCAAATTTCTTTGGTGTAGTACATAATTTTTCTTGTTATATAATGTAGTAAGTAATTTTTCTGTTGATTCACCTATATCAAACGATCGTTGATAATCACTCAACCATTCTTTCTTTGGACTTTCTTTCTCACAAGCAAATGGAAGATCTTTATGTTTGATATGAAGTTCTTCAGGATATTTTAAATCAACCTCAAAATAATAACCAACCTTTGAATCATCCAATTGTTTTTGTGTAGAGATACATACATCTTGTAAAACCTTTGTGTAGTCTTTTTCCTTTACCCATCTTAGTTTCCCATAAGGAAGAGCTTGAGACATTGCCCAGCCATACAAGTTGTTTGCGTCATAGTACATCAAGTAAGAACTCTCTTTCGTTGAATCATAATTTGGAAGATATTTGTTATTTGCTTTTGAGTAGCTGCTCGAGCATACTTGTGAAATTCCACCTCTTTTTGCCTTTTCAATCATCAAAAGCATATCGACATCGGTTATCAAATCCAAATCTTGTTTTGTCATTTTCAACATCGCGCTCCAAGCCAATCCAGGTGCTGTGTAGTAGTGAGCAGGATCCAATCCATATCCAGTGCGACAAACAGATCTAAAGGCTTCAAATACATCGGCCAATAAAAGCACATCAGTTTTGAGATACAAATCGTGATACTCACCAAGATTCTTGATGTTATATTTTTCCCAAACATTTTGTGCGTGTACATAATCTTTATCAGATATATGACTGTTGTTTAATTTGTTATCGAAATTTTCTTTTAAAGGAAGTTGTGTTTCATTGAATCTCTCAAATGAGTCCATATAGTCATAGGGGTAAATTCCCTTTTGTGTTAGAAAATCTTTATCTGAAAAATACTCTGAAAGACATGGAAACTCTTTTAGATTTTGAACCAAGTTAGCCAATGGACTTGCCATGAATTTAAATGTATCAAGAAATCTGATATGAGTAATAGGAGATGTGTGAATTGTTTTTGTGAATGAAATGTATTTCTGATCTGTGTTAGGAATTGCTGAAATGTGTCCAGATGTCTTTGAAAGTTCATTAATAAATAGATGCGTATCATAATGAGCATTGTTATGAAGAAAGACAGGAATGAAAGAGGGGAGTTGATAATTAATATTACAACTTTGATGAGCTGGACCTCTATATTTACCAGTGAGATGACAATGATCTCTAACCTTTAGACCTTCACCAATTTTTTCCTCACAAATATGACAAACATTGTTTTTTCTAAATTCCCTTTTCTGTTCACTCGTCAAAGACATTGGTTTATTAGTTTCTCTCATTATCTTGGTTAATCGGACACAGTCTTTTTCTAGTCGTTTCACAAACTCCTCTGGGGTATTTGAGCCTCTATACTCCTCTAACTTGTTATATTTATCACCAACGGATGATTTGATATAATAACAAAAACCGCAAGGAGTATGTTTTTGATATTTATTTGTGTATGAATCTTTTGGATCTGGAGAAGCAGTATCTATTTTTTCTAGAATACTTTCAAAATCAGCATATATAACAAATGGATGTTTGATCTTTTTCTTTTCATCTTTGAATGTGATATTTGAGCCTTCTTTAGGCATATTGATTACCGTTGATTTATGTTCACCACAATAATTTGAATGTTTATCTAATCTTTCTTGTGTATGGAAGAAGTTAAGACAACGCAAACAAATATATATTTTATTTGTTCTTTTACATACTTGTGGTTTTATTAATTTAGCAATATCTTTAATGTATGTATAATGTGAATTTTCCTCTGAATTAAAATATAGAAGATTAATATGAGTTTGTTTACAATTGTCAGAAAGCTTTAAAACCTGAATGCTGTTTGTTTCTGTTAGACCATAAACATTAACTGATAAATTATTTATCTTTTCAAATTTAGGAATATCATTTAAAGCCATCGGAAACTTTAGATCTTTCGTATTTAATGTATTCTCATATTTTTTATAATGAGATACTCTTTCATCATGAAAATGTGGAGGATGTAAGTGTGCTAGAATAGACCAGAGAAAACATTTATTGTCTTTATTTTTGATATTGATAACTGCTTTTCTATTTTTGATAACACTGGGTAAATCAATGTAGGAAGAAGCTTTTAGAGGATCTGATTTAAGAATATGAATGTCTATGTAAATAATTTTTCCTATATTGAATCCACTTCCTACGATTGAATTATCCACATCTTGCTCTTGTTTAATAAGTTCATCATAGACTCCTGATGTTTTAAAATCTTGATATGAAGATATAAAGTGTGGCTCAGTTCTCATGTATGGTGTATCTATAACTCCTTCGTCCTTTGTCATTTCTAATTTTACTCCCATATAAAATTTAAGTGGTTTCATTTCTTTTAGTGTTTTTTCAATCAACGTTTGAACAACAGGTTTAACTCTTTCTACAGCATCAACTATAGACTCTGGTTCAGGAGGTTTGAAGTTAAAGACTCTTATTTTAATATGTTCTTTGAATGCGCCATCAGAGTTTTTAGTTGTGATAAAATTTGATAAATGTAGAATTGTTTTAAGATGTATTTCGAAGCCTTTCTTGAGGATATTTTTATTACATGCAGAACAGTGTTTTGTTTCCTTCTGAATAGGAGATAGTAGGTGAAGTAGATTAAATGTGTGTTTGTTAGTTTTAAGGTGTCTTTTGTAGTGTTTATATTCTTGTTCACAAACATCACAATACGTTGCTTTGATCATATTTATTTATATAGTAAAATTATACTTAAAACAAAGTGCCTTTTTAGAGGCTTTTTAAAAGATGAAACTGTGCTTAAAGTAAAACACCTTTGAGCTTTTCAACTCGTTTTATGTATATAACTTTACTTAAAGTAAAACACCTTTGAGCTTTTCAACTCGTTTTATGTATATAACTTTACTTAAAGTAAAACACCTTTGAGCTTTTCAACTCGTTTTATGTATATAGCTTTACTTAAAGTAAAACACCTTTGAGCTTTTCAACTCGTTTTATGTATATAACTTTACTTAAAGTAAAGCGTCTATGTATTAGCCAGAAAGTTTAGATACTCTAGTTCATCAATTTCAATTTCACTATCTGAGTCATCAATAAAGCTACTCTCATAACTATCATTTGAACACAAACTATTAGTATCATAACTATCTTCAGATCCTAGACTCTCAGTATAATAACTCTCAGAGTATTGACTGTTAATATCACTCATTTACATACCATTAAACTTCCATCAATATCTATATATTTTCTTTCATTAGAACTAATAACCACAATATTTTTTACATTAAATGTTATTTTCAAATAATCTCTAATAATCAGAGTACGGAATGATAGTTCACCACTAATATTCATATTATTAATTTCACCCACATCTTTGGGTCTATTAAAGAATATACAAATGTTTCCTCTAGAATCGTTGATGGTCTTATCATTCATTTTCAAAGCTTCTTTATCAATGACCTTTTCAAGCTTTGAGTAAATTGTTAGTAGTAGTGGAGAAACTTTTGTCAAATTTACTTTAATAGAGTTATTAATTAACATAGCTTGTCCCGTAAATTTAATAAAAGGACACATGTTATTCTCCATTATGGGTTTAATCCAAAAATTTCCATATTTATCTTTGTTCAATTTAACATCTTTGACATATTTTTCTATATCTTCCACCGAAGTAGAGATTGATTGAAATTTGTCTTTTGTGTTTTGAAACATTGTATTTATTAGCTAATAAATTTGCGTTTAGTTTAAGTAAAGTTATATACATAAAACGAGTTGAAAAGCTCAAAGGTGTTTTACTTTAAGCACAGTTTCATCTTTAAAAAAGCCTCTAAAAAAGGCACTTTGTTTTAAGTATAATTTTACTATATAAATATGATAAATTCTGAAGGATATTTAGAATTTCCAGACTCTCCATATGATAAATTAGAGAATTGTCCGGCTTGTGGTAGAGTGGGGCTTAATACAGAATCAGAAGCATATAAACAATGTATTTTCTGTGATTATCTTCTAATTAATGATAATAAAAAATATAGAAAAATATATAACTCTTTTAAATTAGAACCAAAAATGAATTACTTTACAAGATTAATAAGAGAGATGAATGTTAAGTATTATGGGGATAATACACCATTTCTTACAAGGGAAGAGACTATTTGTATTGAGGAAATGTATAAGGGTTTAATGATATTTATTATTCAAAATAATTTTAATGGAAATGTTAATACAAGATACTATATAAACAAAATAATGGATTATTTTGAAATTAAACCTGAACTCAGGATAAAATATAGAGTTTCTCAAAAAACTCAAAAAAAGTTAGATGACTTGTTTTCCAAATATATAAATGAATGATTTTTTACCTGTTTGGGAAAATAAGATAAAATTTAATAACCATAAAAATCTTCCAAATTCATTGAGATGTCTAATAGTCGGTTCAAGCGGATGTGGAAAAACCTGTTTACTTTTAAAGATGCTCCTTAGTCCTAATTTTTTAGATTATGATAATTTAATAATTTTTACAAAGTCAAGTTTTCAACCTGAGTATCAACTACTCTCACAGGGTTTTAATGCGGGTCTTAAAAAGGAAGACATTATCGGTTTATTTAAACTTCAAAACAAACTAAATGATTATAATATTGATGATATAATACAATTATTTTGTGATACACAGAAATCAAAATCAAAACTAAAACCCATAACTTGTATTCTCAGTGATAATACGGATGATATACCTTCACCTCAAGATTTAGATAAATCAAAAAAGAACCTCGTTATCTTTGATGATTGTGTTAATGAGAGAAACCAAACAGTAATGGATAGCTACTATACAAGAGGGAGACATTCTTCTTGTAATTGTATTTATCTTAGTCAGTCATATTTTCAACTCCCTCGGCGCTCAATAAGAAACAATGCTAATACTTTTATTTTATTTAAGTTAAATTCAATAGATACAAATAATTTTTGGAGAGATAATTGTTCTACATTACGTAGTAAGAAGGAATTTGAAAATAATATGAAACACACGATCGGAAAATATAAATATATTGTTGTGAAACAAGATGAGATACTAAATGATATTTTTCAATAAATAAATACAGAAAATGAATACCGAAGAAAGAGTAAGAAAGTTTAAAGAACATCAAGAGTTGCTTTCAAAAGTTGTAAAGCAACAGGAAGACATAAAGAAGAAAAGGAGACAGAAACTAACTGGTGAAGAAGCCTTTGAAAGAAAACAAGAGAAATTTTTTAAACCACTTTTAAAAACTCAACAAACGATTTCACCTACAGTTCCCATGGTAGAATTTACTCCAAAAAAATTTCAAATGCTCAAAGATTTTAGTCAAATGACAGAGCAAGAACTTGGAGAATTAGAATATGATGATGAAGGATTATTTCGGCATCTTGAGAAGGTAAATAAACTTTCCAATTATATTGTAGAAGCTCTTCAAAACAATGAATATTTGAAGGGTTCAAAAACCAGAGCAGGTCTCATTCCAACAGAAGAACCAGCACAGTTCCATCTTGTGAAAGAAAAGTTATTGATATTTAATGATAAATTGGTGTTCTTAAGTTCTGACCAACCAAATGTTGAATTAACCCCAAGATTAATGTTTCTTCTAACAAAAGATGGACATTCTAATTCACCTTATTTTGATGAACCGCTTGAAATGGAAAGAGAGGAAGATAGAGAGTATATTGAGTTGCTAAACACACTTGATTATGGAGTTTCTGTTGCTGGTAAAAGTAAGAAGAATGAGAAGGAGAAACATATTATTGATGCTTTAAGTAAGCTTGGTTCGGGTGTTAGTTTTCTTCCAAATGACCCATCACAATTAGTTAATAGGTTATTATTGTTGTTAGGTAGTAAGAAGGCTGGAAACAACAATTGTTTTAATGAAGCATCCGCCATTTTAGATCAGTTGATGAATATGAAAATAATTAATAAATGTCAATACAAAGATATTTTATTAGATATTAAATAAGATGAGAAGCACAATTCTTAGTTTTAATTTCACAACGAGTGATTACACAGCTTCATTCCCTTACCCACTACAACTTGACCCCAAAAAAGAATATGAGGCTTCTTTGTTGTCAATGGAGACTTATAATACCTTGTTTAATATCACAGAGAAAAACAACAAGTTTAGTTATAATCCAGGAAGTGGATATAAAACTATAACCGTTTCACCCGGTGCTTACGAGATTTCTCAAATATCTTCAGAAGTCTCTCGCCTTATGAAAGAAAAAGGTGATGAACCAAAAAATATTGTAATAGATATTCAAAAACACACTTCAAAATCAACTATTAAACTTAAAAATAATTATAAAGTTGATTTCACCATTGAAAAATCGTTTAGAGAGCTATTGGGTTTCTCTTCAAAAAAGGTTGAAACTAACGGAACGTTTTACAGTGATAATGTCATTCAAATATCCTCCGGTATAAATTCAGTATTAATTCATTGTGATTTGATTGATGGTGCTTATAACGATGGAATAAGAACAAATACAATATTTTCATTCAGCGCATACTCAACCCCGATTGGTTATAAATTTAATATGGAACCAAAAAATCTTGTCTATTTACCTGTGTCAGGAAAAACCATATACAGAGTAAATTTTAGGATAACCGACCAAGATAATCGTATGATATCCTTTAATGATGAAATTATATCCATCAGAATTCACCTACGTGAAGTTTTTCAATAAATAAATAATGGTTATTGTGAGAAAACACGAGTTGGGAAAATATAAAATAATTACAGGGGATGGGATGTTCCTTTCACCATACTATAAGGGTGAAGGTATGTTTCTTGGGAGAGGATACTATAAACCAAAGAGACAACGGGGTGTGGGACATCAATTTAGAAATAAAGGAGATGGGATAATTGATACTCTAATGGGTATTGGTTCAACCATCCTTAAACATAAAGACCTAATTGGTTCAACTGCTTCTGCCGTGGGCTCAGTTGCGGGTGCTATAAAGAGTATAAAAGATGCTCAAAAGGAGTCTCATAAATTACAAGCAATCAAAGAAATTAAAAAAGGTAAAACTCAACTATCTTCACAAGAACGACAAAAAATCATTAAAATACTTGGGTCAGGGTTTCAACAATTTTAATGCTATATAAATACAAGTATGGAAGCGATTGATAGTATCTATGATTTGGATGATACGATTATCATTTCAAACTCCACTAAAAAGGAAGACTATTTTAAGGTAAATGCTATAACAGGAACAGACTGGAATTCAAACGGAACAAAAAGTTTTGAAATAAATAATCAACAAACTTACTTGAATATAGCTGATAGTTTCTTGCTGTGTAAATTTAAATTCACTAAGGCTGCGAATAATACTAATGCTACACTCGTAAATGATTTCTTCTGGAAAATGTTTGACAGTGTCCGCCTGTATATTGGAACACAAGAGGTTGAAGCGGTTGATTATGTCTCTGCTACATCTGAAATGATGAAATTTACACTATATTCGTTTAGTGATAGAATGGGTAAGGGAGCTGTTGAAGGTTTTATTCCTGATATGTCAACAGGAACAAACGCAGACCCTGGTTATAGTCAAAGGAAGTCAATGTATAATGATGACGCAAAAGCAGAGAATAGTTTTACGGTAGCAGTACCTCTGAAAGGTATATTTGGATTTTGTGATTATGATAAAGTTTTGTATGGGCTTAAAATTAGATTTCAACTACAAAGGAATGATAATGTAAATAGGTTGCTTTTTGGGGTTGAAAATGCTTTTGGCGACAATAATAAATTTGTTATTAATGATTTGTGTTGGTATATTAGTGAATATACTCCTAATCTTAAAACGGAAGAGATGTTAAATAGAAGACTTAACTCAAAGAAACCGCTAAATGTATCATACCTTAAAAGAAGATGTCAACACGTTAAACTGGAACACACTACCTACACTTGGAATTTGGGTGTTCTTGAAGGAAAGCCACGATACCTATGGCTCATTTTTAAGAAACCAGATGGAGAGGACGGTACTAATAAGAATAATGCCCTGAGTGATAATGCTAAGGTGAAACAACTTCGGGTTTCTCTTGATGGGACATTTTATCCGCGAGATAGATTGGAAATTGATTGGGAAAAAAATGATTATGCGGAAGCCTACAAGTCTTACCAAAAGGTGTGTGAAAGCAATGGTAATAATGAACCTATTTTGGATATGGTTGCGTTTCAAAAACTTTATACAATCTACACAATTGACCTGAGTTCTCAAAAGGAAACTATAAAGTCTAATAGAGTGGATACTTCTCTATACATTGAAAGAGGAGAGAATGAAGAAGTTGATGCTTATTGTTTGCTTTTGGAGGAAACAGAATTACAGATTAATACAGATAATGGTGTTATGATTAATATCACATAGGTTTTTTCTCATAAATAAATGGTAGGGGTATATGTTAATCAAATCAATCTTGATAAATTAACATCTTGTATTCAAAATCAAAAGCCTTGTATTATTAATGTTAATACATTTCAAAGAAAAGGAGCTGTAAGAATTGATGTTTTACTCACAAGAGAGCAGGTGAAAACACTAAATGATGTTGGATCACTTAAAATTAAAATGACAAAACCTATGTTAAAGAAATATTCAATAGACAAGTCAAGAGGAGGATTTCTCCCATTTCTAATTCCTTTATTTGCTGGTTTAAGTGCGGCGGGAGCATTGACTGGTGGTATTTCAGCAGCGATAAAAACTGCTAACGAAAGGAAGGCACAACTAAAAGCTCAAAAAGAATTGGAAAGACATAACAAGGAGTTGGAGAAAAAAATTAGTGGAAGTGGTGTAATTGTAGATTTTGCTCAAAAACTTGAAAGTCTACCTGATAAAGCTAGATTGTTAGTTGGAGATATGCTTTCCTCTATCGCTCAAGCGGGTGTTAAACTAACTAAACGGGGTAATGGATTGTATCTTTCTCATAAATAAATGGATAAATGGTTTAAACAATTTGGAAAGAATACAACGTCAAATATAGAACTCGCTAAGTATTGTAAAACACTAAAAATTGATAATGTGGTTATTTGTATGAGAGATGAATTAATACATATAAATAAGAATACAAAGAATATTATTATGAATTTAGACACACAGAATGGTTCTCATTGGGTTTGTATTCATAATAGTCAGGATAAATATTATTTTGATAGTTATGGTATGCCACCACCTGTTGAAGTAATACAATTCTTACAGAATGGTGTTTATCAAACATTTCAAGTTCAAGAAATTAATTCTAAATGTTGTGGTCAATTATGTTTATATGTATTATTTAAACTCAACAATAATGAAAATTTTTATGATATCATTTTTAATCTAATATAAATGACTTATGTTGGAAAAGATGGTTCTATCTTTGGAAAATCCTCTCAGGATATTGATTTATCAAATTATTATACAAAGGCACAGGCTGAACGACAAAAATATAGTGTAAGTAAAAATATTAATATGAAGAATACTTATAAATTAATCAATTATCCAAACCCTACAGATGCGAATGACTTAATTAGATTAAGTGATTTATCACAATATATATTTTTAAAGAAAACAGCACGTTTTGTTAAACAAGTAAAATTTACAACCACAACACCTGGTTATACTGACCATACACCTTTCCTCATTGAATTTAACTACCTGCTTACAATTGAATTTTATAAAGAAGGACATTTAGTTAATATGCGAATTAATAAATGGGGGTATGATATGTCTGATTTAGGGTATAATTGGTCTTTTTCAATAAACATAGAAGACCTACATGATTTAAATCAGTCTCGTAAAGAAGAATATTATCCACTTGGTGAAGATAAGGATTTATGTGGAAGTACAATTAGCAAACAACAAATACGTGATTTTAAGAAAAGAAAAATATATGATAGTATAGCGATGGTTCGCATGACAAAGAAGGAAGGTAATGAGATAAGGATAGAAAGCCGAGGAATACAAACCGATTTGGTAGTGGGAAGATGGGGTGGTATTACCTGTCATAATATTAATCTCACATATATTTCTGATACATAAATGGCAGGAAGAAGACTACAAGAGAATTATAATTTTTGTATTCAAGGATACCTACAAGAAAAGGGTGCTCGGTATTACATACCTTATGATTTGGAGCATATACATGGGAATTTTGTCATTAAAAACTGGCCTTATACTGATATTGTTAAACCCACAAATAGAGACTTGTTTAAAATATTAAATAAAAATGAACTTCTCAAAGTTATGAAATATAAAACTCTTTTAGAAATCGTCAACAAATCTTATTGGTATCCTATTATGAGAAAAATAATTATAGATACAAGAATATCTCAAAATCCAGATGAGTATATGTATAATATTCTTTGGGGTTCAAACTCAAGGGTAGCAAGGGATGAGGAAGGAGTTGAAGAAGAGAAGGAGGAAGGAGTTGAAGAAGAGAAGGAGGAAAGAGAGAAGGAGGAGAAGGGGGAAAGGGGGAAGGAGGAGAGGGAGGAAAAGGAGAAGGAGGAGAAGGATGAAAGGGAGAAAAAGGAGAAGGAGGAGAGGGAGGAAAGGGAGAAAAAGGAGGAGGAGGAGAGGGAGGAAAAATATAAAAATATGACCATTCCTGAGATTAATGAAAGATTGAAGGTATTACGACAAATAAATAAATCTCAACGCACTGAAGAGGAAAATAAAGAATTAATGACTCTTCCGAACTTATTGGTTTTTAAATTTGCTATAATGAATTCAGAGCGCAGATATACAACATATAGTTGATGATGTTGGTGTTATTGACTTTAGTTAGTTTTATTTGTAAATAAATGGAGGAGAGAGTGAAGTCATTTCTAAGGATTCTTTATGTTTTAAAAATCAAGATAGAAATGTATATGTTGAAAACCAAAAAGGTTTTGGCACTATGTAGAACTTTTTCTCATAAATAAATATGAGTTATTGTCTCAAATGTAAAAAGAAAACTAAATCTAAAAATATCTCTTATGTTAAAGCTAAAAATAATAGAGTTTATCAAAAAGGAATATGTCAAGTGTGTGGTTCTAAAAAGTGTCAATTCATCTCTCCTAAAAGTGGAGGAGACATACAAAAGTTTTTGTCAGGTAGCAAATTTACAACAACTGGAATTCCAGGGGAATTACACCTTCCAGGGTATTCTTTCTGTGGCCCAGGAACAAACTTGGATAAAAGATTAGATGAGGCTGACAATCCTAAACCTTGGTCTAAACCTACAAATAGGGTTGATGAAGTGTGTATGAAGCATGATATTGCTTATGGGAAAACCACTACATTGACTGAAAAACATAAAGCCGACAGAGAAATGTTGTATAATTTGTCTTTGATACAAAATCCAACGTTGAGAGAGAAAGTTGATAGGTTTATTGTGAGAAATTTGATAAATGCTAAATTGAAACTTGGCCTTGGTTATTCACCCTCAAAAAACTATTAGGCTCTCATGATGTCATCAAGACTGAGGAGCTTTTGGCTGATGAATTACATAAACCTATAATCACAAAGTTTAAAAGAAGGAAAGTTTATTCTAAATACACCGACCACATATGGTCCGCTGATTTAATCGAACTAAAAAATGATAAGGGATACAAGTATGCTTTAACCGTTATTGATTTGAGGAGTAGATTTGCTTGGGTTGTTCCTTTGAAAAACAAGAGAGGTTATACTCTGAAGTTAGCCTTCCAACAGATATTTAATAAAAGTAAAAGAAGACCAAAGAAACTGTGGACCGATGAGGGAACAGAGTTCTATAACAAAATATTTATGAAATTTCTTAAGGGGGAGGGTATTAAATTATACAGCACCTTTAATGAAGGAAAAGCAGTTGTTATTGAGCGTTTTAATCGTACTTTAAAAGAGAAATTATATAAAAAATTCACACAACTCGGTTCCCAAAAATGGGTGTATTTTATTCAGGATATTGTAGATAATTACAATAATACAGTTCATTCATCAACAAAATCAAAACCATCAGAAACATTTACAAAATTAGAATATGAAAAGGAGATTAATTTGAGAAAGCCCAAGTTCAAAGTTGGTGATATTGTAAGAATATACAGATGGAAAAGTCATTTTGAGAAAGGTTATACAAAGAGATGGACTAATGAATTATTCAAAATCGTTGATGTAATGGATACTATGCCTTGGACTTACAAATTATATGATATGAATTGGGAAGAAATCTTGGGTTCATTTTACTCACAAGAATTACAAAAAACAAAACTGATAATTCATTAAACAACAACCATCCATACTTTCATCCACCCAGATTAGCTAATTTAATTAGTAGTAATAAAAAAAAAAAAAAAAAAAAAAAAAAAAAAAAAAAAAAAAAAAATCATAAGCCACACCCACACAGACCCCACCCACAAACCCCACCCACACAGACCCCACCCACACAGACCACACCCACACAGACCACACCCACACAGACCACACCCACACAGACCCCGCCCACACATAAGAAAGCATTGGGGGCTTTTGATGATAAGAGGTTTATTTTAGAAAATGGAATTGATCGTCTCCCTTATGGTTATATAAGTATATAAGATATATATATATATAAGTGATAAGTTAAAAAGGGGGTTAGGGATTTTAACGGGCTACCGCCACCTTTTTTACTATTATATAAATGATAGAACCAAGTATCAACCAGACTAAAGAGTGGAGGTGTAATCAACCTTGGTATATAAATGGAAAACATAACGAATGTGAAAAATATCAGATTCAAGAGGTTGAGAGAATCACTGGTCAGAAGGTTCTCAAGACGGATAAACGTATTCATTTGTTAAGTGGGGTAATGGAGGGTGGGAAGAAAAATATATTAGAGTGGAGTGAGAACTTTAATGGTTATCAATCGGATAATAAATATTATAATTTTAAAATGGTATGTGGGAGAGGAGGAGGTCAAACAAGAACCCTCCGTGAAACATACCACTTTATACTTTCACAACAAAAGGTTAAGGAACCTGTATACTTTATAAATATACTTGATGGGGATGAGTTCTATAGGAGAATGGAACTCTTTAAAAAGTTAGAAAGAGATAATATATTTATAGGCTCATTAGTAGAGTGGTCTAAGGAACTACATTAAGGGGCTAGTGGGGGGAATAGGGTAAAAATTACATGTAAGTGAGAAGGATCATAGGTTCATAAGGCCAGAAGGATTTATAGATTCATAAAGGAAGAAAATCATAGGTTCATAAGGCTAGAAGGATTATAGGTTCATAAGGTGAGAAGGATTATAGGTTCATAAGGCGAGAAGGATTATAGGTTCATAAGGCGAGAAGGATTATAGGTTCATAGAGGGAGAAATAGAGGTGTTTATGATTTTTTTTAAAACAGGGGGGTAAATGACATTAGATAGGGATTTCCCATGTTAAACGGAGGTGTCCCAGAAGCAACATTTATCATCTACTACCATCATATCCCAAGTAACTTCATTCCTTTACTTTTTCATTTTCCTTTTCCTGTTCCCCTTAGTCAGCTACAAAGAAAACAAGTACCTGAACTCACGTTACCCCCCTTTCTAACCTTTCATTTAGAACATTAACCTTTTATAGTTTCAAACAAAACATTGATTTTGTAAATCAACAATGAGATCTCATCTCTAAAAGGAAACTCAGAGAAAAGGAATACTTCCTTACCTTTAATTCCCAAAATTAAAATTCTTATAAACTATTCTCTGCTTCACTACCTATATTGCCCCACCCACCTTTTTGAGGGTGGGTGGGGTTTTTACCCATAACCGTAATATCCCACCATAACCCTCTATCATCCCCATATTATACACCTTGACCTATCCTGATCGCTAAATGGCTAAACGGACTCCCGTTTAGACCCCTCCTATACTACCCCGCCCCTTCCATAGGGTCGGGTCCTACCCTAATCTGTAAAAATCTCACCATTACCTCTTACCATTTTACATTTTATGTTCCCAACTTTATTTTAACCTGCTTTAATAACCTAAACGGGCTCACCCGTTTAGATTCTACCTATATTGCCCCACCCACCTTTTTGAGGGTGGGTGGGGTTTTTACCCATAACCGTAATATCCCACCATAACCCTCTATCATCCCCATATTATACACCTTGACCTATCCTGATCGCTAAATGGCTAAACGGACTCCCGTTTAGACCCCTCCTATACTACCCCGCCCCTTCCATAGGGTCGGGTCCTACCCTAATCTGTAAAAATCTCACCATTACCTCTTACCATTTTACATTTTATGTTTCCAATTTTATCTAGCCTGCTTAAATGACCTAAACGGGCTCACCCGTTTAGATTTGGCCTATACTACCCCTCCACCTCTCTAAAGGTGGGAGGGGCATTACCCATAACCATAATGCTCCATCATACCACTTACCGCCCCCATATCGTGCACTTCAACACTTTCCTGATCGCTAAATGGCTAAACGGGGCCCACCGTTTAGACTCCCCTTATACTACCCCACCCACCTTTCTGAGGGTGGGTGGGGCACTACCCATAACTATATCATCCCATCATAACCCCCTATCACTCCCCTATTCATGAGCTTCCACCTGTCTTTGTCAACTAACTGGCTAAACGGGGAAACCCCGTTCAGACCCCTCCTATACTACCCGCCCCTTCCATAGGGTCGGGTCCTACCCTAATCTGTAAAAATCTCACCATTACCTCTTACCATTTTACATTTTATGTTTCCAATTTTATCTAGCCTGCTTAAATGACCTAAACGGGCTCACCCGTTTAGATTTGGCCTATACTACCCCTCCACCTCTCTAAAGGTGGGAGGGGCATTACCCATAACCATAATGCTCCATCATACCACTTACCGCCCCCATATCGTGCACTTCAACACTTTCCTGATCGCTAAATGGCTAAACGGGGCCCACCGTTTAGACTCCCCTTATACTACCCCACCCACCTTTCTGAGGGTGGGTGGGGCACTACCCATAACTATATCATCCCATCATAACCCCCTATCACTCCCCTATTCATGAGCTTCCACCTGTCTTTGTCAACTAACTGGCTAAACGGGGAAACCCCGTTCAGACCCCTCCTATACTACCCGCCCCTTCCATAGGGTCGGGTCCTACCCTAATCTGTAAAAATCTCACCATTACCTCTTACCATTTTACATTTTATGTTTCCAATTTTATCTAGCCTGCTTAAATGACCTAAACGGGCTCACCCGTTTAGATTTGGCCTATACTACCCCTCCACCTCTCTAAAGGTGGGAGGGGCATTACCCATAACCATAATGCTCCATCATACCACTTACCGCCCCCATATCGTGCACTTCAACACTTTCCTGATCGCTAAATGGCTAAACGGGGCCCACCGTTTAGACTCCCCTTATACTACCCCACCCACCTTTCTGAGGGTGGGTGGGGCACTACCCATAACTATATCATCCCATCATAACCCCCTATCACTCCCCTATTCATGAGCTTCCACCTGTCTTTGTCAACTAACTGGCTAAACGGGGAAACCCCGTTCAGACTTCCCTTATACTACCCCCACTTCCCCCTAGACCAAACACAATGCCCCCCATAACCCTAAACCCGACATTCCCACAACAACTACCTAAATTCTTATTAGCCCCTGTAAATTAACCCACGATTTGAGCCTCACACATCATCAGCACTTGAACATATTAAGGATTCTAAAAACTCTAAAATCTTTAAACCCCCCCCCCTATAACCCCCCCCCCGGGGTCAAGGATTTACTTAGATTAACGAAAACATAGAAGAACTCGGTGAACACACTGTTGCTCTTTTTTTCTTGTTTGGGGGGGTCTGGTGGGGGACCCCCCCCAAATGTAATAAACATTCATTTATACTCTCCCTTCCACTTACTCAGCCCTAGTGCCCATCCCCTTGTTCTTGGTAACATTCATGCCCGACTTTCCCATATTATGCGTGCTTCATCTCTTCTTCTTTCAAGTCTTATTCCACGGTAACATTGTGTCAATTAACCTTACATTATCAGTGATATTCCCCCTCGTACGCTACGCGTTTAGATCCTATTACTCTCCCTTCCCCTTAGGTACATTACTTTTAGGGCTATACTCCAGCTTCGCGCTCCTTTCGACTCACCTCATCTATATAGTTCTTCCTCACCCCCTAATATTCATTTGACTTCTTTCTTTTTCTAGGACATATATATTAACACTACTACTTTCCACATACTAATATGTTGCTTTAAAACAAACTTTATGTTTTAAAACATTTGATAAAATTACCTTGCCATGCTTCTAACGCACCTCAAAATACTTTATTTTTATATATTCTTTTTTATTTTTATATATTCTTTTTTATTTTTATATATTCTTTTTTATTTTTATACTTTGTACATTTCACGGCCCCTGTAAATTAACCCGCACCTTTTTCTCAACTGATTATTAATTAACACTTTTTTTTTAAGAAAAAAGGTCCAAAAAAACCATTCGGCCCCCCCCTATAACCCCCCCCGGGGTTCAGGTATCCTATTTTTCAAAATTCTATCCACTTATAATTTTAGGTTGTTGGTTTCTTTTTTTAGGGTTTAGTTCATAGCTCCGAACGCTGCTCCAGGCGTCGCAGCCCCAATTGCTAGAAATTATAATCATACTCTAACTCGTTGCCCATTACTACCGCAGTCCGCGGTGCGTGCCCCGAGAATATACTAGTTTTCACACTTAGAACATTTCAAGAGACTACACCTTAATTCGCTTTGCGTCTTGGTTGATATACTCCTATTCACCTATAATTCCACTCTTATCTTTCTTTATTCGATTCTTCTTTTTCTTTCAAGGACTAATATTATAATACTGCTATAAACATATAACAATGTCTATTTTTAAATAGACAGTCAAACTTCAGCTATCATCTATCTTAACATACAGAAGATCTTAAGTAGAAATATCGTTTCTACCCGATCTTTCATGCAAAACAGGCTTTTAATAGTATTCCCGGTTTAAAAATCAACCTTACAAACATGTAGCAATCTCTTCTTAAAATTTAACCCCCTTACTCTTCCAAGCCCCCCAAAATTCCCGTTTTAACCTTTTACTTTCTCAAAATCAAAAACATCCTTTTTTCAAAAAATTCAGCCCCTTTTAACTTACATCTCAGTCTCCAAAAACCAATATAAAGTGCTAATCTCAAAATATTTAACCGCACTCTTACCAACTAGCATATATATATATATTGTTACAGACGTGGCTTGGATGTTATTTACCGAGCGGTTTTATGGTATGACCACGTCTGCACAAGTTACCCGATTGTGCCCGAACGTTGACTAGTCGCGCGATGCTGGCTCAATAAGAAAAAGAAGACACCCGGCTGGATTACAATAACACAATACGACACCAATGTTTCGATTCTCAAGTATATTCGTACGGAAAAGGTTAGATTACAGGGGCTAGAGGTATATTACAGGAAGACAGGCACTTAGACACACTCTTATATTAACCCCGGACAGACGACAGACAAACGGGACAACGGCTGACTCACACGGGGGTTTGATTGCTAGGAAAGGCAGGATCGATGGCTCCAGGTCCTCCTGGGCTCGGGGCAGGGTACAGTACGGTCCGGTCCGGTCCAAAGATGCGGGGAGGTATCGTCGCGCTGGGGGTGGCGGTGGCTTCTCTCTCCAAGCTGAGGCGCATCTCACGTCACATCCGGCGCGGGGCCGCGTATATCCGGCGGGGAGTGACACGCCCTCGGCTCGTTAGCTCCGCCCCAGATGGAATCGGCACGTTGCTTCTCATTGGGTGCGTGGGGGGGGGTTACTGGCTCCGCCCCTGACGAGGAGCTGACAGCCAGCCCCTTCGGGGTAACGCCGTGGAGCGCATGGTCATGGCGGGTAACTGAGCCGGTGTGAGGACGCACACTCCCCGCCCCTCTGTTGTTGTAGTCGTAGTTGTAGTTGTAATTGTTGTTGTAGTTGTTGTTATTGTTGTTGTTGTTGTTGTTTGGGGAAGAAGATGGGAGGAGGTATGGGAAAGGTCCTAAACTCACTACTGATGCCATATAATCACATTCTGGTGCAACGAAGAGTCATAATTAATGGAAACGAGGCCTTAACTGACATAGATTAAGAATAACTAGGAAGATGTCCGAAAGTTGTCTACGTGTGGTGCGGTGGACCTGGGCACGACATTTAATGGGGGAATAAGGGGAAGGTCGGCTCTACTGATTGTTGTTTACATGCAATGGGACTAGGGAATGGGGGATTGGGGATAGTCGGGGAGTATTGGGGAAATAGGGGAATATTTACAAGCGGATATGGAGGCCAAATTCCATATTCGCAACATTGCACCCTTCTCTACCCTCGGGGCGTCCCGACCCGATAAATTTTTACCTACTTTAGTGTGGCACGCAATGTAGTTCCCTCTACTATTAACTCTACCCTGAGTGCGACAGTTTTACAGATATTCACAAATGAGTAAATATGTCCCCCTGCGACGTTGCACCCTTCTCCTCACAGAAACACACCCACAGGATAACCGAATCCGGAAAGAATTCGCAAACTAAACATACAGCCGGTAGGGAGCATTATTTACAAGACTACGCTGATATTTACACTACGATCCAGGACCTGTTTTTGGAGGAACACATGCAGATGTTATGCATAGAGAGAGCATGCTTGCCAGCATCGATACACCAACCCACGAGTGCTCTGTGGCCGACGGCCTTTAATAACGTGCAGAGCACCCCTTCCAAGCATCAAGCACCACCCCATCACACAGTGAGCACCATCCGGTGCACCAATAAAGTGTTTATAAATCACCGGTGGTGTCGCAGCCGGCCGATGTTCTGCCGCTGGTCTTGCCTTCGTGTGGTGCACTTGGCCTTCTTACTTCTTTTCAAAAATAAAGAAAGGCGCCAACCGCGTCCATTTCTATATTGTGGCCGTCAGGGGGCCAACTATTAGTGGTTCACCTGTTTGGCATCGGTGCCACGTTGACCCATAGGTCCATCCATGGGTGGTGCTTGGCCGCAAAAGAACTGCGGTCCATTGTGGGTGGCCACAAACATTGCGGTCCGTATGGTGTATCGATCCAAGCAGCAAGCAGCGAAAGTGCAGGCCCACAACTGCGAAGCCAGCACCTCTCTCTCCTCTCTCTCTACCCCAAAGCCAGATCCTCGGAGGTGGGAGACAAAGAAGCAGACAAGTGAGTAAGGTGGTAAGGGCGCAAAAGTGCACGCAATGTAAGGTGATGCACACTGGGGGCACATGGGAACCAGGTGAGACAGGTACGTTCCTATCGTACGCCCCCCCCCCCACCAGGTAACCTACATGGCCCCTCCCTTACCCCTTACTGTATCCACACAACACAACACTACCCATAAACATCTACTTTACAAATCAACAAACATCCCTACTGTCTTCCCCGTTCCTCCCATATACCAAATTCGTCTTCTCTCCCTCCTAACCAATCAAATTTGCCATTTTCAACTCTCATCAAAATTTGCCATCTCCAACTCAACATCAAAATTTGCCATCACCAATTCATCATCAGTCCCTCCTAGGGAGGGAGAGATGGAATCACCCCAATGTCTCATCCACGTCGTGATGCGTCTCACAAATCCTCACAGCAATCTCATTTCCTGCACAAAACAAAGAAAACACAGGTGTGGAGTCATCATCATCACCACAGGTAAGTGGCTGCGTATGGTGCGACAGGTTCATCAATCCTAACTATTTCCTAAATGACTTTAACAACTTTACACTACCTGGGGTCTTTCTCCGGCCAACCCATTGGCCCTCTTACACTATGGGTTCTAAAAACGAATTCCCATTGGCCAAACTGTGGTGCTTTTCAATTTGGGGTCTCACTCCCCCGATTCATCTCCCGGTGCCCTCGCACAATTTCTGGGCTGTGGCGTGTACCTCTCCCAGCGGGTCTACCCACCTGCACACCTCCACCACTGCAGTTGCCTCCGAGCTTACCTGCTCCTTACCCTAACCTAACTACCAGGGGAAGGCCCTCTGGCTCTCTCCCCACTCCGTGCCCTCTCTGGCACTGGGCTGCCCGATCCACACCCGGGATCCTCAGGCACCCACTCACAACTACCGGCTCCCAGAGCCCACCTGCGGCCTCACCTGGCCGACATCCTCACAGTGGTGGAGTGCCCAACCAACTACACACACTAACAGGCTACACGCCCAGCCATTTCCACAACACTAATGCACCCATCCACAACACCATTCTGCATCCGCACCACCAATGCCAATATCCAACCACAATTTACCTATACCCTCTACCTAACACTTACACTACCCGCCCCGGGTACTCGTGAAAGGGGTCCACTCTTCCCCCATCCACACCTTCGCACCATGCACACCACTCCGTACCACTTACTCCAACTCTCTCCACACACCTGTACTTGCACACCTGTGCTCTCCCACCTGGTGCCACCTGCACCCTTCTCTCCCCAAGCGCATTCGCGCTGATCCACACACTCACTACTCATACACTGCTCCACACACCTGTCCAGTTGCACACCTGTGCAATCACACCTGTTCAATTCTCACACACACGGCATCATCTCAGCTAACTACTCCCCTCTGAAACTTGCGCTTCCCAGTCGTCCCTTTAAACTATTGCGCTCCCACGTCATTATCATCCACACTAATCTACCTGCGTCCCTACTACAGGTATCAGTCACTAACTAAACTTAACGTCACCTAAGGTCATCTTCTCTAGATCCCTACACACAATATCCTAACCCACCCGGGCTAGTTTTCACTGCCATACACCCCATAAGCTATTGCTCCTTTGCCCCCCACCTGTGAGGGATGGTGGATTTGCCATCCCACCACATCGGGGGTCTCTCACTACCAATTTTGCACATCAAATTTCAACAAATCAAAAATTTGGCCAATCACTGCCCATCATCTGCCAATCACTACTGCCAATCCTTTGCCAATCATCAAATTTTGTTTTTCTCTAATTTTGGGTCCTAAACACTAACCTCATCACCCAGTTTACTCACTAATACCTCTCGGTGCGCCAATCCCTGTCCAAAGCCCGGTTTCGTAAAGCCAAGCAATGGATGCTGGTTGTTTTGTGCCAGCGGCTGGATGCGTCCAGCACTCGGTGCAGGGAAGGAGGTTTACCCGGGCCGAGATCCCACGCACCATCTCGGCACGGAGCCATCCAATGTCCCGATCTCGACCTGCCGGCACGTCTCAACAAAACGTGGTCGCCATAACGACCCTTCCTATCGGGCTGCCAGCTCCGCCTAGTGGAGCCTGGACGCGGCCGTTCAAAGCGAGGCCCGGCACGCACCGAGGGCCTGCTTCGGCTAAAAGTCGCTCTAACCTCTAACCCGTGTAACGTCGATGCTTCACCTGGACGCTTACACCCCGCAGCCCGTTCCTTGCTCACACATCCAGCTGTGCCCATGCTCCTCGTACCCTTCCTTACACACCCAGGTACACCCATTCCACTCACAGCCTTGGTCACACACCTGACCACCGAACACTTTGGCACACATCCGTTGGTAGCACACCACACCAACACACCTCTTCGCGCCCCCTCCTCTGTCACCTCCTCTGTGACAATCACAGGTGTGCCCTCATTCGCACACCCATCCACGTGCCTCACCACCAACTCCAGCGTGCATTCCCACTCACGCTCTACCATTCCAGGTGTGCATCCTTCCATCCCAGGTGTACATCCTCGCTCACCTGTCACAACCAACTCACGCTCCTTGTCACTCTCACTACTCTCACTACTCTCACCTCCACTCGTGACAACGCACTCACCCTTACTCTTGACAGCACACTCTTTCTCCATGCACCTGTCCGTCACACACCTTTCTCGCGCACACTCTCCCGTTACACCCTCTGTAACACTCACCACAGGTGGACACTCTTCCTTACTTCTGACAGCGCACTCTTTCCTCATGCACCTGTCGGTCACACACCTTTCTCGCGCACACTCTCCCGTTACACCCTCTGTAACACTCACCACAGGTGGACACTCTTCCTTACTTCTGACAGCGCACTCTTTCCTCATGCACCTGTCGGTCACACACCTTTCTCGCGCACACTCTCCCGTTACACCCTCTGTAACACTCACCACAGGTGGACACTCTTCCTTACTTCTGACAGCGCACTCTTTCCTCATGCACCTGTCCGTCACACACCTTTCTCGCGCACACTCCTGCGCACACTCTCCCGTCACACCCTCTGTAACACTCACCACACCGCGCTCCCATGTGCTCCCTCGCACACACGCTACGACCGACTCACTCTCGCCAGCACACTCACTCCTTGGTACACACTTTTTCCTCACACACCCCAGAGTCGGACTTTCTTGCACACCCCCTTTTTCGCACACCAGACCTTTCGCACACTTCACCAGTGGCCTCTCACGAACACCCGGGTCCATCTCGACCCCCAAGCTCATTAAATCCCCTGGCGCATCATACGCACGACCATATTGGTCACCACTTACACCGGGTCCTCCTTCTCTTCGCTTCTCCTCCATCACCTGCGAATCCCTCATCCGGTTAATGAGCACATCATCACGATCCAAACACAGACTTTGGACCAATTCTTTTATCTCCTCTTTTATCTCTTTCTTATCCCCTCTCCGTCGCTTCTTAATTTCGCTCATCCCTTCTTCCACTTCTTCTAATTTGTGCTTCACCTCTTTTATTCCCCGGTACGTCTCCTCAAGCTCGTCCTCCAAGGCTACCTTGACCGTTTCCATGTGCGTCCTCACCTGCCGGTCCTTCGTCTCCATTACCTCTATCACCTCGTCCAACCTCGTTGTCAGTCCCTCACGTACCATCTGACATTCCCTCTTCGTCGCCACCAAGTCATCTTTTAGTTCTCTCTGTGTCGCTTTTAAACCTCCTAATACCGCAGTGTTCCTTTGAACCTGCTCCACTAACTCCGTCTGTCCCACCGTCAGCTGCTCCACCTCCTGCGTCAGGTCCTCTATGCCCCCTTGCAATTTTACAGTCCCCTTTCTCACCTCCTTCTCCATGTGCTCCTTACAGTCCCTCACCTCCTCGCGCACTCCTCCGACCTCCTCACTCACTCCTCTTCTGATCTGCTCTCCCATCACTTGCATCTCCTTCCCAGATGCCACCCTCATCTGCTCCATTTCCTCCCTGTGAGCATCCAGTTTGGTTTCTACCCCCATTCTGACCCCCTCTATCTGCTGCTCCATTTGTTTAACTTCCCTTTCCGCTTGGTCCCTCATGTCCCTCAATTTGCCTTCCATACTGTTTTCTAACCCCTCTAACCCTTTTTGCATCCCTTCCATTTGATTCTCTTGAGCGGCCATTCTGTTTTCTACCCCCGTTAACCCATTTTTCACCTCCTTTATCCCGTTGTCTAACCCCTCAAAATTTTTGTCTACCTTCTCACCAGTACCCCTCGCTTCGTCCCTCATTACCCCCATCTGGCTTCCCATTACCCCCAATCGCTCACTCCGAGCATCCATCCGGTTCCCCATTTCCTTCATTTGGCCCTCCAATCGCTCACTCCGAGCCCTCATCCGGTTCCCCATTACCCCCAATTGCTCACTCCGAGCCCTCATTTGCTCACAATGAGCATCCATCAGATTCCCCATTCTGTTTTCCCTTTCTTCATTATACTGGACCACAAGGGCCTTCATTTGTATAAAAAACAAATTCCAATCCACCGGGGGCGCTGCTACGGTCGCCGGCGCGGTGACCAGCGAGGCGCCATTTCGCGCGTCTGCTACCCCCGCTGTTTCGCTCTCCTCATGTCCCTCATGTCCCTCAATTTGGTCCTGGACCGACCCTGCTTCACTCTCCGCTACCGGACCCCAGCCGTCTTGATCCGCCATAACGCGACTTGCAAAGTTCGAGTTTCGTAAAACAAATACAATTTTTTTTTTTTTTTTTTTTTTCCCGTTATAATTTCGTCGAGCGCAGTAACTGCGGGACGATTTTCCCTCCCAAAATTTGGGCCTAACTAATTTAGTCCCGGGTCCGAATCCCACTCCTGACACCAATTGTTACAGACGTGGCTTGGATGTTATTTACCGAGCGGTTTTATGGTATGACCACGTCTGCACAAGTTACCCGATTGTGCCCGAACGTTGACTAGTCGCGCGATGCTGGCTCAATAAGAAAAAGAAGACACCCGGCTGGATTACAATAACACAATACGACACCAATGTTTCGATTCTCAAGTATATTCGTACGGAAAAGGTTAGATTACAGGGGCTAGAGGTATATTACAGGAAGACAGGCACTTAGACACACTCTTATATTAACCCCGGACAGACGACAGACAAACGGGACAACGGCTGACTCACACGGGGGTTTGATGGCTAGGAAAGGCAGGATCGATGGCTCCAGGTCCTCCTGGGCTCGGGGCAGGGTACAGTACGGTCCGGTCCGGTCCAAAGATGCGGGGAGGTATCGTCGCGCTGGGGGTGGCGGTGGCTTCTCTCTCCAAGCTGAGGCGCATCTCACGTCACATCCGGCGCGGGGCCGCGTATATCCGGCGGGGAGTGACACGCCCTCGGCTCGTTAGCTCCGCCCCAGATGGAATCGGCACGTTGCTTCTCATTGGGTGCGTGGGGGGGGGTTACTGGCTCCGCCCCTGACGAGGAGCTGACAGCCAGCCCCTTCGGGGTAACGCCGTGGAGCGCATGGTCATGGTGGGTAACCGAGCCGGTGTGAGGACGCACACTCCCCGCCCCTCTGTTGTTGTAGTCGTAGTTGTAGTTGTAATTGTTGTTGTAGTTGTTGTTATTGTTGTTGTTTGGGGAAGAAGATGGGAGGAGGTATGGGAAAGGTCCTAAACTCACTACTGATGCCATATAATCACATTCTGGTGCAACGAAGAGTCATAATTAATGGAAACGAGGCCTTAACTGACATAGATTAAGAATAACTAGGAAGATGTCCGAAAGTTGTCTACGTGTGGTGCGGTGGACCTGGGCACGACATTTAATGGGGGAATAAGGGGAAGGTCGGCTCTACTGATTGTTGTTTACATGCAATGGGACTAGGGAATGGGGGATTGGGGATAGTCGGGGAGTATTGGGGAAATAGGGGAATATTTACAAGCGGATATGGAGGCCAAATTCCATATTCGCAACAATATATATATATTGTGTTTCAGGCGTTTCAGGCGTTCATGCGAAATGCAAAAATATACGGTGAATAAGCACAGCTTCAATTGCTCTCGACAATATATATATATATTGCAAAAGCATTGCAATATATATATATATATATATATATATATATATATATATATATATATATATATATATATATATATATATATATATGGGGTATATATATATATATATATATATATATATATATATATATATATTGTCGAGAGCAATTGAAGCTGTGCTTATTCACCGTATATTTTTGCATTTCGCATGAACGCCTGAAACACATCAAGGAATTCCCACCTAATGTTTTGGCCCGTTCATATTTAGAATCCCATTTCAACCCCTTTTCATTTCCCATTTCCTTATTGCAAATAATTAATCTAACGTAATCCATAACTTTTTGTGTATTGTAATCCACTGTGTTGTGTTGACTTTTGTGCACCTTTTATTTTGATGGCCTTTTCCCATCGAATAGTATAATTTAAATGATTTCTGTAAATTATGTTAAAGGTGAACTGTATTTAAATTATAAACCTCAAAACATAGTTCATTAACCTAAAGTAAGAACCTCAACCTATAAGCAATTGACTGGTTTCCCGACCAAACGGATCATCAGCCGGGCACCGTTCTTCCTCGAGGTTTTGATCTTTTCAGCCCAGGATCTCTCCAAACAGCGGATTCACAACCTCGGTCATGGATCCACATCAGTAGTTGCATCTATTCAAACACTGACCTGGATATATTCTTGCATTTACAAGTTTGGTGCTTTATTATCTATGCAAGCTTTTTCTTTTATTCATCAAAGGGAAACACATTTAACAATATTTGATAAACCCCTATGTTTTATTTTGATTCAGTATCTCGCCAAATCAATAATGAACACAATAAAATGTCGCTTTACTATAATTATATATTTATTTCAGATAAGCTACACAGCAACGTGTAAATGTCTAAGTAATAAAAATGAATATCCATCCTTTCTTCGCACCGTACCGAGTGATGCTTTCCAGTCCATGGCAATGGCTCACATTGTGTCGCACTTCCATTGGGATTTCCTGGGAGCATTGCAAGATAATGATGATTATGGAAAACAAGGGATCGCTCAATTTGCTAATGAAGCGGAGAACAAAGGGCATTGTCTGGACTTTATTGAAACACTTCCAAATGTTGATGACATCACCAAAATGCTGAAACTGGGTGAGGCTATTTTTGTTTTTCAGTATACAACAACACACACACACAACAGTCATTTTAAGGCCATTTTCCCTGCGAGAGCGGGGGTTAGCCTATTCAGTATACAAAATGTGACATATTAGAGTAATTTTAGAAGACACTTGGTGAGAGCAAGGAGCTGCATTCTCTTTCAATAACTGCGAGCCCATCTTTTGCATTTGAACAATATGGAATCTTTCTGCAACTCACATTCAACAAGTAAAATAAATGAATAAAAATGTCACTTGTTTCCAAACTTTTTACCTGTTAATTTGAACAAATCATTCTGCACAATGCAGTAATTGCCCAAGTGTGGTTTGGGAAATATGCAATTTCTTGTTTCCCAAACAAGCTGAGGTAAACGTTATAAATCTGCACATATTATTGTCATTCAACGATCATTGAAAATGTCCAAAGGAGATTATCCCCCACCCCCTCTCCATCGCCCACAACCATCAATGCTGCGACTCGGGGATGCCTCTTCATGGTGGTTGTATCCCCCAACGCAATTTGGGGGCCAAATCCCCCTATACTTCCTTGCTTCCCGGATTCATCAGGGTAGCGCGGTGACGATCAAAATGCCGATTAGTCCCCATTGACTGGCTCTTTCCCTCTTGCCTCTGCTCTTTTCTCTTTCTCTAACTCAGTCGTGACCCTGACTTTGTGAAGGTGGGGGTACACCATCCTGGATGTGGGATATCTCTGGGTCGCTCCCGTGAGATCGATCGGCTGTCTCCGTGCTGCGGGTTTGTTCGAGAGAACTGTCCGGGGCTATACAACAACAACCATCAATGCTGTGCTCCATTCGGGTTGGCCAGAGGGAAGTCCCCAGCCCACGTGCTTCATGAAAAGGCTTGGGCAAGTCCCCCACGAACACACATCAACAATGCATCAAAACGATAGTTTGCAGATGGCAGGCCCCGTCAAACAAAGGGTAAAATGCAGACAGGGGAACATGAAATGGCGGAACCAAAATATTAAAGATTTAACTCAAACAAGAACAAAAAAGCCAGGAAAAATCTCTAAAAAAACAACACAATTCTCATGTCTTACAGCCCCCAATCCGGGAGTAAAATGTGAGGGAGAAAGAGGTCAAACCCAGCACCGGGGAGGGGAAGCAATGGGTGACGTTGACGCCACACCCACAAACTGCTAGACTATAATTTAGAATTTAATTTAGTGATATCATCATAAGCCATGGTCATCAAAACAAAACCGATCGTCTAACAATGGCATAGCCGGGCTTGTATCTGCTGAGTGGAGGATCTACTGTTCGTCTGTCATGTGACTAGATCCTCAGCTCTGATTGGTGGGCGTTTGTGAGGAACATACATACACCGGATGGACAAACAAACGCTGTTCCAGACAGCATTTTTCTCGACCAATTTATCCCTAGATCATGCTCAAGAAATTTCATACTGATCGGATCAAGCATTCTACTTGTCAATTTATGAAGGCACCTATGACATCATCATTAACAGAGAACCCTTATTAGTCCCCTACCGGGGACTATAGGTTTTCACGCCGTCCCTCCGTCCGTCAGTCTGTCAGTCTGTCAGTCCGTCAGTCCGTCACGCAAAGAACAGTTTTCCGGACTTTTTTTCTAAACGCTTAATGCTAATGATTTCAAACTTGGTACACGGTTTCCTCATGATAAGTTACAGATCAATTTCGAAATTCTGATAATTCTGATGATCCTTAACTCAGTGCCATTTTAAGTTTTAATTTCCTTTAAAAAAGATTTTCTCTGCAATAATAGGACCGATTGAGATCAAATTTTCACCGTAGGGGGGACTCGGTCTGTAGAATATTTTAATGGTAATTATGACGTCACAGGTCACGTGGTTTGGCCGCCATATTGTTTTTCGTGAAAACACAAAAACCCCTTTTTCTCTTCAACGGCTGAGCAGATTGAGGCCAAACTTTGCAGGTAGAATCACATACCCATGAATAACAAAAAAGTCAGCGAGCATGACGTCATGCATCACATGGTTTCAGAGTTATGACGTTTTTAAGCATGAACTTTTAAAACCGAGCCCCTCCCTCATTTTTGATCCAATCGAGGGGAAACTTCACAGATCTGTTCAGCACGTCAGTCTACTAAAATGCCCTTTTGGAATTTGCGATAGGGCACGTGATTTGGCAGATATCGTTAATTAAACGAAAATATAAAAATAAAAATAAAAAGTATATCTCTTGTTTATTCTAGAGTTCTCCTCAAGCCGCACCGTGCGCCCCCAGCCTCGTCTCGCGAACGTCAAAAGCACGACACGGCGCGCACTTTCCGGAGGGGCAGAGACAAGCCGAGCAACATATATATATACACATCGATCATTGATCGTGAACCGGAAAATATAATAAATTACTGATATTTAGCGACTCAAAAGGTTCTTTATCAACAACTTATTTTCTCGTGCTTCTGCTGACCTGTCTGCAAGGTGTATAAATCGAAGTCCCGAGTGCGAATCACAGGTGAGCCCGTCCTGAGGTAATTAGCGATTGGGAACGATTCAGAACATGTGGGTGAATAACCCTTGGTGATTTCCCCAACAGTTTTCCGGACGACAGACTGCCGGTAGGGGACATGTATTGCAGCGCAATACTCAGAATGCTTGTTCCTCATGGGGAGTGCTTTACAATAAGCCAGCTTTCAATTGTTTTGCATGGTGCTGTTACAGAGCTATTGAGGTGCAAAGTTTTTGTTTTTTCCAAGATGGCACCTGTACCACACGATCTATGATGTAATAATTATGATTTTAAAATTCTACAGGATGAGGCGCTCTTATGGGGAAAAATTTGTGTTAAACAGACCAAATTTGCAGAGAAAACAAATTTTAAAGGGAATAAACCTGCAAGTTGCTGGCAGAAGGGACATTTTATACGAGTACATACATCGGATGGACAGACAAATGCTGTTACAGACAGCATTGCCCTTTGGGCTGCGCCGTAAAAACAAGTAGCCTATGTTCTATAGGACGTCCATTTTGGTCTATATGTGAAGTTGGCAAAGGGCACTTGGCCCAGTAATTTGGGCGTGATTGGTGTTTCACCCACACAAATAGACACACAGAAAATGACTTTTATTTATAAGATATCTCTTGTAAAATGCATTCCACAGTTACTATTTATTTTTTATCTGTAATGTTACTTGGTATATGTTTGTTTAATAAGCAATTATTTGTTTGATATTGTTGAAGAACAAATTTGTGTACATATACAATGCATGAACACTTGTAAATATTTTAATAACACTGGGAAAATACTCATTCGGTTACAACAGAAATACATGATATATATCAAGCTCACACAGCACAGGACCCAGGTCGAAATGAGCATTCTTCACCGATTGAGCGAACTCAGCTCAATTTATATTCATTCAGCACAATAGGAGAATATTTGATTGGGTCTTCACAGTAGGAGGGGGTTTGTGGGAGGAGATCGGGGGGCGAGGGATTCTGATGAGGGATTAGGGAAGGATAGATCTGGGGGATGGGGATCACTGATTAGGAAGCAGGAAGTGGGGAGGAGATTGATTGGGGGCCGAGAAACCTTGATAGCTATTATCTTCTCAGTGGGTAACTTGATTAGAGAAGAAGTTTTGTCTTTGTTTTACAGACCTTATCCCCAACTTAGTATTTACACAAGACTGCACATGAAAGATATGTATATCTTTCCATCACAAGGTAACTTTTGAGTTAACCAGAGTCTGAATTATATTCTTAAATTCCTAGGCTTGATTAAACATATATATATATATATATATATATATATATATATATATATATATATATATATATATATATATATATATATATACAGACTTGGCATTTAATATGGAATATTTTTTTTGTGGGGATGAACTTACTTTTCAAGTTGACTTAGAACCAAAAGTTCATTGGAATTATGTTGAAATTATTCTAGATTTTGTTAATGCGACCTTTAAAAGAAAAAAAAACACATTTGACATTTCAAAGCAAATAAATTGATCCTTGAAAGTGATGTAAACCGATATCGAACTCAATTCATGGACAGTACTGTGTTAAACTTCTGTACATTTTCCAGAAGTATTTCTTTATTTTGCACATTAGCCAAATTTTTTTTTAACAAAAACAAAAGTTAAATTACAACTGGGATTACGGACAGTAAAATTACAGTTCAGTACGTCGTGTAACCCCCACGAGCATTCAGGAGAGCACGTACACGTCGAGGCATGCTGTTCACGAGATTTGCCAAGGTTTGGACAGGAATCGCTTGCCATGCAGTGACAATAGCCTGCTGCAATTCACGCACAGAGGCAGGCTGCTGGTCCAAGTGGTCGATTTGACGCGTTAATTCTGCCCACAAGTTCTCTATCGGATTCATATCCGGGGACATGGCAGGCCACTCCATATGCTCTACACCACGGTCAGCAAGAAAGTGTTGGATCATGCGAGCACGATGTGGCCATGCATTGTCATCTTGGAAGACAAAGTTTCTTCGAAAGGCTACACGAGCAAATGGAAGCAATGTTTCTTCCAGAATGGCCCTGTACTTGAACTGGTTCAGGTTTCCATTCAGAACAACCAGGTCAGTTTTGCCCCCTGCATGAAAAGCAGCCCAAACGGTCACCCCACCACCTCCAGCTTGGACTCTTGGCACTATACAATCTTCGTTGTAGGCTTCATGCACTTGTCTGCACACTCGGACATGGCCATCTTGACGATAGACCAGAAATCAAGACTCGTCACTGAAGATCACTTGATTCCAGTGTCCTGGCTGCCATTGACGGTGCTCTCTGGCTCACTGTAATCAGCGCTGGCAGTGTTGTCTGGTCTGGCGTGGCTTTCTCAGGGGATGCCTGGCACGACAGCCTGCTTGAACCCTTCGTTGGTTGACTAGCTTTCTGGATACAGGTACATTTGTCAGTTGCTGCCACTCAGCCCTAAGCCGATTAGCTGACTTGGTACGGCCATTGCAGACTAACCGGTGCAGCTGGCGATCATCCCTCCTTGTGGTTCTGCGGGGACATCCTGGCCTCGATATTGGAGGAGGGACACCCCTCTGAGCATTTCGTTTCGGGATCTTTGACACCTGACCTTGAATGATGCCATACTGCTGAGCAATAGCACACTGTTTCATGCCGGAATTTCGTAAAGCCACCACTCCATGACAAACAGCATTGTCGAGTTGACGGACTATCTCCAGAGGAAGCGGCAAATAACTTTTGTAGACGTGCAGCATTTATTTTCCACTGATACAGAACGCAACAACCCTTATATACCCGATTGTGAAGCCAATCGTCAAATGTACCTGTCCGTACATTTTGTCACGCCACCTGTGATATAATGCTGTTATTGACTTCTTGCTGCGACAGACAATCAGTGACATGGTTCTTTTAACAAAGAAATCACCGAAGGGTAAAAGAAACTCACCAGATTGATATACCGAGTTCAGAAAGGAAACCCGTCAAGAAAAAAAAAAATTCCATATTAAATGCCAAGTCTGTATGTATATATATATATATATATATATATATATATATATATATATATATATATATATATATATATATATATATATATATATATATATATATATATACATATATATATATATATATATATATATATATACATATATATATATATATATATATATGTTGGAACCCATCTGTGGATCGGTCCCATCGGCCGATGGGTCTGACCCATCTGTGGATGCACGAGAAATGACAATGCAGACCCATCGGCCGATGGGTCTGCGCTATCTGCGGATGTGTTGTTCACCTTGAAGGAATGTATATGCATCAATGGTGGATGAGTATGTTTATTTGAACCTAAAAATATTATCTTATTTTTATCTTATCGACAAACCACATGTCACGGACTGCTTTATAAACATTTATGACATCAATTGCTTATTTTTAGGTTCAAATAAACATACTCATCCACCATTGATGCATATACATTCCTTCAAGGTGAACAACACATCCGCAGATGGCGCAGACCCATCGCCCGATGGGTCTGCATTGTCATTTCTCGTGCATCCACAGATGGGTCAGACCCATCGGCCGATAGGACCGATCCACAGATGGGTTCCAACATATATATATATATATATATACATGCATCCTTATTATAATAATAATAATAATAATTCATTTATTTTGTATAGCGCTTTTCCAGAAGCCCAAAGGCGCTTTGACAGAGTGGAAAACATAATGCATAACAATACATGAAAACAACAATTGCAAAAAGACAAGAATCAAGAAAACAAACAGCAGCGATATACGGCATATATATAAGACAAGAATCAAAAAGACAAGACAAGAATCAATAGGGAAATATTTAAAGCAAAAGGAGGGAGAAGGAGAAGAGATAGTCAGGGGTTAAATGCTGTGGGTTGAATGTTGAATGCAGCGTTGAACAGGTGGGTCTTTAGTGATGTTTTGAATGTGGTGAGTGAGGAGGAGTCTCTGATGGTGTGAGGTAGTGAGTTCCAGAGGGTGGGAGCAGCGATGGAGAAGGCCCTGTCCCCCCAGGATCTGAATTTGGTCCGGATGGAGGGGGTCAGGAGGTTGGTACCAGCAGAGCGGAGGTTGCGGGTGGGAGTGTGTCTGGAGAGGAGGTCAGCCAGGTAGGATGGGGCCAGGTTATGGAGGGCTTTGTATGTCAAGAGGAGGATTTTGTACTGGATTCTCTGGGGGATGGGGAGCCAGTGAAGCTTGTAAAGGACGGGGGTGATGTGGTCACGGGTCCGGGAATGAGTGAGTAGACGGGCAGCGGAGTTCTGAATGTATTGGAGTTTATTGGTGATTTTTTAGGGTGAACCATAGAGGAGGCTATTGCAGTAGTCCAGACGGGAGGTGATGAAGGCGTGGATGAGGGTTTCTGCAGCCGTGGAGGAGAGGGATGAGCGGAGACGGGCAATGTTTTTCAGGTGAAAGAAGGCTGACTTTGTGATCTGTTTAGTGTATTTGTCGAAGGAAAGGGTTTGGTCAAAGATGACGCCAAGATTCCGGATGTGAGGGGAGGTGGATACTGGGATACCGTCGATGTTGAGGGCAAAGTTATGGGTGGATTTTGTGAGCGTTTTTGGGCCAATGATGATTATTTCAGATTTATCACAGTTAAGCTTGAGGAAGTTGATTTGAAGCCAGGATTTTATTTCAGTGATGCAGTTTGTCAGGATAGAGTGGGTGTCGGTGGAGACGGACTTGGTGGAGATGAAAAGCTGGATGTCATCAGCGAAGCAGTGGAATTGGAGACCATGACGGCGGATTAAGTGACCGAGCGGGGACAGGTAAAGGATGAAGAGGAGGGGGCCAAGAACTGAACCTTGGGGGACACCTTGGGGGAGGGGAGCAGTGGGGGATTTGCAGTTATTGATGGAGATGAACTGGCATCTGTCAGAGAGGTATGATTTAATCCAAGAGAGGGCAGTGCCGGTGACGTTAAAGGTGGATTCAAGTCGGGTGAGGAGGATAGTGTGATCGATGGTGTCAAAGGCAGCGCTGAGGTCGAGGAGGACGAGAATGTTGAGGTTGCCAGCGTCAGAGGAGAGGAGAAGGTCGTTGGTGATTTTGAGGAGAGCAGTTTCAGTACTGTGGTTGGAGCGGAATCCGGATTGGAATGTTTCATACAAGTTATTGGCAGAGAGATGATGTTTGAGTTGAGTGGCTACAGCGCGTTCCAAAACTTTTGACAGAAAGGGTAGGTTGGAGATGGGTCTGAAGTTGTTTAGGGTGTCAGGGTTTAGACCAGGTTTTTTTAGAATGGGGGTAACAGCAGCAATTTTGAGGGAAGGTGGGACGATGCCTGTAGACAGGGAGGAGTTTATTGTTGCAATGATAAGTGGAGAGAGAGCAGGGAGGGAGGCTTTGACAAAGCTGGAGGGGATGGGGTCAAGAGTGCAGGTGGCAGTTTTCATTCCTATGAGGAGTTCAGAGAGGTCAGTAGGAGAGATTGGGGAGAACCGAGACAGGGGATGGCAGGACAAGGGGGGGCAGGTGGTTGGAGGGGGAGCGGGTGCGGCGGTGGTCAAGCTGTTGTAGATGTTGTCAATTTTGCGTTGGAAGAAAGAGAGGAAGGAGATGCAGTTGTCTACTGTGAATGACTGGGTGGTGGTGTTCAGGGGGCGGAGGAGTTTGTTTATTGTCGAGAAGAGTGCTTTTGGGTTTCCGGAGCCAGAGTGGATAATTTGAGAGTAGTAGGCGGAGCGGGCGCGGGAGAGGGCATCTTTGTAGTGTTGTATGTGGTCCTTGTAGGCTTGGGAGTGAACTGTGAGACCCGTTTTATTGCGGAGTCTTTCAAGTTGGCGAGCACGAGTTTTCATCAGGTGGAGTTCAGGGGTAAACCAGGGAGCAGAATGGGTGAAAGAAACTGTTTTGGTTTTTACAGGCGCAAGCTGGTCAAGGCAGGAGGAGAGAGTGTGGTTGTAGTAGTCAGTGAGGTCGGAAGGGGTGTGGAGGTCAATGAAGGGAGAAGTGGACATTTTTTCAGAGAGGGTGGATGAGAATGAGGTAGGTGAAAGAGCGTTTAGCTTACGGAAGTTGATTGTGCGATAATGCCTTGGTGTTGGGGCGGGGATGTTGATGGTCAGAGTGATGGCTAAGTGGTCAGAGAGGGTGAGGTCGGAGCCATAGAGATGGTGCAAATTTAATCCAGTGGAGCAGACAAGGTCCAAAATGTGACCACGGATATGGGTAGGAAAGTCGACATGTTGAGTGAGGTTAAAGCAGGTGAGTAAATCAGTGAAGTCAGTGGTTATTGTGGAGTCAGTGGAGTCCATGTGGATATTGAAATCACCAAGGAGGAGGATTGAGGGGGAGAGGGAACATAGCTGGGTCAGAAAGTAGGAGAAGTCAGACAGGAATGATGGGTGTGGTTTGGGAGGGCGGTAGACGACAGCCATGACTGACTGCGTGTGACCAGAGAGTTTTAAAGCCAGGTGTTCAAATGATGGAGCAGATGAGATGGAGATGAGGTTGGTCTTGATGTCTTGACGGTGGATAACGGCAATTCCACCACCTCGGCCCTCCGAGCGTGGTTTATTGACGTAGGAATATCCACTGGGTGTGGTGAGGTTGAGTGTGTAGTAGTCCAGAGGTTGTTGCCAGGTTTCGGTGAGACAGAGAAAGTCCAGTTTGTTATCCAGGATGTATTCGTTCAGGATGAGGCATTTATTGTTGAGGGACCGGGTGTTGAACAGGGTGAGCTTGATGTTGTTTTGAACAGCAGGGATGAATTCAGGTGATTTAGCCAGGGTTCGTAGGCAAGAGGTGCGATCGTGTGGGTTGCTGTGACCAGGTGCGCTGGGACGAAGAGTGAGAGTGCGCTGAGCCGACCAGAGGACGGGGATGGAGTGACCTGATTGCGAATAAACAAACTTGCGACCGGAGCCACGGTGAATGTACCTGGGTCGTCGGAGGAGTCCATTTGATTTGATGGCAGAGATGCATGATGGGGTGGAGCGGGTATTGAGCAGAAGAAGCCTTGCGGCGGAGTACTTCAGAGCCATGCCAGGCAGGAGCGAAGGGACGAGTACGAGGCCAAGGTCGAGGAGGCAAAGCGGCAAACGCAGCGGCAAACGACTGCAGCCGCTAATCAAGACCACAGCGGCAAACAAGGCCACAAGGCCACCGGCAAACAAGGCCACGGCCACAAACAACGGGAGCGGGCCTTTCGAATTCCGTATTCCGTACCATCAAAAGCAGATTCCGTTATCCAGCCGGAGAACACGCGGCACGTGCGGGTGTGAAAAGGCAGGACAGGTGTGAGATGTCAGGTCAGAAAGGTAGAAGCGGACCCTGTACATCCATCCAGTCGGAGAAGCGGCGAATATGCAACGCCAGCGTCCTCTCGCAACCGAACCCGGAAGTGCCCGCTTAATATTATATTATTAATATAATAAATCCTTTCCTACAAAAGTCTTTATAAACTATTCAGCATAGTATTGTTAAGTATTGTTAAGACTATAGTATTGTTAAGATTCATCAATGAACTGAACTATTTCTATCTCATTAACAATACATCGGGGTTCAGGTAGGGCATTTTGTCATGACAATGCCTTTTATTAAATTAAAAGGACAAGGGACAGGTTTTAATTTGAATGCCTGCGATAACTCGCCTAATCCTGGCTTGTAGAGGCCTTTATATTTCTACATTTTTCATCAATATCCATTATAACTCTTCACATATTAGTCAGGTTCACTATGTTAACAAATATAATTTCGTTCAAAATTTTGGTAGATTAGCAAAACTATACATTTTTGGAATATTCAGAGCATGAGGAATCCAAAAATTAATGTTTACCTTTGCGTAGACACCTTTGCGAAAATGACACAGGACAGTGATGAAGATAGTCAGGTTCACTATGTTAACAAATACAATTTCGTTCAAAATTTTGGGATTAGCAAACCTGTACATTTTTGGAATCTTCAGAGCATGGAGAATCTGAAAATCAATGTCGGCATTTGCACAGACACCTGCATGGCCGCCATTTTGGATTTTGAAAATGGCCGCCATAAAATACATATTTTGCGCTATCTCGGCTTCTAGTCAACCTAGAGACTTAATTAAAGATGCTAATCCTATGTTTTCTGGGTCAAGGAATCCAATAAAGGCCTCAAAATAGTGCTCAGGATTATAGAAAAGCAACAAACAAAGGTAATTGAAAACCATTGTCTTTATATTTGTGATATAACTGTATTACATAATACATGATATTGCAAGTCATTTGAAGTTATAGGAAGTTATAGGTTGTTATAGGTAGTATCAGATTTAACTATAAGTCCTATACACAGGATCTACGAGGTCTATACCGTTCAGGAATATGCTTTTACAGATCTTCATCACTGTCCTGAGTGTCATTTTCGCAAAGGTGTCTACGCAAATGTAAACATTAATTTTTGGATTCCTCATGCTCTGAATATTCCAAAAATGTATAGTTTTGCTAATCTACCAAAATTTTGAACGAAAAAACATCGTGAACCTGACTATATTTTAATTTATATTTTTAATCATGAGGAAAACATTATTTCTCTCACTACAGTTCAAATTATTGAAAAAAGCAAAGTATCAGTCGTTGTTGTTTTCAGTGGAGAACGGAGTTTTGGTCCTTTTGTTGAGGAACTTTGGAAAAGAAACATTACAGGAAAGACGTGGATCGCAAGTGAAGATTGGGCAACTTTCAAACCATACGCCTCTGAAAGATTTGCTCACTTATTTCAGGGGACCATTGGTTTTACTCTCCAGCGAGGTTCAATCCCAGGTTTTTCTGAATTTCTTGTAAATCTTCGGCCATTCTTACAAAATTCACTTTGTGAACATGAGTCTATCAGATATACACATCAAATTAGCTTTGAAATAGCAAGGAAATACAATAAAAGGGATATTTTCAATGTTTCAAATGTAAGAATGACAAAGAAATGTACGCATGTTCCAAGTTGCCTCCAAGAAAAACTGGAATTATATAATAACCAGACGACACATGGTATTCCAAATAACAGGACGTTTTCAAATGACAGAATGCTCAAATTCTATCACAAAAACATGGGGCAGGAAACAACACATATTACAAATCATTTTGCGAATGATAATCAAATCAGTGTTTTATATCATGAAAATAACAGCAATATTACATGGAAAACAAAACAAACAAAATTCCCAAATTATTGCTGTAACATGGAAAGCTCAGTGAATGTATTTCTTTTGGAATTCTGGGAAATGACTTTCAACTGCTCGTGGAGCATTTCAACCACCAAACTACGGACCTGCAACTGTTTTGAAGATCTCAGGAATTTTAAGACAGAATTCACTGATGTGTCTCACATGAGGGTGACGTACCGCTCATACACAGCTACGTATGCCGTTGCTCATGCTTTGCACGATTTGCAACAATGTATTCCTGGTCGAGGTCCATTAGATAATGGCACTTGTGCTATGATTACAAACTTCAAATCATGGCAGGTAATAAGCGAGTAAACCATCATTCAAATATATTGTTTATTGATATTCATGAGACAAATCACCACAACGTTATTTATTAAAGTGTTTCGATGTTGTAATGGTCATGAATTTTAGTTTTACCTTCCTTGTTATCGATAACGATTAGGTGAGTTACAATGATGATGAATTCCAGAATTTTAATGGTTTTGTAAAAATTGACAAGTGCACATAAACAATCCACTTTCCTTTCTCTCCAAGTATAATTTCTGTGACATTCCTGTGATTGATTTATTCCATTTCGAATTATTCTCCATGAACATTCCAGCTTTTATACTATTTGAAGAAGGTCACATTCAGCATTTACAAGGCAGAAACTGTGTTTTTCAATAAAAATGGAGATCCTCCTGCAGTATATGAGATTGTGAACTGGCAGAAAAACAAGGAAAGTGCCTTAGATTTTAAAGTTGTTGGTATTTTTGATTCATCGTATCCAGAAGAGCAGCAGCTCAGTTTTCTCTCACATGGTGTAGTCTATAATGATGGGTCGCAAAAGGCAAGTTTTTCTTATATTAAAGGAAACTTTTGCTTGCATCCAGTTCTAATATTATTGAATCTGTAAGTGATAAAAATCACAAGTGACTCAATGACGGCTTGTCCCATAAATTATTATGATAAAATCTTTGTGATTAATTCTGTTTTCAAGGTTCCAAGCTCTTTGTGCAGCAATCCCTGCCAACCTGGAACACGGAAGATTGCCCAGAAAGGAGAGCCATTATGTTGTTATGATTGCATTGCATGCCCACAAGGACAATTCTCCAATGAGACAGGTAAAAAATACCCGGTGATGAACACAGTTTTAAAAAATACCACACTTGAAAACGAGCGTAACAGCTCAGAAATGTTGCCTTCTCGTCCTCGTCACCCCCACTCCTCCTGTTCTAAAAATGCTGTCCTTTTATCCCACATGCTGTTATTATTCCCCTACCGGTGTACACCGGAGGGGACTCTAGGTTTGCACTCCGTCCCTCCATCTGTCAGTCCGTCATGCAAAGAAAAGCTTTCCGGACTTTTTTCCTAAACTCTTAATGCTAATGATTTCAAACATGGTACATGGTTTCCTCATGATAGGTTACAGATCAAGTTCGAACTTCACGACGTTTCGATCATTTTTGACAAAGGTATGGCACTTTGAACTTTGGTAGTTTCCCCAACAGTTTTCCGGGCTATAATTTGAGTGCGGTAAGTCAAAGCTGTTAATATTCCTTGTTTTAACTCCAATTTGCATTCTGTTTCCACTTTTAGTGAGAAGTAAGGGTCGGTGCAACCATTCATAAACTTTATTTGGTGCAAATTGGATAATTTTTAACCGAGTTACCTCAGACCGTGGGTTGGTAATTATATAATTCACACATAGTGCAATACGTGCAGGCTGCTCCATGGAGCGACCTTGCGGGCTTATTTTAACTCCGATTTACAATCTTTTCCCCCTTTTAGTGAGAAGTATGGGTCTGTGCAACCGTTCATGAACTTTATTTGGTGCAAATCGGATAATTTTTAGCCGAGTTAGCTCAGACCGTGAGTTGGTAATTATATAATTCACACAGTGCAATACACAAGACTGCCGGTAGGGGACATCTATTGCAGTGCAATACTCAGAATGCTTGTTGTTTTTGTTGTTGTTGTTGGTGTGATTTAATAGGAAATTTAACAGCCAAAATAATTTTCACCAAAGCACAATTAAATTAATATACTGGTCTGCAACAATATTCAGTGTTGTACAGTGTACAGTCATACCCAAAAATATTGGCACCCTTGCACTTTTTTCAAATAATGCATCATTTCTTCCAGAAAATTGTTGAAATTAATAAATCGTTCGGTATCCACAAATGTATTTCTTTGGTTTGCAGTGGAACAAAATTTTAAAAAGCTGAAAAATTACTAAACCTTAGCTTATTCCACACAATGAATGATTGAATGATCGTTTTAAGGCCGTTTTCCCCGCTAGAGCAGGGGGTTAGCCTCGCAGGCCCCAATGACAATCATGGTTCCCTGTTTGAGGCAACGTTTTTATGGCCAGATGCCCTTCCTGACGCCAACCCTTGGTCACACTCTTACGATGCACAGGGATACGGTGTACACACCGTGGTCATTCATCCCAGCAATCTGGTACTCAAATTTGCCGACCTCGGAAGGATGACAGGCTGAGTCAACCCCCCCTGGCGTTAATTCAGCGATTGACTGGGATTCGAACCGAGGATCCTAGGATCCCAAGCCGGCACCCTAACCGCTAAGCCAACACACAGAATCATAAAATGGCCTGGACAATATCATGGGCACCTTTTAGAAGTTGTTAGAAATAATGAGATTTCAAGCAGGTGATTCTCCTTTACTTTGGAATTGAATTCACCTGTGGTGAGTTGCAGGTGACTGCAATATAAAAATCACTCATTCAACCAGGTTCATTCAATCACTCAACCATCCAACTCATTATCCTGGTGTTGGGCTAGCGGATAGGGTGCCAGCTTATGGATTCCAGGATCCTGGGTTCGAATCCTGGTCGATTGCTGAATTAACGCCAGGGGGGTTGACTCAGCCTGTTCATCCTTCCGAGGTCAGCTAATTGAGTACCAGTTCACTGGTAATTCCCTGCTTGTCGTAAAAGGCGACAAAAAGGGTTGGCGGCAGGAAGGGCATCCGGCCGTAAAACATTGCTTCAAAAAGGGGACAGAAAAACAACAACAACCACGGTCCCTGAAAAAGGCCAACCCCCGCTTTGCGGGGAAAAATGGCCTCTAAATGTGGTTGTATATGTATTTTTTACCAGTTTGAATAGGGAAAATGAGTCATTCTGCTATTTTGTGTCACTGTGTACACAGCAATGAGCATGGAGGAAATGCATAAAACCAGATAATTGTCTGAGGATGTCAGACACAAGATTGTAGCCAAGCATGGACAATCTCAAGGCTACAAGTCCATCTCCAGAGATCTTGATGTTCCTGTGTCCACCATAAGCAATGTTATCAGGACGTTTCAGGCACATGGCACTGTAGCCAACCTCCCTGGACGTGGCGCAAGAGAAAACTTGATCAAAGGTTGCAGCGAAGGATTGTTCGAATGTTGGAGAAAGCACCTCAATCAACTGCCAAACAGATTCAAGCTGACCTTCAGACACTAGGTACGACAGTTGCAACCTGCACCATCCGTTGCCAACTCAATGAAAAGGGGTTCTATGATAGGAGACCTAGGAGGACCGCATTGCTGAGAAGGCCCGAGTGGAGTTTTACAAAACACACCTGCACAAGCCAAAATCCTTCTGGGAGAATGTCCGGTGGACAGATGAGACCAAATTAGAGCTAATTGGTAAAGCACATCATCTCTATGTTTACAGGAAACAAAATGAAGCCTTCAAAGGAAAGAACACCTTCCTGACAGATAAATATGAGGAGTTTCCATGATGTTTTGGGGTTGCTGTGATACCTCTGGCACTGGGTACCTTGAATCTGTGCATGGCATAATGAAATCAGGAGATTACCAATGCATTTTGGAGCGCAATGTTCAACCAAGTGTCAGAAGCCTGGGTCTCCGTCAAAGGTCATGGGTCTTGCAGCAGGATAATAACCCCAAACACACTTTAAAAAGCACCCAGGAATGGTTCAAGACAAAACGCTGGACTGTTCTGAAGTGGCCAGCAATGAGACCAGATATAAATCGCATTGAACATTGTGGGGAGATCTGGAAACAGCAGTTGGGAGAAGGCACCCTTCAAATCTGGGACAACAGGAGCAGTTTGCACAAGAAGTGTGGGACAAACTGCCAGTAGAGAGGTGTAGGAAGCTCATTCATGGATATAGGAAATGCTTGACTTCAGTTATTTTGTCCAAAGGCTGTGCTACCAAATATTAAGTCGAGGGTGTCAATAATTTTGTCAAGGCTATTTTTTATTTTTTTTTAATTTTTTTTGTATACAAGATCGAGGGTTAGACGGAAGACGATTAATTAAATACATTAAGACACCCCAAGCAAGACGGAAGCCTCTCCTCAGTGAAAGACACATGAAAGCCCGCTTGGAGTTTGCAAAAAAGCACCTAAAGGACTCTCAGACTGTGAGAAACAAGAATCTGTGGTCTGTTCAAACCAAGATTGAACTGTTTGGCTTCCGTCTGGCCACTCTGCCATAAAGCCCAGATCGGTGGAGTGTTTCAGTGATCGTTGTCCTTCTGGAAGTTTCTCCCATCTCCACACAGGATCTCTGGAGCTCAGCCAGAGTGACCATCGGGTTCTTGGTCACCTCTATTACCAAGGCCCTTCTCCCCTGATTGCTCAGTTTGGCCGGGCGGCCAGCTCTAGGAAGAGTCCTGGTTTTTCCAAACTTCTTCCATTTAATAATTATGGAGGCCATTGTGCCCTTGGAAACCTTAAATGCAGCAGAAACTTTTTTGTAGGCTTCCCCAGATCTGTGCCTCGACACAATCCTGTCTCTGAGCTCTGCAGGCAGTTCCTTCGACCTCATGGCTTTGTTTTTGCTCTGATATGCATTGTCAGCTGTGGGACCTTATATAGACAGGTGTGTGCCTTTCCAAACCATGTCCAATCAATTAAATTTACCACAGGTGGGCTCCAATCAAGGTGGGGAAACATCTGAAATATGATCAAGAGAAATGGGAGGCACCTGAGCTAAATTTCAATTGTCATAGCAAAGGGTCTGAATACTTATGTCAATGTGATATTTCAGTTTTTTCTTTTGAATAAATTTGCAAAACTATCTAAAATCCTGTTTTCTCTTTGTCATTTTGGGGTATTGAGTGTAGATTGATGAGGGAAAAAATGAATTTAAACGATTTCAGCATAAGGCTGCAACTTAAGAAAATGTGAAAAAAGTGAAGGGGTCTGAATACTTTCTGAATGCACTGTCGATGTAGATTTCTCGCCATTTTGATCCAAAATGGCCGATTTTTAAAAAGTACATTCTGGCAAGTCCTCGGTCTCTGACCGATTTCTAGTCTGTCTGTCTGTCTGTCTGTCTGTTTGTCTGTCTGTTTGTCTGTTTGTCTGTCTGTTTGTCTGTCTGTCTGTTTGTGCGCATTACTATGTCTACATCGTTGCACATAGCATCACCATACTTGACACGCATATTTGTCATGCCCTGGAATAGACTGCCCAATTTTTAAGTCTCTGGGCCCAGGGCCTCCATTATGACATAATTCGACAAGTACAACACATCATCCAATCAAGATGCAATTTATTGAGCGCCATGTCGGCATCAACTGGTGGAGAAAAAAAATAATGATGACGTCGTCGGTCACGTGGTTTGGCCGCCATCTTGGAAAAACCAAAAAAGTTTGGACCTCTATATCTCCGTAAGTGCTGAATAGAAAAAATTGAGACATGGCTCATTGTAAAGAAATCTCCATGGGGAATAAAATATGTTAATGATGATGTCATAGGTGCCTCCATTATGACGTCATAATTCAACAAGTACAAAACTTCATCCGATCAAGATGACATTTCTTGAGCATAATCTAGGAATAAATTAGTTTAGAAAACAAATAATGGTGACGTCATCGGTCACGTGGTTCGGCCGCCATATTTGTTTTAACACAAAAGCATTAAAAACCACTGAAAATACATCCTGGTGAGGGTTTGCAATCTCTGATTGCTCTTTTTCTTGTTATCCTTATTGTCAAAATCACCAAAAACGTGAAATCAGGGGGGTCGAGTTTTCATTTAAAATATATTTCAAACCACGATAACCCTGAAACTACTATAGATATGCATGCACTTACTGTTACCGACATATAGGAAGTCACATACGACATTTTATTTGGCACCTTGACCTTTGACCTTGAGTAACCTTGAAAGGTCAACCTCAAGGTCAAAAATTGTTTTTTTTACTAACATCTCTGTCAAACATTATCCGATTCCCTTCTAACCAACACCAAAATGATCATTATTCAATTCCCAAAACATAACATATGGCATGAAATGGTCAACAATGCTTAGTTTTAATTATTTTTTGGGGTTAATGGCCAGGGGGCCAGGTTTTCATTAAAAATATCTTTCAAACCACTATAACTCTGAAAGGACAAGAGATAATGCATACACCTACTCCATTACCTTCCATTGCTTAGCGTATATACATGTATAGATTTCCCACCATGTTGATTCAAAACAGCCGATAAAAAAAGTACATTGCGGCAAGTCCTCGGTCTCTGACCGATTTTTCATTTGTTTGTTTGTCCGGGCGATATCTCAGCCATCATTTGAGCTAGCAAGCTGAAATTTGGGCACAATAGTGAGTAAGTACTTTGTCAAAAACGGTATTTAAAATTTTTTTTTGATGAATCAATTAATTGATTAGTTACTTAATTATTATCCATTAATGAAGAATTCTCTTCTGGGAATTATCTCAGGCACCTTTTGAGTTAGGAAGCTGACACTTGGACATTCCAATGACCAATTTATTTGGCTGCAAAGGCTATTTTTGATTTATTGATTAATCAATTCATCCATTAATTATTTAATTATTCTATTAATGACTTAATGAATGAATTTTTTTAAGTTACAGATTCGGATGAAATGGTGGTGGTTTATGTATAATATTAGCCAATTGATTAATTTTTAATTTATTTATGATTGTTATTTATTTATTTTCATTATTAGTCATTTATTTATTTCCTCTCTCACCTGGGCAATATCTCAGGCACCTTTTGAGCTAGGAAGCTGATATAACATCTAAACTTGTTATACTGTGCTGTACTTCAAAACTTTTATCTGTTCTGACTTTAGATTCTCAGGAATGCTTCCACTGCCCCAAGTACTTGTGGTCATCTGAAAACAGGGATGCTTGTATACCCATGGGAGAAGAATTTCTGGCTTTGAATGATCCGTTGACGATCACTCTGTTGGTTATTTCACTCATGGGAATGGTGTTGGTGATTGTGGTTTTCTTCATGATGTACACACAACGTGAGCTCCCTCTGGTGAATGCTGAAAATGTTGAAGTGAATCTCCTTCTCCTTTTGTCATTAGGAGGATCATTTTGCAGTATGATAGCTTTCATTGGGAAACCAACAGACAAACTATGTAGATTACGAGAAATGTGTCCTTGTATATTGCTGTCATTTGGCATCATATGCATGTTGGCAAAATGCACAAAAATGTGCATTCTTTCCAAAGGTATTGCTATAATTGTGATTTTCATTTCAAACGGACATTAAAATATTTTTTACACGCAACGTGTTGCAGGTGTGCAAGAGCTCTGCATGGTTGTTGTTGTTGTTGTTGTTGTGGTTTTGCTTCCTGTTTGGTGTCGATTTTTGAAATATGCATCCATGGGTCACATAGCTCCTGGACCCCACCCACATGTGATGCTCGACTCCACCCATTCGTCGCACAGCTGCTAGAACCCACCCACATTTGTCAGTTGATTCCACCCACCATGGCACCCATACAAAATTTCTGGTTGGCCTAAGTTATCAGGCCTGTAGGCCTGTGCTCATGATACACTGCCCAGGATTGTTGCATCCGATTTCCATTGGCTTTGTTTGGTTTGAGTGTCTGGTCGAGGTTGAGTGACCCCGAAAAATCTAATCAAATGTTGAATAAAAATTGTTTTTAAAGTTTAATCAAGCTCATCGCTAAAGACATTGCTGTGGTAATTTTGTGTTAAACATCATCCAATTTCCATCAGTTTTGTTACGAAGAAAAGATGCATGCGATCCTTTGTTTCCTGTTCCACAACTGAGTAAAATGTTCTTCACTCACTATTTAAACTGTACCACCACATGGGGTGGGGGAGTCAAATTTTATCAAAAATGACATTGCATAATTTTTGAAAGGCCCCACATTGGACTAAACAATCCATGACCGTGTAACGAATCTACTTGTTCTGATATAACTGTGGGGAGACTGATGTGGACGAGAGGTTCTCGAGTTTAATTTTTAAATAGTGCATTAACTGTGTGTTTCCCAATCGTGCTGTTCATCTTTTAAGAGTGCTTTTAATGCGTTTCCCAATCGGCCCATTAACGGACGTTTTTGCAGGTTGTGACCACAGTGTCAGTCATTGTTGTTATTACCTGTGTGGAAGAAAATTCAACTTTAAATCAGGTCTCAAATATAACAGAGTTGAATCATTTATTCATACATGTATGGAGAGAGATAAGCACACAAGAACAGCTCAAAATCTCTAACTAAGTGCCCCAGCTAATGTCCTTTTATACACATACAATCACGTGAAAAAGTAAGTACACCCCATGTAAAGTTTTGACTTTTTCAACATATTTCAACATACAGCTATTTGATCTTCATTTCAACAATATTGACAGATAAAGGTGATATAATATAACAAATATCGTGAAACATTTACATTTTGTAGTCCATTGTATCTATCTATAATTCCAGTAATCTCTGTACGTTTGTACGTTTGTACGTCTGTACGTCTGTACGTCTGTTTGTCTGTGACCGCTGTTTCTCGACAACCACGGGTCCGATATACTTTTAACTTGCCAGGTATATTGCTGGGGACCCGAGGATGTGCCTTTTCAAGGTTTCATATTAATCGGACAATTACTTACCGAGCTATGTCCAAAAAACGATTCAACCAATCAGAGAGCAGCGAACGATCGCGTGTGCCGAACGTGGAGGACACACTCTGCCTCGGATGGCACATTTGAGAGCGTATTCATTTATTTCACGTTTGCAAACTATGTTGGCGTTAAACTATGTTTTAAAACTAATAAAACCGAATTTGCGATTCATTCGCTTTCCTGCGCGTTTGTGCACGCGATGGCGATTTCTTTACCAAACTCCGGAAGCCGTTCGCTTTGGACCAAACCATTGCATGTAAATAGAGGGGGGGGATTGTCACCGTACTCGCAAGCCGTTCGCTTTGGACCAAACCATTTCATGTAAATAGAGGGGGGGGATATAATTTTAGATATAGATATAGTACGGGCAATGCCCTAGTAATTGAAATGAACATAAATGCAAATTTCGCATGTGGAAAAAGTAAGTACACCCCTACATTTATCACTACTTCAAATACCTAAAATTAGAATCAGGTGCACCAGCTCAGGCACAAATGATTAGAACATCGTTAGAGAGGATCTTGGAGGAACCTGTCTTATTTAAACCTCAGACATTTAGTTTGGTTTGCTGTTTGTTGTTGAAGTGTGCGGCGTCACCATGCCTAGATCGAAAGAGCTCTCTGATGCCTTCAGAAAGAAGGTTATAGATGCCTATGAGTCTCGGAAGGGATTTAAAAAGATCTCCAAACAATTTGAAATAAATCATTCGACTGTCCGGAAGATCATCTACAAATGGAGAAGATTCCAAACAACTGCCAACTTGTTCAGGCCAAGCGGCCCTAGCAAGTTCAGCCCAAGAGCAGACCGCAAGATGCTGAAAGAGGTCTCTAAGAACCCCAGAATGTCATCACGGAACCTACAGGTAGCTCTTGCCACTGTTGATGTCAAAGTGCATGAGTCTACCATTAGAAAGAGGCTGCAAAAATTTGATCTACATGGGAGGTGTGCCAGGAGGAAACCTTTGCTGTCCAGAAAGAACATCAGGGCAAGACTAAAGTTTGCCAATGAACACCTAGGCAAAGACCAGCACTTCTGGAATAATGTGCTCTGGACAGATGAGTCAAAGGTAAAACTATTTGGCCACAGTACCAGAAGACGTGTTTGGCGTAAACCAAAGACAGCATTTGACCACAAGAACCTGATACCAACTGTAAAGTATGGTGGTGGAAATATTATGGTTTGGGGCAGCTTTGCTGCATCAGGTCCTGGGCAGCTCACCATCATATAATCCACAATGAATTCTTCATTGTACCAGAGGGTGCTTGAGGATAATGTGAGGCCATCTATCGGAAAGTTGAAGCTCAACCGAAGGTGCACCTTGCAACATGACAATGACCCTAAACATACCAGTAAATCCACCAAGGAATGGCTGAAAAGAAAGAAATGGAGGGTTCTGGAATGGCCAAGTCAAAGCCCGGATCTAAATCCCATCGAGATGTAGTGGGGGGATTTGAAACGAGCTGTGCATGCAACAAACCCCTCAAACATCGCACAGCTGAAATAATTCTGCATGGAGGAGTGGGCAAAAATTTCTCCCAGTCGATGTCAGAGACTGGTCGACGGTTATAAGAAACGCCTACTTGAGGTTATTTCTGCCAAAGGGGGCAATACCACCTATTAGAGCCAAGGGTGTACTTACTTTTTCCACATGCGAAATTTGCATTTATGTTTTTTAAAATTATACAATGGACTACAAAATGTAAATGTTTCATGATATTTGTTATATTATATCACCTTTATCTATCAATATTGTTGAAATGAAGATCAAATAGCTGTATTTTGAAATATGTTGAAAAAGTCAAAATTTTACATGGGTACTTACTTACTTTTTGTACTTTATTTTTTCTGTACTTACTTTATACTTACTTTATACTTTGTACTTTGTACTTTGTACTTTATACTTACTTACTTACGGTGTACTTACTTTTTCACGTGACTGTACATGGATTTCACTGAATAGCACTTTCACAAGCTGACAATCATGTAATAGAAACTTTAAATGTCATCAGGCATAAGTTTCTCTTACAAAACTTGCATCATCAGCACTTCTGGTTGTGCATGTTGATAAAATTTTGAATTTGCACAATCTCCAATAAAAACTCCAATAAAAACTACATCCTACAGCCAGTCCTCACCAGCTCGATTTGATCCACTTGTGCAATGCCTTGCTGAGTCTACTTGATCTATTCTTCACTCCAGTGCTTCGTAGAGAGTGTGCATTGGGTGGGAGGTTGATGTCAATGCCCTATCATCTCGGTTTCTCAGTTTCATGGTTTCTCCGTTTCTTGGTTTCTCGATTTCTTGGTTTCTCCATTTCTCATTTCTTGGTTGCCCAGTTTATTGGTTTCTCGGTTTCTCTGTTTGTACGTTTCTTGGTTTCTCAGTTTCTTCGTTTCTCTGTTTCTCAGTTTCTTGATTTCTCGGTTGCTCTGTTTCTACGTATCTTGGTTTCTCAGTTCTTGGTTTTTCAGTTTATTGGTTTCTCAGTTTCTCAGTGTCACCGTTTCTTGGTTTCATGGTTTCTCTGTTTCTTAGTTTCTCGGTTCTTGGTCTCTGTTTCTGGGTTTCTCGGTTTCTTTCTCCCTACGTTTCTTGGTTTCTCGGTTTATTTGTTTCTACATTTCTTGTTTCTCAGTTTCTTGGTTTCTCAGTTTCTTGGTTTCTCAGTTTCTTGGTTTCTCTGTTTCTCAGTTTCTTGGTTTCCCTGTTTCTCTGTTTCTACATTTCTTGGTTTATCAGGTTCTTGGTTTTTCAGTTTATTGGTTTCTCAATTTCTCAGTGTCTCCGTTTCCTGGTTTCATGGTTTCTCCGTTTCTCGGTTTCTTGGTTCTGTTTCTTGGTTTCTCTGTTTCTTTGTCTCTATGTTTCTTGGTTTCTCGGTTTATTTGTTTCTACATTTCTTGGTTTCTCGGTTTCTTGGTTTCTTGGTTTCTCAGTTTCTTGGTTTCTCTGTTTCTCAGTTTCTCAGTTTATTGGTTTCTCTGTTTCTCTCTTTCTACGTTTCTTGGTTTATCAGTTTCTTGGTTTTTCAGTTTATTGGTTTCTCAGTTTCTCCGTTTCATGGTTTCTCTGTTTCTTGGTTTCTCGGTTTCTTGGTTTCTCTGTTTCTTGGTTCCTCGGTTTCTTGGTTTCTCTGTTTCTTGGTTCCTCGGTTTCTTTGTTTCTACGTTTCTTGGTTTCTCGGTTTCTCGGTTTCTCGGTTTCTCAGTTTCTTGGTTTCTCGTTTCTTGGTTTTTCCATGTCTCGGTTTCTTGGTTTCTCAGTTTCTCCTCCACTTCACCCCACCTAACTCGCATGTTACTTTTTTACCACATTTTCATGAACCATCATCTTAATATTGATAATACAAATGCTGATATCATCAACTTATTTTCTTTTTACATTCATATTTTCTTCCTCCTATTTCACATTTGTAAACTTACAACTGTTCAGTTTCCCAAGTGAAAAATAATTCTTTGAAACATCATTTCAGGTTCACCCCTCAGCAAATGCTTATTTGTAGTCAAGTCACTGAAACAAAAATATGTTGTGGTATTTTGTTTTACCCCACAAGTGGTGTTTTCTTTACTCTGGGCTCTTGTAAGTGATCCAAAGGTAAACTACAATACAACGGCCCATTTGGGAACAATTATTATTGAATGTACTTTGACCTCACCTCTTTGGGCTTTTTGTTCTTTGACCTACTTGATTGTTTTGGCAATAATATGCCTTGGCCTTGCTTCAAAGGTTCAGAGCAAGGATTCTTCTTTAAATGATGGAAAGTTTATAACGTACAACATGCTGTTTTTCTTAATGGTTGTGGTCGCGTTCATTCCCGCTTATATAAGCACACAAGGAAAACATGCAATTATAACTGAAATGTTTGCAATTATTGCTACAGCGTTTGCATTTCTTGGCTGCAGTTTCGTTCCAAAATTTTATAAAATTTACAAAAATAAACGAGGTGCGCCTTAAATTCATGAAACGTACTTTACACTTTCATTGATGAATTGAACATTGTGCCTTGGCCTTGCTTGCTCCCCCCTTTTTTCTTACAATGTATAAGTTCCCATTTCCTAAATGTTTTCACAGCGCTGTATTGTATTTATTTTGCTGTATTTATTGAAATAATCATTGTGCAGAATGACAGGTGAATGTGAAAAATAAATTTCATCGTGCCTTCATATTGCCACATATATTTCTTGACTTCCAAGTTTACATGTATAATTTTAAATGAAAATGTACAGGAAAAACAAAAATATTTAACTATTCTTCAAACACTATTTGCTTGTTTCTTTAACAACTTCTTTGCAGGAATCATTTTGAATTGGTAAAAAGTATGTACATGGAATGTGTTCTCATATTATTGTTGTAGTAGTAGTAGTAGTAGTAGTAGTAGTAGTAGTAGTAGTAGTAGTAGTAGTAGTAGTAGTAGTAGTAACAGAATACAAATTTTCCCTCTTCCCCCCACCCCCTACTCTCTCTCCCCCTTACTTTCTCCCCTCCCCCACTCTCCCCTACTCTCTCCCCAATATGCCCTTCTTTTCCCCATCTCTCCTCTTCCCCTTCTCCCCCCCACTCTCTCCTTCTCTTCCTCCCTCCCTGCATTGTGCCTGATCAGATACATTCAAAACGGCTATTTAAAGGCTTCTTCTCCCCCCACCCCTTTACTCTCTTCACACTCCTTCTCTCTCCTCTCACCCTCTCCCCTTCTTCCCCCTCTCCTCTCCCTCTTACTTCCTCTCTCTCCTCTCTCTTCCCCCCTATATTCCCCACACTCCCCCTCTGCACATCGACCCATATCAGATACATTCAAAACGACTGTTAAAATGCTGTCCCCTCTTGCCTCTCCCCTTCTCACTCCCCACCCCCCATCATGCCATACCAGATACATTCAAAACGGCTCTTAAAATGCTCTTCCCTTCTCCACTCCCCACCACTCCCACTCTCTTCTCAATCATCCCTCTTCTCTCCCTTTTCTCCTCCTCCCCCCCTCTCTTCCCATCTCCCCTCTTCTCCTCTCTCCCTGTACCCACATTGTGCCATATCAGATACATTCAACACAATGATTTTAAAAAAAAAACAATTTTTTAACAACTGATTTTAAAAACCATTCATCTCCAATCTTTCTAGAATCTAAGATGTTTTGATGTCCCACATGTAATGAAATTCATAATTTGCTTGAAAAAATAATGTAAACCCATTTTTTTGTGAAAAAACATTGCGGGCCTACATGGCCGTGTCGCCTCGCTCAAACCATGCAAAAATTTTAACCATTCATAAAATCAAAACCTGACCACCCACAAACACATCACTCGCCTTATTCTTTGCACCTCTATATCTCTGAAAGCACTGCATAGAAAAAATTGAGACATGGCTCATTGTAAAGAACTCTCCATGGGGAATAAAATATGTTAATGCTGATGTCATAGGTGCCTCCATTATGATGTCGTAATTCAACAAGTACAAAACTTAATCCGATCAAGATGAAATTTCTTAAGCATAATCTAGGAATAAATTAGTGGAGAAAAAAAAAATGTTGACGTCATTGGTCACGTGGTTTGGCCGCCATATTTGTTTTAACACAAAACAAAATTTGTTTTTCATGGGAAAACCACATTTCAAATCTGGCCTCCAAAGCCAGTCGCCGACTGGGCATCCTCCATCGTGCGAAGTCCTTCCTTGGCACACCTGAGCTCCTCACCACATACAAGGCTTTCATCCGCAGCTCAATGGAATACTGCTCTCCCCTCTGGGCTGGTGCTCCTGCCTCACACCTAGCTCGTCTTCACGCTGTTGAAACCAAAGCATTCAGAATCATTGGAAGCTCCGGCGATGAAGCTAACTCCAAGGGCCTCTCACTCACTCACCGCAGGCAGGTTGGTGGTCTTTCCTTCTTCTACCGACTCCTCTCTGGCCTTGCCCCCCCTCCCCACAGCTCTCTCTGAGCTCTGTCGCACAAATATTCCTACAGGTCGCACAAGATCTGCCTGCAGCCCTCTTATGGTTAAACTGCCAAAATGAAGACTCTCTGCTCACCTTCACTCCTTCATTCCTCTTTTCTCCCGCCTCTGGAACAAACTCCCTCACTCTCTTCAATCCCACTCCACCCTCCAGGTATTTAAAACAGCTGTTCCCCACCATCTCTTATCTTCCCCCATTCAAAACCTTGATCTTTTCTACCCCCGCTAATTTCACCCCAATTCCACTTTTTTGAAATACCAACTTCTGTCCTGGAAGTCCTTGGTGTCCTTGTGTCTTATACTTCTCCCTCTCCCCCCCCCCCCCCCCCCCTTCCCATGCCTCCTCCCCCCAAGCCCTCTCCCTTCCACACATCTCCCTGCTCTCAAATGTTGTGTTTGTGTGCTTCCCCTTCTCTCCCCATCTTGTCTTCCGCTCCCTCTTTTTATATATTTTGTTTGTCTGGTTGATTTGTTTGTGAAGTAAATGTTAGCTCTTTCACGAGCCTCGATTCAGTATACAAACAAAAAAAAAAAAGCCTTAAAAACAACTGAAAATACATCCTGGCAAGGGTTTGCAATCTCTCATTGCTCTTTCTTGTTCCCAGTATGTAATTGCCTCCTGTGATTTTCCCTTATGTTTTTACATTCACTCGGCCAGCCATGCAATCGGCCCCACCAACCACAACAACAAACATAATGCCAAGAGAGATCTGGACATTACAATCAGATAATTAACCCCGCCCGACCAATCGATGAAGGAACCAGGCCACACCCCCAGAGTGGGATGAGGGGCGTGGAATCTATCATGGCCGACAGACCACACCCTGCGCTTCATCATTTGTCGAGCCCGGCGATGGGGCAATGAACAGCGCTCGTGGGATTGGACAGAGTGTGACATCAGACAGCTGGAAGGTTCAAGAGCGAAGAGAGGAAGAGGAAGAATCTGTCTTCTCTCTCTATCTGCTGGTTCAGGCTTCAACAAGAAGCGGCGCCATATTTTCCGTTGTTCGTGCTGGTGTGAATTTGCTTCGTGGCGGGCAGACACTTTTGTCCCTGGCTTGGCTGTTCCTGGCTCAGTGGCTCATGTGTGATCGTGGAAAGGAGGAAGAAGAGTATGTCTCTCGCTCTGTGGTGCTGGCTTCGTGGAGGACAGCCACTTTTCTAGTGTGCACTCATGAACAGAATATTTGGAGCTTTGTGGGGTGAGTTTCAGAGCCTTGGTGGAATGTGGAGAGATTGTGGAAGGAGATGTTGCTGGCCATGGCGTTTTTCGGGGAGCTGTGGCCGCGCTGTGCTGTCTGGCCAAAGGCTGAGAGAGGAGGACGTTTAGCCACCGCTTCTTGGCTCGGTATACTCGTGTGGTGTTTCAGCGCCATCTTGTTCAGGTCAACGCGCGGTCCTTTTGCCAGCTGACCAGACCCATTCAACCACCACCAAACGTCTACAAGCCCTCGGTTGAACCACAAAGCTGAGTGCTGGCCGATTACAAAACCATTTTCTTTTATTTTTCCCTGTGTCTGTAATTGTGTATAAGTGGAGGGGCCTCAAGTAGGAAATCGTTTTTACCTCACATTCATTTTATTTGGTTTGCAATTATTCCTAATAAATTCATTACTTGTTGCATTTCCTTCATCCTGTTGTCTCTGTGTTTGTGGGGATCAGATAATCCATTGTGCAGCTCGTCCCAGGTAAGGACCTTGTGACTTTCGGCCCCGCGCGTGCCATAAAGGTTACCGCCAATAGTTTGGCTTCTATGCCTCGGGAGTAACAACGTTTCCATCATCTGTCACCGAAGGGTGTTGATGATGTCGAGTCTCCTCCGGCAATTATGGCATTGCTTTTCTATGGCTGGTACACACGGGTAAGTGTGTGGTATGGACAGGGCGACCACTCCTCTCCATCTCTCTGCTGGCCGTTGGGGAATTCACCCTCTTCCGCCTGTGTTGTTGGAGTCAACTGGACTCTCATCCACCAGATGTGCAGAGCCCTCTGCCATTTAAACTGCATGGCTGCAGACTGTTACCCTAGTAAGGGGGGCTGACCACTGAACTATAACACTACGTGGAACGGACGGTGCCCGTGATCCGCTGAAGCCACCGACATGTATGGCGCCCCCTATCGTATGCACCCAGAAAAATGAATGCCCCCATAGCCTTTGTGGGTAGGTGTAAGTTTTCCAAGATAAATTTTGCCATTATTTTCATCGCAAGAACGTACTAAAAATATTGAATCCATGATTATCAATGTTACACACATGACTAATACTGTAATGTACACTGTACTTGCACAAAATACAAGGCAAAACATGGCTATCAAGGTCGAGTTTAGGTAATTTTGTGGCATACTGTCCATAATTCACACACAAAGCAAATTACAATAAACATGTCAAAAAAAATTAAAGGAAGTGTAGCACAACAAAGCGCTTAAATTGCATCATATACTTCATACATGTACACATACATAGATATAATAGTGAGTAAACATGCATAAATGTCCATGATAGGTACATGAACATTTTCTGTACAGTGTATACAGTAACAAATATGTTGCATTTCAGAAATGAGCTGATGAGAGTGAGGCAAGAACTTTCAACTGTAGTTATACAAATAACAAGGCAAATTACTGTACACAGTCAAGTGTCAAAGCTTCATACTATTAAAAAAATTACCAGTGACAATAATTTTCACTATCATTAAGATCATACATGTCTTTGAAATATCTGGATGTTGTATGCTAATAAAAAAAAAAATCCAATTTATTATCATTTTCTACATAATATAAAGTCCATGTCTACTGATGACGAAACAAAATTGTTTTGGCTAGGAGCTTCCTTACTTTGGGCCCGGTAGCAGCATCTGTTTTTACCCTTCCTAAGTGGTAGAGCTTGATCTGTCCATACCGTGATGCAATTTTCTTGATCAGGCTGTGAATGTGGTTGTTGTCAATTGTAGTATCAAACTGGTGACGGTGCAACTGAGGAAATAAGTTCATGTGGCTTGTGTTCTCCAGAACTGAGGAAGAGATAGCAGATGTCACTCCACGGCCTTGAGGAAGCTTTCCTTGAGTTATTCTTAGAAGTCGCTGGAAACATTTCTCTGTTTCTCTACATACAGATACTACGCTAGCTGATGGCCTCTGCAGCCTCCCGCGATCTTTCATGGTGACAAAGTCATGAGCATTGCCATCAGAAGATGACATTGCATTGGCACATTCCATACAGTCCATATGCAGCCTAAGAGATTTCACAATGTATCCACTGATGTAGTTGACAGCCGCATCCTTATATTCTGATAAGGGCTCAATATGTGGCATGTCACTGTAGTCATGATCTGTCTTGCTGGGTTGTCTGGGAATGAGATCATACTTTCGAGTAATGTTCATAGTTGTGACATCATTGACGCTCTCAGTGTGAAGAATGGCTGTGTCATCACGAAGAATACAGTTCCCAGTGCCATTTTTTATGTGATGTCTCATCAACAGGCGTTTGTATGCAGCTTTGAACTGTCTTGCAGTGGGGTTGTTGTTGAATCCTCCACGTGCTCTGAGGGCGGAAAAGAACAATTCAATGTGATCCTGAGAGAATTTATACGTTAGTAGGTATTTGAGTGGGGCATCGGTTGGTGCGACAAGTTCTTGATACATGTTTAAAATGCTTCTGATGCTAACAACGAAGCCAACAAAACCAGTCTTTCTTGGTCCTTCACACATTTTCCTACCAGATCCATCTTTGAGACCGAGAAGGAAGACTTCAGCATCATGCAATCGTTGTTGAATGGATGCATGGTTGTCCCCTTTCAATGGTGCTTTCAGCCCCCTTCCAAACGGATTTCTGCTGTTTAAAGCATCGAAGGCTGAATCAACATGCCGAAGAAACTCTATAGTTGCACTGCAGCCCTGGAATTGTGGAAGTTGAAGTTTTTCTTCGCAATATTGCAGAGCATCAGCAACACTGGCACTGAATATTTGTGCTGCCAGGTTCACTTTCATTTTCTGCGTTCTCCACTGAATGTGGGCATTTTTTACCTTGTTCCCAAGTCGGAGTCCTTCAGATCCTTGAAGTTTGTGAAGCTCTTCAATGTATGTCCATTTCACACTTTGACCATCCTGCGTTCTAAAAATCCCACCATCTGCAAATGAATTGCGAAGTAGTTTCAGCATATGGCAGACGTCAAGTATCACATATACGCGCACGGAAGGGTCAGCTGGGTGTGGAAATGAAGGATCCATTCCATTGATGTTCACGTTTGCTCCTAGTACCTTCATCATTGCAATATGGCAGGATGGCCCATCGCACGTTAATGACACAGCACGTACACCAATGTTATTCAGTCGCAACAGACATTCCAGAACCAAATTTGCCCTTTCTGCTCCCGTCATTCCATCTATGAGGAAATATGCTAATGGTATTTTCCAAGATTCATTCACTGAGACTGCCATGAGAACAAGGGCATCTTTAGCTAATGGGGTGGCATCATCTGTTGCACCATTTCCAACATCTACATAGCCATGATATTTGCCTTCAGCAAATTCCACATGCTTGTGAATAGACATCTCGTCCAACATCAAGGCGATGATAGTCTCCTTTCCAGTTTCTCTGTTTCTGGTCACTTTTCCTGCTAGTGAGGAGAATGCCTGTTTCGTGAAACCTGGATCACCATCAATCCTACTGTACCATCTCCGAAGTTGGCGTGGGTGGGGTATGCTCAAGTCAAAAGTTTTTCTGACATATTCATAAGCCTTTGCCGAGTAGAATTGTAGTGTGAGTGCAAAGGACTTCAGCTCCTCAGGATAAGCAGATGATCCCTTTCCCTTTTTGCATTCAACGATTCTTGTCATCAAATCTTTAGGTATGCCATCAATGGTGCCATCAAGCAAGTCCGCGCAATTGGTGGAAATCAGGTTTTCATTCCGTAGCTCATTGATGACACCTCTCAGGGTCTCTACCTTCCGCTTAAAACGGCGTGTTCGTTGATGCACTACTTTCATTTTCTTTTGACATATTTCCAGTCTCTCTATGGACTTATCTAACTTGTGCTTCAATTTCCTCGGAGAGTCCATTGTAGCATAATTGTGCTCAGCCAGCGGGTCAACAGGGGCATTTTGCTGTGGCAATGGGCAAGAATGAAGATCTGGTTCCCTTAAAGGTGGTGTAGAAATGCGGACTGCTGGGCATTTCCGGTTGTTCACTTTCTGAAACAAAAAACAAAAAACAAAATTTCAAAGGGTAATTCCATGCAAACAGTGATGTACATTGCAGAAGCTAATAATTAAAATTGCTGTAATCACTATAGGAACTAGTAAATTTCATAAATTAGTATTTTAATCACAAAGTACCAGAAGGTCTTACATTGGTTGCCCATTTGTGTGCACACAAACAAAATCAGAATTTCTGCCAGTGTGCATTAGCAGGTAACATAAATGTTCCCAAAATGTGATCTCTTTCAATACATTAGTTGTCTAAGAGACTAAGACAATCAAATAGACAATGTCATCAGATATAAAGATAAATTCTTTAAAACTATTTTATTGCAGCCGTCTAATGACAGGTGCCTCTTTTGGTGAAAATTGTCATCCCTTAAACAATGGCTTTATTCCAAAGTGTTACTAAAATTCATTATGAAATTTAATTTTGTTTTACACCTCACCAATTGCATCAATTATTTCTGATGTGAAGGATTGTCTTAGTACCTCAAAACCTGATCAAGACACACAATATCAAAGATGGAATCACATGTGACATATATACTGTACATGTCACAATGTACTCTACCTGTATTTCTTAGTCTAAGTTTGATATAATTATTAATAATAGAACAGTGTACACTCAGAGCAACTTGGATTTAAATGTACAGATGTGAATACAACATACCTTTTGGAGATGACGAGGGAGGTCAAATATTGTTGGCACAGCAGAATCACGGAGCTTTACACGCAGTCCAAACGTGTGGAAGCTTTGTGCTGTGAAGTGCTTGGAGCATAGCACAGACCTGGCTGTTGGCATCCATCTGTCCCTCCGCATGTTTATCAGCCATTGCCTCAACCGATCTGGGTTGCATCGTGGAAACCTGAAAAAAAAAGTGATTACATGTAAGTGACAAAAGGGTGACAAGGGAAAAAAATGGTATGCTTGTTAAATCTAGAGACATTCCATGTGCGGCAACTCTCACTAGGATGGAGCTTATTGTAAAATGACTGTCTGAAAAAAGCTGTTTTAGGCTAAAAAAATATATATAGACTATAGCCAGCGCCACGCCAGACAGCCCGACAGCAAGTTCAACTGTTCCATTATTGTTTTGTCGAATGAAATGAAACTTGGTATACATTTTTTTTGTTCTTGAATTTTAATTCTTTCTCAGACAAAACTACGGACATCAATATTGTTTTGTACACCAGAAAATGGTGTGATTTCATGTTAAACTTGTCACATCTCTCCTTCTTTGATTACCATTCTCCACACAACAAACACCAAAATATATGGTTGGGACTACACTGCCTGTAAATTGGCGTTTCCTTACCTGTGAAATGTCAACCCTTTCTCGCGATTTTCACGAACATCTCGATTCGTGCAGTTGATTGCAGAACAGGATGGCATTCTGTTTTACTCTAGTATCATGTCACCGAAGTGAAACAACTAAGAACAAATGTGCAATTATGAAAGAAATCTCTATATAAATCTTGCAAGATGTGTACGTCGTTCAATCACAGCGATACAAAAGCAATACGCTTTTTGCGTGACTAAATCCCATAATGCATTGCGATCCCGTGGCTTCATGTAAAACTCACTGCCTATGGGCCTTTTGTGTGTGTGTTCGCAGACTGTCCGTTCCACGTAGTGTTATAGTTCAGTGGGGCTGACAGGTATTACACATTGCCCACAGGTGACCTGGGGTTATGCAAGGCAGGGGCATCCATCTCCCTGAGGCATCAGAAGACACCCACCAGAAGACACCCGCATACACAAAGGGGTGTTAACCCCGGTGACACAACAGTATTAAAGAAGTGGGGTTGGCATGCCGGTCCTGCCAAAAAATTTCGCTCATTTGAACCAGAAGCATTCCCAACTTTGCAAGGCAGTCCTGAGATTTTAAAAAGAGAGCGGGATATCCACATAGTATTATAAATTACCTACATGCTCCTTCGTTCACAGCTGTTATGTCTGGGTGCGAGGCGTATCCTCATGTCTCTTAAAATGCCACAAACTTTAAAATGAAGATAAAAAGATCCCTTCTTCTTCTTAATATTCAGTGAAGTGATGGGTGGAATTTTCTGGCAACGGGTGATATTTTGAGAGAGACCTGCAGTGTGGCACTATGGTCTTCACCCATGTCAGATTAACAACGCAATCAGTTTGCTATCGCTTGCCAAGCCAGCCATTCCTATCATCCATCTCATTGGAGTGCTATCTTGAGTGCTTAAGCCATGTGGCGAGCGCTCTTCAAGCTTATTGATAATGGACCATTCCTTCTGACTCCTCCAGCTCCCAATTCAACCTTCCTCCTCCCTGCTCACCTCCCCTCCTACTCCCACACTAACTCTTCCTCCCACTCCCCACTCATGACTCCTCCTGATCTTCACTCAACCCTCCTCCTACTCCCTGCTCATGCCTCCTCCTGATCCCCACTAAATCCTCCTCCTACTCCCCACTCACGCCTCCTCTTGATCCCCACTTAACCCTCCGACTCCCCTCTCCATCACCTCCTGCTGCCCACTCACTCCTTCTAATCACCCCTCCTTCTGATCACGCTTATCCATCCTCCTGATCCCTGCTCAATAATATTTTTTTACTCAACTTGGACATCAAAGATGGACATCAAAGATGGACGGTTTTATTTTTGTTAAGGAATGGACTAAATTTTTATAATCCTCTACAATTCTCTAATAAAAAAATCCATCTTTGATGTCCAAGTTGATGTACTGAATACAGTTCCTTCGACTTATAAATTACTAGCTGAGGTACCCGGCTTCGCCCGGGTTGAATAAGAATAATACAAATATATGATGAAAAGAACATGTATATTTTAGAGCAATATCACAGTACATTTCCTACATGACGTTTTGTCAATTTTCAATTTCTCAAAACCACTTGGTATACAACATTTCTGGTTTTCTTACTTGGTGCCAAG